>NC_091259.1:33447500-33750530 GCF_042477335.2 Ovis canadensis | reverse complement strand
CAGATCCCCTGGGGGAGAGCATGGCAACCCACTGCAGTAATCTTGTCTGGAGAATCCCGTGGACAGAGAAGCCTGGTGGGCTACAGTGCCTGGGGTCCCAAAGAGTTGGACATGACTGAAGCTACTTGACATGCACCCACACCTATAGTAAGAATATAGACTTTGGAGTCAGACCTTTGGGGTTCAAATTCTGGCTCCATCTTATACCAGTTGTTTGACCTTGGACAGTTACCTTAAACTTCTCTGAGCTTATATAATAATATTTTTCTTATAGGGCAGCTATGAAAATTAAGTGAGGTAATATAGATAAAGTGCTTTCACAGTGCTTGACTTAAAATAAGGACACAATACATGGTAATTGTTTTTATTATTGCCTTCATAATCATTATAGTTATGAATAATGTTGTAATGAACCTCTGCACACATAAACCTTTGTATGTCTTTGTGAATGTTTCCTTAGGGTAAATTCTTAGAAGTAGAATTGCTGTGCTCCTCTTGACTTTTTTTAAATGTCCTTAACAAACCTTCATATGCTGTCACAAATGGTAAATTTCTATTGAGCATGTAGTGTGTGCAATTTACCGATCTAGGCATAGTAAGTTATTCAAGAATGAACATTTACTCATTATAGTGACCTTATAATCTAACGTGGGCTTCACAGATGGCTCTCGGGATAAAGAATCTGCCTGCCAGTGCAGGAGATGCAAGAGACATGGATATGATCCCTGGGTTGGGAAGATCCCCTGGGTGAGGGCATGGCAACTCACTCCAGTATTCTTCCCTGGAAAAATAGCACAGACAGAAGAGCCTGGTGGGCCACAGTCCACAGGGTTGCAAAGAATTGGACATGACTGAGCATGCACGCGCGCACACACACACACACACACTCGTGAGAATTAAGAGATTAAACTAGCTGTGATAAAATATGCAGCATAACACTTGTCATTGAACAGGACGAAGTTCTATGGAGGAACATCAATTAGAGAGACTACTTTTTGCCTGGGGAAAAATTAAGAAAGGCTTCATGAAAGAGATGACAGAATTGAATATTGGTGGCACTTAGTCTTTTGATAGATGGAGAGCAGAAAGGTTACTCTTGACAGAGCAAGACTTGCCATCTGGCTGTTTCTGTCATTGAGGCCCTGGGGTTTAAACACATATACTAGCCATTACCTTTGGAGACTTGAAAACTGGTAAGAAGCTTATCTTCTCTACTCATTCATTGTTCCTCCACTTAGATTCTCTTTATCTTCCCTCCATCTCCTTCAGAACACAGGCAGTCATTGGGTTTCCTAGTTTCTCTTAGAGGAGAAGTCAATGGCACCCCACTCCAGTACTCTTGCCTGGAAAATCCCAGGGACGGAGCCTGGTAGGCTGCAGTCCATGGGGTCGCTGAGAGTCAGGCACGACTGAGCGACTTCACTTTCACTTTTCACTTTCATGCATTGGAGAAGGAAATGGCAACCCACTCCAGTGTTCTTGCCTGGAGAATCCCAGGGACAGAGGAGCCTGGTGGGCTGCCATCTATGGAGTCGCACAGAGTTGGACACGACTGAAGCGACTTAGCAGCAGCAGCAGCAGTTTCTCTTAGAAACATGGTACTACATCATATGTTGCAAGTGTGCTAAGTCCCTTCAGTCCTGTCCGACTCTTTGTGACCCTGTGGACTGTAACCCACCAGTCTCCTCTGTCCATGGGGTTCTCCAGGCAAGAATACTGGAGTGGGTTGCCATGCCCTCCTGCAGGGGATCTTCCCAATCTAGGGACTGAACCCATGTCTCTTGTGTCTCCTGCATTGATAGGCAGGTTTTCCTCCACTAGCACCACCTGGGAAGCCCACATCATGTGTCCCTCAGGTCTTATTCGGGCTAGACTACACTTGCAACTCTTGAGCTCCTCAAATTGAAATTCATTTCTAGGTTCTCTATGATTTTTGCATCTGATTTCTCTGAAGAAAAGTTAATCTCTTGTTACAGTGTTATGGTGAGGCTTTGCAAGTAGAAGTATTTTAATGTAGTCAAAATTCTTAAGTTAAAGCTTTGCAGTTGTTATTTTTTTTCAGTGACAGTTGTGAAAAATGGCTGGCATAATTTATTTGTGCTTTGTAGATGGGTCTAACTGGGGATCTTCTATATCAGGTGTGCATTTTTTTATGAATTCATAAAATTTCAGATTAGATGCTAAAGCTTTTGTGTTGACAAGTGAGAAAAAAATTGTTTTCTGATCCAGTGTATATAATCATGTGCAACCCATTTCACTATGTTTGTGTTGGTAATTTTGCATTGCTGTGAGACTTAAGCTACATGTATAAGGGCTGACAGTCATTTCAGCATGTGTTAGACTTACATTCCAGAAGGTAAAGGAGAAGTTCTGGTACTTAATTTCTGTTCAAAACTGAAAAAAGGATCCTCATAACATTCTCTTCCACATTCTGGTAAATCCACAGTCTAACCGAATCCACCAATAACCGATGTTGTGAGCTGCTTGTTTCCTTAAAGCTTTCATGTGACAAATTTATAATTGTATATGTTATTTCTCGTCCAACAGTTAGATTAATGTTTTATCTACTGAGCAAAACACACTGCTTCTTTGTAAACTTTCTTATCTTACTCAAACTGAAACTGAAAAACAAAGAATTTTCTAGTTCTCACATTCCTCCATGGAGAGCTTTGTTTACATAGAGGTTATCTTATTTTCTGTTCTACTTAAGTCTAAATTTTCAGCAGGTGGAATAAATATCCTATTTAAGGCTTTCAAATCTTATTAATTGAACTAGTTAGTAGTCATTACTGATTGTTTACTCGCTTTTATTTATTTTTGCTTTGTTATAGCCCAGCAGGAGGCTATTTAAATTGATCAGAATATAAGCCCGTTCAGCTCACTAAAATATACCCAGTGCCTGGCCACAGAAAATACTCAAGAAATGTTGAATGAGTAAACAGATTACATTTCTGAGTTAGGAGGATATAAACCTAGAAAAGTAGTTTAGAATATGCAGACTTGTCCATCAGTCTGAGAGCTAGTAACTTTGGGCATTTTCTTTTTTCTATTTGAGTGAGTATGAATTTAATTTTTTTTTTTTTCAGGTAGGACATGTCACCAGTTCTTAACTACGTATGAGAGCTCCTCTTCATGTTATTTTTGAAATATATTGCCTTTTAGGACTTCATACCAGTATTTTCTTCCATCTGCATGGATTGAAAGTTTATTTTGTTTTGTAACTCTCAGACTACTGGAAATTAGATTTTCAATACATCTCATTATCTCACATGGATTATGCTCTGACTTTTTTCTTTCTGCAGCTCCACCCTAAAATTCTAGTACATTTTGGCTACTGCATAAACCTCATTATTTAAAACTCTTTTCAGTATAGCCAATTCTAGCTGTTTGTCAGAGAGTTCCTAGAAAGACACATCATAAAAGGAATTGTCCTAAAGGGTTTTGTATCTCCTCACAGGAACAATGGAGCTTGCATTTGCAGCCAAAGATACAACTAAGATAATTGTAGTTGTGACCCAAATGCCATAAAAGCGAAAATGCAGCCATAAAGCTACATGTTACTTTAGCTTTCTTTTTATTTAATAAACCACTTAGGTGCGTTGGATAGGAATCTCTTTAAGTAGTCATTGTTCTCAAAACAGCCTTTCAGTCATTGAGGGAGAAAGACGGATCAGAGTGGACTCGGAAATAACCATGTATGAAGTCAGCCAGAGTTCACTATGCACACTGGGTCATTTGGAATCCTGTCCTTAGAGTTCAGATGCTCGGATTAGGGTAGTGACGCTCACATGCCAAATAAATTTATTTTGTAAAATAAACTTACTTTAAATTTGATCCCAGGTAATTTGGTGATCTTATTGGAAAAACAGACAAAATTTAGAATACCTAGAGAGATCAATACGTTTTTCCTCTACCTCCTTTCAGCTAAAACATTATGAATCTCAGTTGGGCTTATGAAATGGAGATTGAAGAGGGTTCATGCCTGAACTCTCTGGTAAAAGCTTTGATTGTCTTATTCTGTGTTGTAGATTGAAAGGAAATTTGTTCTCTTATTTGATGGTTAAGAAACTTGGCGAAACTAAAGTCCCCCAACTGGTAATTAATTTTGGAGCTAATACTCTTTTCTGCATTCCCTATATTCTGATATTAGGTATCTACTTGTATGGTCATTAATCATTGAATGGAGAATTTGAAAATGACAACTAAATTCTGAATTAAGTAAAATGAGCAAAGAGGCAAAAAAGGTAAGGGCAGCTTCTATAGAGCAGCTGTGACCAAAAGCTCCATGAAACTTAGATGAGATATGTTTGCTTTTTAAATTACATCTTTAAATGGTAAAAAAGATAGAACAAACCTCTTTAATACGAAGGTTTCGGATCTTATAAAGTATAGAGCACTTGCAGTCTTCTTCCCCTTCCTTAACAGCTCTATGCCAGGAAGGACTGAGGAATCTGGTTATTTGGAGAGAACACAGAGGGAGATGTAATTGCCCAGTATTTAAGGAGAGTTGAGCCGTGGCAGAGACCAGAGTAGGGATGCTGTGACCAATTATGGCAGCAGGCAGAGACAGTGCTTCCTGCACAGTGTGGCTCCTGTGTGTGGGCATCTGCCATGGGTCACTAGGAGCCTTCAGAGGGCTTAAGTGATTATCATTCTTGAAAGCCATGTTGGGTTCACGGATTTCTAATATTCTTCAAAAGACAGCAACGTCAAGGTTATGGGGAGAGAGTGCATTAGTGTGTGCTGTAGATATTAGGAGTTCTTTAAATCTTTCTCCAAATGATAATTTCTCTAAAAATTGAGACAAAAACACTAGGTAATTTAGTACTGGACAAATATTTTGAACATTTAAGAGAATTTATTGCATCCCAGCTCTACTATTTAATAGCTGTGTAACCTTAGGCACTTGCATATTTTTTTGAGTGTGACTTAGTTTTCTCATCTATAAAATCCAATTACAGATTCTCAGAGTTTTGTGAGTATTAAGTGAGTGAACATGTCAGGTGCTTAGAATAGAGTCCGGCTAAGAGTAGCACTGTAATGTGTTAGCCGGGATGGTGGTGACGATGAGAATGAGGATGATGGTATTCTCCTCTTCCTCCTTCTTCCTCTAGTATATATAGAAGTGTGAAAGTGTTAGTTGCTCAGTCATGTCCAACTCTTTGTGACCCCATGGACTGTAGCCCCCCCCCCCCCCCCCACTCCAGGCTCCTCTGTCCCTGGAATTCTCCAGGCAAGAATACTGGAGTGGGTAGCCATTCTCTTCTCCAGGGGATCTTCCTGACCCAGGGATCAAACCCAGGTCTCCTGCCTTGCAGACAAATTCTTTACCATCTGAGCCACCAGGGAGACCCATAGAAGTGTCAGTCTTTCCCTGCTTTAGGAGAACCAAGCTTCCAGACTAGTATTTTTTATCCCAAGATAATTATAGTCCACTTAGGACCAGTTAGTATGTCACCAGCTTTGCGCTTATTCCCAACTAATCTCTTGGAGGCGAGTCTTACAAATTCAGTCTTAGTTTGGTAATGGTAGTTGCTTTTCTCTGGTTATCTTGGAAGTGATTTATTACTAGAAGCACCGGTGTGACCCTCTTAAAACATGTTTATCTAATACAAGTTCCTTAAGAAATGGATTTTTAGTAAATCTTTATCACAATTCCATAGAGTATTACTTCAACAACATTTGCCGGCCTCTAGTTTATATATACTGTTGTGATAGAAGTTATAGGAAATACAAAGAGGGCAAGAACGATTACAGCTTCACTGCAGAGATACAGCAAGTGCATATGGAAGGTTAAGTAGCATTAAGAAAGATAAAGACAGACTTCCCTGGTGGTCTGGCGGTTAAGAACCCACCTTGCAAGGCAGGGGATGCAAGTTTGATCCCTGGTCCAGGAGCTAAGATCCCACATACCATGAAGCTGCTACTAAGCCTGGGTACCACAGCTAGCGAGTCTGTGCGCCTCAAGAAAAGTTTCCACATAATGCAATGAAGATCCTGCATGCCAAGACTAACACCCGATGCAGCCAAATAAATAAAAAAGAAAGATAAAGAGTGAAGAGGTAGATAGTAAGGAGACAGAATACCTATGTCCTGTCTTGGGGAAGACTTCACAGAGGTATAAAAGGATTTCAACAGGCAAAATCAAGGGTGCAGGCTGAATGGTAGAGGAAGACAGGTGTAACTGAAGAAATCTCGAGCCACCTAGTTTTAACTGGAAAAGAGAGTTTATATCGAAGAATAATTGAATAGCAAGTTGGTAAGCTGTGAAAATATACAATATGTGGAAAGAATGAAATTTGTGTTAATTATGAGACAATGTCTATAGAACATCAAATTAATACATGTATTTAGCACTGACTTCACCAACTACATCTCCATAGGAAGCTACCTCACTGGAGAACATCAGGGATCTATTCACAGGTACCCGTGAGAGCTGCTGGCCCAGAAACCCCTCAACAGAGGCAGGAACTAATAGGTTCATCTTTGGAGTCAGTCAAGCTTAGATAGGCTGGTTTTCTTTATTTATTTTTGTTAATTATTTATTTTTAATTGGAAGATAATTGCTTTACAGTATTGTGCTGGTTTCTGCCATGCATCAACACGAATCAGCCATAGCTATACATAGGTCCCCTTCCTCTTGAACCTCCTTCCCACCTCCTACCCCACCCCACCCCTCTAGGTTGTCACCAAGCATCACAGAGCATCGGATTTGAGCTCCCGGCGTCATACAGCACATTTCCATTGGCTATCTGTTTTTGCATAATGTACATGTTTCAATGCTCCTGTCTCAACTGCTCGCACCCTCTCCTGGCCCCTCCCCCCACCCTCCACAAGGCTCTTCTCTATGTCTGCGTCTGCACTGCTACCGTGCAGATAGGTTCATGAGTACCATCTTTCTGGATCCCATATATATGTGTTAATATGCAACACTTGTTTTTCTCTTTCTGACTTATTTCCCTCTGTATAATAGCTCTAGGTTCATCCACCTCATTAGAACTGACACAAATGTGTTCCTTTTTATGGCTGAGTAATATTCTATTGTGTGTGTGTGTATAAACCACAGCTCTTTCATCCATTCATCTGTCCGTGGACATCTAGGTTGCTTCCATGTTCTTAGACTGGTTTTAGATTCAGCCTGGCTACTAACTACTTGTACTGTAAACACTTAATTCTCTGAATCTCAGTTGCCTCATCTGTAAAATGGTGGTAATGTTAAAGGAAAGTGGCAACTCTGGAATGATGTACACCCGTGGTGGATTCATGTCAATGTATGGCAAAACCAATACAGTATTGTAAAGTAAAAGAAAGTAAAAAAAAAAAAAAAGATTAAGTGAGGTGCATAATATATGTAAACCTCTCACAAATTCAGATGTATATAGTGAGTACCTAATTAAGGGTATCTTCTAATAACAGCAACACAGTATGTTTCCACCAGAGAGAATAACTTTGATTCATTTTTCCCCCCATATTGAGATGCCATGTAAAGTGTTAACTATTTAGCGTTCCACTTCTTAAGAAAAAGTTGGAACGACACTCCTGGTATACACTTATTTTTTAGCCTTACTGCTGTGAAATGATAAGTGCTTCCAGTTATGGCTATGAGATATAGTAATGCTTTTAAAAGAACTAAACTGTGAACAAACACTTCAGGAAAGGACTTAAGTTTGATATTTTACTAAGTTCATGTTTTGGTCCCAATGAAAATATTTTAACTTTTTAAGAAGAGTAGGCATTAAAAGAGCAGGTTTAATGGAAAAGTTAAGGAAAAATTAAATACGAGTTTCCCTTTACCAATTTTCTTTGTCATAGAGAGATTTTTCTGTACTATGAATTCCTCCTTCTCATTTCTCCCTACATTCGTCACTCAGTTTGTCTTTAAATACCATCATAAGTCCACTTTAATTTTCTACGCAGTGTAATAAAGTGAAAAGAATACAGACTGAACAAAACCCTAAGTTAAATTTCCTCTGAGCCGTTTTTAAGCTTTTTTCAAGATTTCACTTTCTAGAAACTTGAGTCTCACTTTCTATAAAATAAGGATGGTCAAGATACTTAACCTACGTATTTCACAAAGTATTTAGGATTGACTAGAATAATATATTTGAATATATATATATATATATATATATATATATATATATATATATATATAATAGGAGTCTTCCCAGGTGGCACTAGTGGTGAAGAACCCACCTGCCAGTGCAGGAGATGCAGATTCGAGGCCTGGGTTTGGAAGATCCCCTGGAGGAGGGCATGGCAACTCACTCGAGTGTTCTTGCCTGGAGAATCCCATGGACAGAGGAGCCTGGTGGGCTACAGTCCACGGGGTCACACAGAGTCAGACACGACTAAATAGGCATAGCACATGACATAGCATATATTGAATATATGTTTCATATCTTTTATAAACTCAAGTGTGGTTTTCAGAGTGTGACCCATGGATAGCTGGGAATCTCTGAGATCCTTTGGGGGATCCATAAGATAGAAACTGTTCTTACAGTACAAAGACATCATTCGTCTCTTTTGACTTGTTGATATTTACACTGATGGCACAAAAGCAGTGGTGGGTAAAATTACTGGCACCTTAACCTGAATGAAGTCAGAGGCAACCAAACTGCCCTAGAAGTCATTATATTCTTCACCTCTACACACTCCACTCTCAGTAGAAAGGAACGTCCTGGTGAAGCAGTAGAACTTATTATCAGATCTAGACCTTGAGTACACATCTTTTTAATAGTCCATGTGATGAAAGGGCAGGTACAGATGGAGTACTTCTGCCTCGTGTCAGTATGATGCTTCTCTAAGGAAGAATATTCCTGAGATTGAGTTACAAGCTGAACTAGCTGAATGTTTCATGGAGCGCCGTTTTACTTTAACAAACCACGGGTATTCAAAATTGGGTGTTACACAAGGTGTTTTCTTGAAAGTGAAGTGAACCTGTCATTTTAAGTGAAACAACGGACAGTGTTTGTTGTTTGTAGTAAAATTCAAGCTTTCGAGTGAAAACAAGAATTTTAGAAACCTTGAATCTGACTGTGAATTTGACAGCTTTCCAGTACTTAAAGACTTTTCTGATAAGCTTGGTGGTGATAAATGTATGTAATTTTAAAAAATAATAATGAAGTATGTCAACGTTTGGAAGATCTGTGTAACTTAGAGAACTAGTATTTCTCAAAGGGCCAATGCATGATGCCAGAAAAACCAAGCATGGGATGGTTTTTATCTTCCATTCGAAATGCAAGATAGACCAATGGATTTTAATGTAGCAGCATAGGAAAGTTCTTACGATAGGGTTTCTGATTCTACATTCTAACTTAGCATTAAGCAACTACCCCTTGTTGAGTTTTGGCATAGTATCAAAGAAGAATATTCATAATTATCTGAAAAGACTTAAAATATCTTCCCTTTTCATCTACATATCTGCATGAGGCTGGTTTTTCTTCATTTACTTCAATCAAAACAACATATCACAACAGACTGAATAAAGAGGCAGATATAAGAACCCAGGTCTCTTATGCTAGGCATACATTAAAGAGATTTGCAAAAATCTCTCCCTATTCTTTTTGCTTTGGACAATATAGTTATTTTCACACAAAAATATATTTTTTATGTTAGCATGTAATGGATTTGTTGGTATTTTAATTTCATTAATGGAAATATGTAAACTTTTGGTTTTAAATAATGTGGTAAAATTGATAGATATAACCCACATAAGGGCTTCCCAGGTGGCTCAGCAGTAAAGAATTCTCCTGCGATGCAGAAGACGCAGGAGACATCACAGGTTCGATCCCTGGGTTGAGAAGATCCCCCGGAGGAGGGCATGGCAACCCACTCCGGTATTCTTGCCTTGGAGAATCCCATGGACAGAGGAGCCTGGCAAGCGACAGTCCATAGGGTCGCACCAGATCAGCCACGACTGAAGCAGCTGAGCACACAACCCACATAAACAGGACTCTTTGGGGTCCTCAGTGATTTTGAAGAGTTTTAAAGGGCCCTGACATCCTGAAGTTTGAGAACCCCATTTCTAAAGAGAAATTAAGACTTAATGATTTTTTTACCATTTACTAATGCATGATATCGCCATCTCGTGACAAAATGGGGAAATGCAGGCGCTTTAAAGCACTCAGCAGTAAGGCTGTTTTAACGTTTTAGAAAGACTGCTTCTTGGAAATTAATCACGAGAAAAAGAAAAAAAACCAAGAGTTCATATTTCCATGGGATATGTCTTTAGATATATGTGCCCAAAATATTAATTTTCAGAAGTCAAGCAAAGAACAGGTAATTAGATGGTTATTTTTAAAGGCTAACATTGGTTTTAGGCCGGTCTTAAATAAGAACATGCTTAGTTTTCATATCCAGTAGGTATATTTCATAGTATATAAGAGCTGCCTCATATATGGTGTTATAGGCTATGAAACATGTTATCTACTGTTTGAAATTTACTGATTACTGTTTGGGGCGGTATTTCATTTTGGTGGCATCATCATCTGTGGTTGATTAAAGATTAAGTCCTTGGTCAGTAACACAACTTTGATGACCACATCCTCCTGAGGATGTGATCAGTTTTTTATGATGAGGAATTTAGGCCCACATTCGTGAAATTTGGATTTGCTGCCATTGGATACGTCCTGGCAGTTCCAGGTGTGAGTCCTGTACAGACATGCAGTGTAGGCATTGTTCCTTGCCTGCTAGTTTCTGAGAACTAAAATATACCATGTAAATATGCACAAACATGTTGCAGGACATACAGACAGAGTCAAAACCAAATTGCGGAAGATGCAGCTGCAAGAAACCGGCTCATGAATAATGAACATTTATGCTATGGAATAGCTTCAGTGTGCCTGTTTTTGCATCGATGCGCTTTGTGAAATGGAAGGAACCTCGCTTCATTTTCATTCAGATAGAGGAAGGCCCACTGGCCACTGTTTTTTTTTTTTAAACTCAATTCAGCTGATTGTTTTCAAAATAACCTGTTCTTTTCAAACAGTTGTGTGTTTAGGGACAGCTGCACTCCGATGAAATGACTGTGAGCCCTACCCTCTAACTACTGTACTAATTTTCTGCCTATATTCACTATGTACCCACTGACCCTGCTGATGAATATTTTAGACATCTGCGTGAATAATCAGACTGCCCACAGGAGAGCCACTTGCTTGTTTATGAGGCTGGAAATGCCATCGAGATGCTGCTGACTCTAATTCTGGGTACCAATGTGAAGATAATAAATACCTAAGTAAATTCTTAATCTGGATTGTCTTTGAACATCCACAGATGCCCTGAAACTGGATGCCACGTTGTACGTGCAGGGAGATGGTGATATTTATGTTTTGGAGAAAACTCCAGAGCTTTTATCAGACTCGTCCAAGGGATTGTGACCCCACAGAAGGCTAAGAAAGTGCTTCTACATACATTTTTATTTGATTCTCCCAACAGTTCTGAGGGAGACTTGGCAGGAATTCTCTCTCTCTTTCTCTCTCGCCCCTTAAAGGAGAACATGACTGGGAGCTTCGGTAGATTTGAGTTTCCTCCTGTAGGCATGGGGAGCCATTGGAAGTTTTAAGTGTGAAAATGATCTGATCAGATCATTGTTTAGAGAGAATGCCCTGTTGAGGGTGTAGAGGATGTTTCTGAAGAGTGAAAAGCTGGTTAGAAGGTCATTTAGAAGATCAGGTGAGAAAAGATGATTGACCCTAAGTTTGTGGTAGTCAGATTTGAAAACATGATGAATTTTCAAAATCACTGAAATCCTTGGGATTTATTTACCCATTGGTTTTGTAGGGAGACCTGAGTTCGATCCCTGAATTGGGAAGATCTCCTGGAGAAGGAAATAGCTACATGTCGGTGTTCTGGCCTGGAGAATTTGGACACGACTGAGTGACTTTCACTCACTGGTTTTGTAGGGGTGGGGATCCCGTGTAAGGGGAGGCAAAGTGTTTGAGGATGACTTTCTGTCTCTCTTGATGAAGTAAATACAAGCAGGGTTGATGGGGGGAGAGCAGGAAGGTTATAAACTTAGTTTTAATCACGCTGATTTGAAGAACTGATGGAGAGCCAGAGAGAAAGATGAGCGATCAGTTTCGAGTGCTGGGCTGGGACTGGTGAGGTGAGGTTGACACTGCTCTGAGTGTGTAGGCGAATCAGGGAAGGGTGCCAGGGAGAGAACTGGGAGAAGACACCGGCCAGTGATATTTTAGGGAAGCCCCCGGGAAATCCAAGAGGACCATCCCTTCATTTTTTCCCTCTAGTCCCGAGTAGAGAAGTAGGAATTAATGATTCTTCTTGACTCTCTTTATTTACTATCAGATTACTCCATCATTGCTGAATGACTTTTTAAAAAATTATTTATTTTAATTGGAGGCTAATTACTTTACAATATTGTAGTGGTTTTTGCCATACATCGACTTGAATCAGCCATGGGTGTACACGTGTTCCCCCTCCTGAACGCCCCTCCCACCTCCCTCCCCATCCCATCCCTCTGGGTCATCCCTGAGCACCCTGTCTCATGCATCGAACCTGGACCCGCGATCCGCTTCGCATATGATAATATACACATTTCAACGCTACCCTCTCAAATCATCCCACCCTCGCCTTCTCCACAGAGTCCAAAATACTGTTCTTTACATCTGTGTCTCTTTTGCTGTCTCGCATATAGGGTCATCGTTACCATCTTTCTAAATTCCATATATATGCGCTAGTAAAATTTCCATAAATCTGATATCCCTGTAATCTGTCTTCAAGTCAGTGGAGATATCAAGCCAAGGCTGTGTTGACAGGACTCCCAGGTGGCTCAGTGGGTAAAGTACCCGCCTGCAGTGCAGGAGATGCCAGAGATACGGGTTTGATCCCTGGGTTGGGAAGATCCTCTGGAGGAGGAAATGGCAGCCCACTCCAGTACTCTTGCCTGGAGAATCCCACGGACAGAGGAGCCTGGTGGGCCACAGTCCACAGGTCTCAAGGTCGGACACGCAGCGACTGAGCACACACACGCGTGTTCTTAGATGTGGACACTGACACTGTATCGTCCATATGTAGTGTTGTGCCAATCCAATTTTAAATACCGCCACACTCCCCATAGGCTGCTCACCTTCCCAGTAACAATTCCAGAACCACAGTCACTTCCAGAGTGTCTGTTTCTTCAGTGATTTTTCAGGCAGGCGCCTCACCAAGTGTGTATAGCATTCCTTTTGATGACTCTGCTGATACCCAGATCTCATAGTTCTCCTGCCTCCGCTGAAGTGACCTTCATCTCCAGTCCACTTCAGCTGTGCACACATGCGCCACGCCTAATAGGCCAGCTCCACTTCCAATATTTCAAACTCCATTAGGCTCCTCTTTGAAAAAGCCTCCTTACTTCCATCTGCCCACACCCCGCCCCCACTTTTGCTCCTGAGTTTGCAGTTTTCTCTCCTCCTCCCTGTCCCTGCCCTCATCCTTTCTTCTTTGTTTTTGGGGGGTGGGGTGGACATGGGCAAGCAGAGGCGGGTTACTCCCATCAGCTGTGTCCAGCTCAGAAATAATCAGATGGTTGGCATGATTGCACTGTGCCTCCCCTCACACAGTGCGCTTTGATCATTTCCAGCTCAGATTCCTTCCTGTCACCTGCTTTTTTTTGGTTTGTTTTTTCCCTCCTACTCTCTGGCAATGGGGTATTGTTAGAAAACCTCATGAAAACTAGGGCAATTGGATCAATAAAGTTATGGTGAATAAAGGAATCTATCAACATCCCCCCCCCTTGCTTGCAACACACGCACACACACTCAGGGAGAAGGGGAGGATAGAGCTGTGCTGAAGAAAATAGATCTGTATTTCGTTTTAGTTCATTTGATCAGTGTGTGTGTGTGTGTGTGTGTGAATATATTGTATGTATCAACTAATATCTCAAAAATTTAGGATCTTT
Organism: Ovis canadensis; assembly: GCF_042477335.2. Lineage (NCBI taxonomy): Eukaryota > Metazoa > Chordata > Mammalia > Artiodactyla > Bovidae > Ovis > Ovis canadensis. Next base: position 33,736,630 of record NC_091259.1, on the reverse strand, counting down.
GTTTTTGTTAGAAAATCAATCTTTGTACCCTCATGTTTTTCCTCAACAGGTATAGATGGGATAAAAATCTAGGTGAAAATTTCCCCCAGATACTTACGCTTTTCCAGGTAGGAATGGGACTTTGCAGATCTCTAAACTCTGAGCGATGCTGATTTGTTTTATTTTTGTCAGTCGGCTCCGTGGCTCATGAATTCTTTATTGAAGCAGGAGTCCTCAGTGGGATGGAGAATCACTGGGACTATAAGTTCAGAACATTAGTCGGGATAGCCCGAACTATGCGCTTACCTATTGGGCCCTTAATTTAATCTAAAATTGAATGAGTCTTATGATGGCAAGCTTCACAGATATGCCTGCAGGGTTTGCAGGCTGGAATTGTGTGTCTGTGTGTGGGGAAATCTTTGCCCCACAGCACTCTTTGTTTTCAGTGTATAAGTAACGGACCATATTGTTAGTGAGCAAGTTTCTTTTGAGATTGAACCACTGACTTCCAGGAATATAGCAGAGTGGAAGTGCTGTGAAGAAAGTCTTCCTTATTTCCTTTCAAATTCCCATGAAATTGTCTGAAAAGGAAACAAAAAAAGGTCCCCCAAAGTGACCACAGTGAGAGTCAAACGTGGAGCCCATTCTAGTTTCCAGGAGGCATTTTGCTTCTTCCTTGTGGTTGAAAACAGAGGAAGAGATGCCCCTTCTTCAGTGACCCCCATCCTGACCTGACCCCACCGCAACCCCCACTCCGGTCCTTTGGCGCCCCTCTACCTGTACCGACCCGTTTTCCCTTTTGCTCACCTCCAGTGCCGCTCATTGCTTAGCTGGGTCGGTAAACCTCAGCTGCCTGCTCCTTCTGCTTCGCTGCAGATAGCTGGGGTTTAGGGGAGGGAGTGCAGACTGCTCGCACTGCAGATAGCCTCTGGGCCCCCGTCCAGTTTCTGGCTTGGTCTGTGGCCTTTGGCCCTCCAGCATTTGCACCTGCCACACCCTCCCCCGGCACCCCCGTTGTCCTCCTTCATCACAGTGTGCGTTTCGTCCGTCTGCCGGGTTGGTGAGCTCCATAAGGGCTGGGAAGGGAAGCTGGAGGGGTGGTGGGTCCTTTCTTGTTGAACCCGCAGCAGCTTGCTCAGCTCTGAGCACGTGGTGATCATTGAAGAGATTGTCAGATGCGTTAACGAAGCTCAGTCATTGGTAAGGGCGTTAAAGCAGTCCTCACATAGGGTAAGCATTGAAGACCAAGGTCAACAGACCAAGCTTAATGATGCAAAGACAGAAGCAGTGCACGTATTACAGATGACTAATTAAAACAAAAAGCAGTAAAGCTCTAAAGCAAAGAGGTTGTAGGAATCTGCAGCAAGATCTTTCAGAAACAGATTTGCTTTATGAAACAAGAATCTGTCAGAAAAGCTCTTCTGTGTAAATTCAATGAGATTCATAAAGAGGTTGCATCTAGTAAATGAGAATTTTTAGAAAAGGTCTAATGAAATGAAAACTATAATAGGTAGAATAAATCTTCGTTGTAAATATTAGAAGGAGACTTCATTTGGAAAATGCAGCCAGCACGGGGAGCTCAGCTTGGTGCTCTGTGATGACCTAGAGGGGTGGGTTGGAGAGGTGGGAGGAATGCTTAAGAGGGAGGGGATATATGTATACTTACAGCTGATCCGTGTTGTACAGCAGAAACTAACACAACATTGTAAAGCAGTATCCTCCAATTAAAAAAAGGAAAACACAGTCAGTGATGGAGAACAAAGTTCATGAAACTGCCCAGAATGCAACAGAGAAGCCAGAAAGATACAGCTCCAACCTAGAAATGACAGGGGTATTGAGAAAGACAGTGCAATGCCAGTGTATCAACTGTGATAATTACTGGAGGGACATTTTTCAGATCTACCTTGATCTTAGGTGTCGATCCTACGTTCCAGTAGAGTTTCTAATTTCAGATCAACACAAGAACATTCTGATGACTTTTTCTTTTTTAAGTGGAAAGCTAGTAGGTAGAGTAAGGGAAATAACAGTGCTAAATTATGAGTATTCTGTTAAAAGATTAATGTGATCTGTTGGGGTTATGTTGAGAGTAGATACATAATGTTTTCAGTTCAGTCACTAAGTCGTGTCTGACTCTTTGCGACCTCATGGACTGCAGCATGGCAGGCCTCCCTGTCCATCACCAGCTCCCAGAGCTTGCTCAAACTCATGTCCATTGAGTCCGTGATGCCATCCAACCATCTCGTCCTCTGTTGTCCCCTTCTCCTCCTGCCTCAGTCTTTCCCAGCATCAGGATCTTTTCAAATGAGTCAGTTCTTTGCATCAGATGATCAAAGTATTGGAATTTCAGATTCAACATCAGTCCTTCCAATGAATATTCAGAACTGATTTCCTTTAGGATTGACTGGTTTGATCTTCTTGTAGTCCAAGGAACTCTCAGGAGTCTTCTCCAACACCACAGTTCAAAAGCGTTAATTCTTCGGCACTTAGCTTTCTTTATGGTCCAACTCTGACATCCATACGTGACTACTGGAAAAATCATAACTTTGACTAGATGGAAGTTTGTCGGCAAAGTAATATCTCTGCTTTTTAATATGCTGTTTAGGTTGGTCATAACTTTTCTTCCAAGGAGTAAGCGTCTTTTAATTTCATGGCTGCAGTCACCATCTGGGGTGATTTTGGAGACCAAGAAAATAAAGTCTCACTGTTTCCATTGTTTCCCCATCTATTTGCCAGGAAGTGATGGGACCGTATGCCATGATCTTAGTTTTTTGAATGTGAAGCCCACATAATGTTTTAAGACTTATGAAAAGTTTTTATAATTAAGTAAAAAAACAGGATGCTTATAAAACTCAGTACAGAAAATATAATCAAATGAACACGATAATCCCGTCTAGGGATAGAAAAACAGAATAGTTATAGAAAAATAGAATAGTTTTATATTTCTTTCTTTTATGTATTAGCAGACTCACTTTTATATCTCATTTTCAAAGAGAGATTGAATTTTGAAATATAAATATAATATGCATATATACTTTTAAATAATACATGAATAATTAATTTGACACTTAAAAGTTTTAAATATTCTTTTCATACAGCTTGTGTGATCTAGACAGACAACAGAATTTAGTGTCTAAGCCTTCATCTTTTCATTTCAAAAGTATCTGATCCAACTACTATGGTATTAGTTAAAGAAATAGACAAAGACATATATAAATTAACTAACTATATTCTTGGAAAATGTAATTTCATCTACAACCAACAACTTTCCAAGTAATTGCTCTGTTACTCTTGCATTAAAGAGAGATAAAAAAAATTTTTTTATTCTGAAATCTGGACGAAACATCTGTCCTGAGGTAAGACACGGAGGAGATGTGGAGATTAGCATGCAGTAATGAACATGTTAGTAAGTGCTGGGGAAGGCAGAAATCAGAATTTAAATAAGTCTTAATTTTTAGGCTCTCAAAAGGTTAATTGAGATTGTTCTGGATGTCGTCATATCAGAAAGATGTGGCCAATCTGGTAGGAAACCAGAGGTCAACAGAAATGATTAAGCAACCAGAAAAATCAGGCTCAAAAAGAAGATCTTAGTCTGTAATTTGGAAAAAGAATTTGAATCTCTCTAAGCCTAGAGAAACAGAAGGATAATTTAGAATGATTTGGAGAGCTGTAGAGCTGATAGCATAAAATTGATTTAGAAAAAATACTTATTGAGTGTAAGACAGTTCTTAATAGACAAATTAAAGAACCATATAGCATCCAAAGAAAGCAGTAAAGATGTTTTGATAGAATCTGGTACCCCAAAGGGAGACAGCAGCTAACATTTATCGAGTGCTTGCTGTGTGTCTGGTATCCTGTATGCATGACTTCATTTAACCTGCTCAGTAATCTATAAACTAGCTATTAATTGCCTCCTTTGTTAAATGTTCATGTTGAGGCTGGGTCACATGGCTGGTAGGAAGTAGCACCTATTTTTCAGCTCCTGTCACATAACCAAATCGCAATTACCATACACTTCTGCCTTCCAAGCTAGGCAGTTGGGTATATTGTCGATATATGGAACAGATACAATTTGCAGAAACTTGACCCAGTTGGGTATATTTAAAAAATTTTGATTGAAGTATGGCTGATTTACAATGTTGTATTTATGCTGACTGCAAGATGACTAAGTTATATACATATATATATATATATATATATTCTTTTTCATATTTTTTCCATTATGGTTTATCACAGGATGTTGAATCTAGTTCCCTGTGCTATAGAGTAGGACCTTGCTGTGTATCCATCCTATATGTAACACTTTGCATCTGCTAATCCCAGACTCCTAATCTGGCCCTCCCCCTTGGCAACTGCAAGTCTGTTCACTATGTCTGTGAGTCTGTTTCTGTGTCATAAATATGTTCATTTGTGCCATATTTTAGATTCCATGTATCAGTGATATCATATGATATTTGTCTCTCTCTGTCTGACTTACTTCACTTAGTATTGGGTTGACCAAAAAGTTCATTTGGAACTTTTTGGAACCTATAGGAGAACTGAAATGAACTTTTTGGCCAACCCAATATGATAATCTCTGGGTCCACCCATGTTGCCACAAATGGCATTATTTCATTCTTTTTGATGACTGAGTAATACTCCACCAGACACATGTAACATCATCTTTATCCGTTCACCTGTCGATGGGCATTTAGGTTGTTTGCCTGTCTTGGCTACTGTAAATGGTGCTGCTGTCAACATATATCTCTTCAAATTATAGTTTTATCTGGGTGTATGCTCAGCAGTGGGAGCGCTGGATCATCTGGCACAGAGTTGGGTATATGGAACAGGTATATTGTGTGGAGATTTGAGAGAGTAAACCAGCTGCTCTTCCATATGTTAATAGGTGATCTCAGCAATCCATTTTTAATCGAGTAAAAAATAATAGTAATAATAATCTCTTCTGTAGTCCCATCAAAGTTGCATTTTTGTTCCATTTTCTGAATGAATGAAATCTTACAGAAAAAAAGATCTGTATACTAGAAGACTTACTTAAGGCAAATGTAAAAGAAATAGACATTAAACTTTTGGACTCAACAGAGTAAGCGGTATCCAGCAAGTGTCAGCCCTTCAGGAGGTTTTGCATGACAGAAACTTGGCTGCATATTAGTGTATAGGGGATTGGAGAGCTAGACCTGGGTGGGGAATTCTGCTCTACCTTTCATTTGCTCATGACCTCAAATAAGTCATCTGACCTCTCCAAGGAAAGCAGTAGCTTAGCTTATGGCGCAGGAAATTTCATATTGTGATGTGTATGTAAAGATGGCATGAAGATATGCAGGTAAGGTAATTTATAGGGCTTCTGTGGTGGCTTAGTGGTAAAGAGTCCACCAGCAAGGCAGGAGATGAGGGTTCCACTCCTGGGTCAGGAAGGTCCCCTGGAGGAGGGCATGGCAACCTGCTCCAGTGTTCTTGCCTAGAGTATCCTATGGACAGAGCAGCCTGGCGGGCTACAGCCCATGGGGATGCAGAGTCGGACACGACTGGAGCGAGCAAGCACAGCACACACAGGGTAGTTTACGTGTGAAGACGGCATGTAGATAAGGTACCACGTATACCTCAGAACCATGCATATCTACGTGCAGGTAAAATGCTCAGTGTCCAGCACATAATAGCTGTGCAGTTCTCAGCAGTCGGTGTTGTTAGTGTGCATTGTTCAAATGTAGTCCTCAGGGAAGTACTTAAGAAAATACAGCCAAGTGGTGCTGTAAGGTGGTACATTTTCAAAGATTAGAAATTAAAAAGATTTTAGTTTCATGCAGTACTCTCACCTGATGTATTGTAAAATTTCACCCTCTGTGTAGCTTTTTCACAATTTGGCAATTAACAGAACACCGTGGTGCTTTCAAGGCAGTAGTTTGTTCACCGAAAACATAGCTTATGACAAATTCACTGGTTGCTAGGCTCTAATATGTTAGCAGGCAGAAGCATGCTTTTAATATTCATCATCTTTAAGTGCTACCAACTGACATTCAGTACTAAATGTGCAGAAATGGGTGCCGAGCAAAACAGAGCGAGGAAGAGGACGTGCTCATTTGTATTCTAGATGGAAATCTTAAATTAGTTTCCAAGATTTTTAAATGGATTTTTAAATGCTGGGCACATAGGAGATTGAGTTCATATTAATATTTATAAGGTTGAGAAGATATTTAGTGAAATATTTGTATAATTTAATTTTGGTCATAATCAAGTCGGAAACCGTAACCAAGGACAGGTATGGGGACTGTTTTGTGCCTCAGTATTTGGAATAGCCTGAAAAACCTTGGACGACAGAAACACATTTCAAAAGCCCTTCTTTCTTAGAATCCAGAAGTCAGAGGTTATTTGTGTATAAATTCCTTGGCTTGGACTGTTTTATGTTAATTTCATTTACGTTAATTAATTTAGAAATCAGTCTTGGTAATGATTTTTTAAAAGCATTTATTGACAATTCTGCAGAAGTCTGTAATCTCGCTGCTTTTATATTCTTCATTACACAGAACAGCTCCTACACTGGTTCACAGAAAACCTGCTTCCTGTAGTTTTGCTTAGGGCTAATTGAGTTTAATGTAGTTTTGTGTGCAGAAGGTATTGACTTGTGCATCGTATTTAATTTGTGTAAATATGTGTGTATGTAATGTTTTGCCCCTCTGAGTTTTATTTTAAATGTAACCCTTGAAACTGGGATAATAGAAATTCTTAGCTTAGGCCTGCTAGCAATTGCAGGTGCCAACGGTTTAAACTGCTGTAGAAATACAATTATGAGCAGCCAAGAGCAAATCTTGTTTTAAGGTCCATGTGTAATGAATGCCTGTTAGTATCATAGAATACAATTAAAAAGAGGTTTACCTCTCCTGAGCTGTGATTGGTTCTTTCTGATGGAAGTGTAGAGTCCCATGAGTAGCATGTGTATTCAGCTCCCAGTGATTTAGACACCAGTGAGCCTGGCATGCTGCAGGCTTGGATAAATTCAGGGCAGTTATAGTCAAGCAGAGATGGCAAAAGACTGAAAGATTAATGAGGGAGCTTAAAACAAAGCTCCAAAAATGAGAGCAGTGCACTGCTTGGTCTTATGTAATTGTGCCGAATAGAAGGCAGCCTTGGCTGCTGTTTAAAATTTTTAGGAGGTTGGCAGGAAATGTTTGTTTGTTATAAAAATTGGATCTAGAGGAAGGGTAGTGAAAACCTGGGACGAAATATCTAACTCTAGCAGCAAGAACCTGCTTGCTTCTGTCCTCAAAGACACGCCCTTCTCTTCATCCTCCTTTTATCCCAACTTGACCAAACCTCCTATCCCATCCCCACTCAACCCCCAGCTCATCACCACTGCTTGTCTGAGGCAAGGAGCCTGATGGAGGTGGCACTGAGATCTGACCCGTGGCTGCCTCCCAGAGCAGGGCCACCAGGAGATGCATGTCTGAAGTATATTTCTGGAAGTGGACGCTCTTTCGCCTCAAGGCCTGAAAGACTTGGAGCTTATAAGGGCAGGAGAACCCTCTGAGAAGGTAATCCAGAGGGTTGATTACCTTATTGTTGATTACCTGCGGCTATTGTGGGGACCAGAAACAGTTTTTTGTTCTTTTTCTTTCCTGTTGGTGGTTGTAAGTAGCAGTTTTGTAGCATTTCTTCCTGCAGATTTTAACTTCCGGGATCCAAACTGCTTTAAAATGCTATTTTCCCTTTGAAAATCCTTAATAGATGCTGTAACGAACCTTCCATGTATCTGATGGACACAGCTGAGCTGTGTGCAGTGAAGATGGCCACACTGTTAATGTGAAGCTAGGTACTTCACATTAGCGGGGAAAAAAGAAGCGCATAAATAATGTGATGTGGGTGAATCACTTCTGAAATTTAAAGCTTGCCAATACAAGTGAAGAAAAGCTGCCCTGAAAGAGAAATTGTCAACTAACAAGCAGATCCTTCAGCGCTTCCCTCTGGACACACACCAGCCCTTTAACTTGGCTCTCTGCGTTTCCTCTTCAAGGAGTTTGGCGCCACCTACCGGCAGGAGGAAGCACGGAACTCAGTGCAGCCACTCTCCGTAGCACCTGGGTTTCTCCCATTGGTCATTGCTCATCTTTAGTTTTTATAAATTTGATCACTTGCTCATCATATAGTATTTATCAAGCTGCTTCTTGACCATGGAATGAAGCTAAGCTCAGTGGAAAAAAAGGTTACATCTGTCCTAGCGGTTTAGCAGGAGATTGGTCACCCTTAATTGCTTTTTAAGGTCTATTTCTGCTGTCATGCACCATATCGACGGACACTCCAACAGAAGAGAACAGAGATGGATTGGGAGCCTGGAGTATACCGCCTGACTGCTGACTGCTTTACAATTTTGCCTTTTTTTTTTTCATTTCTTATAGAGAATGTGGCATCCAAATCATCATGCTTATTGTTGATGCTGTTTATTTGTTTGTTTGTTTTTTTTTTTAATTTGTCTTACTTGGAGAGAAATGTTATGAAGCTTAAAAAACCTACACAGAGAAGAAAGTTGAAGGTGCATGAGTCAGTTCAGAGAAGTCTAAAGGGAGACACGTGATCACTTTTCAAGGCACAGTACGGAGCATCAGTTAGTTTCATTCATCAGTATCTCATAAGGATATCACTGAATCAGCTGCTCCATTGTTTTCAACGAGAATGATTTGGTTTGAAAGGAGTTAAGAACCATGTTGGGCTTTTCTCTGTTGTGTGAAGAGACTGCGGTTCTTTCTTTTCCCACACCTTATCCTGAGCACTGTCTTGCAGGGTTTTTTTACATGGCTCTCCCCTCTCCTACCCTGGAACAGCACTTCACAAATACGAGACCAAATCCACTGTGGCCCGAATTGGATTAATCCCATTTATTTTCCTTTTCCATATCTCTTTCTTTAAAAGAGCAACAAAACCCATCACCATATAACCGGTCCTCCTTGAGTGGGTCTGCTTTTTGATTTGCTCCTCTCCTCCCGCTCCTGACCCTTCCCCTTCTTCTGGGCTAGTGACACCATGATTCACCCAGTTTCCCAGGAAATAACTGTTGTTGTCCTCCTTGTTTAGTCATTGAGTCCTGTCTGACTCTTTTGTGACCTCATAGACTGTAACCCTTCAGGCTCTTCTGTCCATGGGATCTTCCAGGCAAGAATAATGGAGTGGGTTGTGATTTCCTTCTTCCGGGGATCTTCCTGACCCAGGGATCGAGCCCAGGTCTCCTGCATTGACAGGTAGATTCTTTACCCCCGAGCCACCTGGGAAACCCCAGGAAATAACTCAGTTATCTACACAATCTCTCCACACTACGTCCAGAGCTGTTGTTTTACCCCTCTAGCATTTCCTGGATTTCTTTGTTCTGAAGCTGAATTTGTCCTTCATTTTCTTCACCATCATTTCCTCTTGCCTAATCACTCAGTTGTGTCCGACTCTTTACAACCCCATAGACTGCAGCCTGCGAGGCTCCTCAGACCATGGGATTCTCAGGGCAAGAATACTGGAGTGGGTTGCCATTTTCTTCTTCTCATTTCCTCTTACTGAATTTTAATTCAGCTGCTTCCAAGGCATTTATCTTCTTTAGAAATTCTTATTAGTTGACTTTTACTAGATTTGGAAAATGAGCCATTGGCTAGAAAGAACATACTAGTCAAGTGAAATTTCAGTCACCCATTCTTACTCCCCAACCCACATTACATTATGCTACAGAATTTTAAGTCATTTTTTTGTATTTGGACATATATGTTAGTGTTTTTATTTAAACATCAAAAGGAACTTTAGGGTAAGAAGATATGTTCGTGGTTTGATGGAAAATGTCACACATTGGTGCTGGAATATCACAAATATAATGCTTCATATATTTCTACCAAATGGTTGATTAAAAGTTGTACAAAATATATAACACATCTCTCGAAAGAAGATATATAGTTGGCCAATAAACACATAAGCTCAACATTATTAGTCACTAGAGAAATGCAAATCAAAACCAAAATGAGATACTATTTCACATCCACAAGGATGACTAAACTAAAAAAAGACAGCCAATAATAAGTGTTGGCAAGGATGGGGGGAAATTGGAATTTTCATGCTTTGCTAGTGATAATGTAAAATAGCTAATTTGGGAAACAGCTTGGCAGTCCCTCAAAAAGTTAAACATAGAGTTACCATATGACCCAGCAATTACACTCCTAACTGCATACCCTGGAGAACTGAAACATATGTCCACACAAAAACAAGGACATGAATGTTTATAGCAGTATTATCCATAATACCCCAAAAGGTGGAAAGCACCCAAATGTCCAGCAGCCAGTGAATGAATCAACAGAATCTATGCACACACATACACACACGTGCATGCGTGCACACACACAAACACACACTGGAATATTATTGAGCAGCAAAAAGGAATGAGGTTCTGACACATGCTGTGACATGGGTGAACCCTGGAAACGTGATGCGGAGTGAAAAAAGCCCGAAGGTCACTTATTAAGTGATTCCATTTATATAAAATGTATAGAATAAGAAGTCTGTAGAGACAGAACATAGATCAATGGTCTGCCAGGGGCTGGAGGAGGAGAACAGAAGTAACTGGTACTGAGTGTAAACTTAGTTTTGAAGTGAAGATAATCTTCTGAAATCAAGAGTGATAGTTGTACAACTCTGTGAATATACGAACAACAATTGAATTGTATACTTTGAATGAATTATGGGCTTATGAATTGTATTTAATTAAAGCTCTTATATAATATACGCATAAAGACGTGTATATACTTATGTGCATATATGTATACACATATATCTCATTAATAGCTGTGCATGCTTGGAGTCTACATCTGATTCATCCTTTTATCTTCTAAAGTACTAAACCAAATGCCTTGCAAAAGTCAGCCTTTGATAAATGGTTGAAAAATGAATGAATGAATGAATTAGTTAATGAAATAACAAACAAAATTGTGACTAGTCTTATAATGTGCACCAGCAAACTCCAGCAGACAGTGAAGGACAGAGGAGCCTGGCATTCTGCAGTCAATGGGATTGCAAAGAGCCAGACACAACTTAGTGACTGAACAGCAACGACAACTTATAATATGTGAAAGAATTTTTTTGGCAAGTACTACAGGAAAGAGGTAAAGACAACGGCCAAGAATGGAACCTTCTGGTCACTCAGGCTGACAGTTCAGCTGTCCCGTCATTGATCTGTGACCAGGACTGATAGAATCATGTGATACCTTGATGTCAGCTAGTTGGTGTCTTCCTTTTTTCCTTTGAGTGATAGGTTGACAAAATATACTGTAGCAACTCTATGTTATGCGGATGATGCACGATGCTCAGACTCTGTTGTGACCTTTATTTTTATGAGCTGTGAGAATTAAGAACCTACCAGTTTTAGTTTAATTAAGCAGTAAGACAGAGCAGATGGTGTGTTTGTGGGTGATGATTGCATTCCTCTGATTCCCTCAAGCAGGGCTCTAACCCCGTGGAATGCGTGGCCTAGAGTGTAACACCACTGATGCAAAATGACTTGGAAGACAAACAAGCAGCATTAACATAGTTAGGAAATCTTAGGGAACATTTTGCAACAAGATCTGACCACCGCAGGAAGTTCTAATAGTTAGCAGCTACTGGAACTAGAGGGTTCCGAAGAGGAATCCGTGACGTGACATGGTTGTAGTAGTTTACTGCCTATCTTTATTGTCCAATATTTGCAAGTAGAGCATTGGAAGATTTTTATTACCCTGGTATTCTTTTATGTAATCTGGGTCAAACAAGAATGCATTGGAATACGATTTGCATGTTTTAAAGTGCTCAGAGAAGCAGGTAAATGGGGAAGCGTTGAATTTATGGCAGGTTGTTTTATTATGTTTGCTTTTAGTCACTAGGAGAGCCCAGAGAGTGTCCCACAGTATGCATTTTTTTTCCTCCCCAAATACTGTGTGCTTTCCACTAGCATATTCACTCCAGAGGATGTTTAAAAACATACATCAGCAGGGAGAATATGGGATTAATCCAGTGCTTCTCACTGATCAGGCGGCTCTTTGGGGAGAAAACTGAAATGTTAAGTTGAATTGCTTCCTCTTTATTGTTAAGAGAGAATATCTGTCTGGTTTGGATTCGTTTCCCTTTACTGTCTGAAAAACGGAATTACTTGAAAGCTGGTATAAAACTTGTAATTACACAATGTTTTAGATCCTAAGATAATATACCTCGATTTTTCTCGTTAATAAAATATATGAAATCATCAAAATGAAATACAATCACTTACTGGCTGTAATGTTGTTAAAAGTATGAACTGTGTGGATATTCTAAAATATAGCTATCATTGCTTTAGGTAGAAGAAAGCATTTGTCTTGTCTCTTTGCTACAAAGACTGGGATTCTAGTTAAATCCTGAACTTCAAAAGTAATATTTTAACAAAGAGGATATAATTTCTCTTTGGGAAAACCCATGTTTTATACTGATTTTTTTAAAAATTATAAACAAAGGATTTCTTTTGCTTTTTAAGGTTGTTGTCACCACAAAAGCCAAAACTACATCATCCTTCCAGATAATCTGCTGCTGCTGCTAAGTCGCGTCAGTCGTGTCCGACTCTGTGCGACCCCATAGACGGCAGCCCACCAGGCTCCCCCTTCCCGGGGATTCTCCAGGCAAGAACACTGGAGTGGGTTGCCATTTTCTTCTCCAGTGCATGAAAGTGAAAAGTGAAAGTGAAGACGCTCAGTCGTGTCCAACCCTCAGCGACCCCATGGACTGCAGCCTTCCAGGCTCCTCCATCCATGGGATTTTCCAGGCAAGAGTACTGGAGTGGGGTGCCATTGCCTTCTCTGAGATAAGCTTCTAGAAGCCCTTTTAAAATTAATAAAATGAAGCATTTCTTTTCTGGATTCCCACCAACTCCAGCACATTCTGGTATTGAAGTTATGAAACTGAAGGTGTACACACTAATCTTGCAATTTTTCTTGTAGGAATACAAGATTTTTAACCTTTTAGTTAAAATTCACCAGTGTGTAATACAGGGAAATATCTATAAACACCTAACTGCATAGGAAATCCAATGTAATAACTTATTTTAGCCTGTAAATTATTAATGATTTTGACAGGAGAAATTACAAATTATTCTTTTATGGAAATATACTTCATTGCAAACTCAGTAGTATTTCATTTCTTTACAGAACTGGATTTTTATTTATCCAACTAAAATTTAGAAAAGAAGGGACTAGATCATTTCCCATTTACTTGGTATATAAGTAACTTGTCAGTTCTTTTGTAGTTCTGCTTAGTATATATATTCTTGTTGTTCAGTTGCTCAGTCATGTCCAACTCTTTGCACCCCAAAGGACTGTAGCACTCCAGGCTTCCCTATTCTTCACTATCTCCTGGAGTTTGCTCAAACTCATATCCATTGAATCAGTGATGCCATCCAACCATCTCATCCTCTGTCGTCTTCTTCTCCTCTTGACTTCTCTTCCCAGCATCAGGATCTTTTCCAGTGAATCAACTCTTTGCATCAAGTGGCCAAAGTATTAGAGCTTCAGCTTTAACATCAGTCCTTCCAATGAATTTTCAGGGTTGATTTTCTATAGGATTGACTGGTTTGATCTCCTTGCTCTCCAAGGGACTCTCAAGAAATGCTTCATTTAATTAATTTTAAAAGGTTTCCTCGAAGATTATCTGGAAGGATGTAGTTTTGGCTTTTGTGGTGTCAACACCCTTAAAAAGCAAAGGAAATCCTTTCCATATATATATATATATATATATATATATATATATATATATATATTTTAAATATTCTACAGGACTCCAAAAGAAGACCTTACCAGGAAGATAAAATCATGCCTGATAATTTTAGGAACGTTAGAATTATTTATTTTCATTCTCTAAAATCAGTAATATGTTAATTCTCTAGCATCCAGATTGTTTATCTAACGATAATACTTCCCTTTTATGATGATGCTGAATATTTGCATTATTTTTGTGTTGGAGGAAGTAATGAAGTCTATCAAGATGTGAATATACCAGCAACTGACAATCTGCACATGTCGCCTGAGTCTCTCCTGAGTGGTCTGGCCATTTTGTTGAGAGCGTGGGACTTAGAATTAGACTTGCCTTCAGATCCTGGCTGTGCTACTGTATCGTTTAGGAATTCCTTTTGGCTCTGCAGTAGAGCCCCCCAAACGATGGCTTAAATACTAGGTTATTTTGTCACCTGACAGCAGTCTGGAAGGGGGCCAGTTCAGGGTCTCCACTCATTCTGCAGGAACTCAGCCTCCTCCTTTCTGCTTCATAGTCCCCAGGTGGTACCTTCTAGTGCAGGATGACTGCAGAGGCTGCAGGTAGAGCTGCTGCCCCTCAGGCAGAAGGAAAGACAGTGAAGAGTACTCCAGGCAGAACCAGTTTCTTTTCCCGTCCCACACAGCCCTTGCACTGACAGTGCGTGACCTACCCGTGAGGGAGGCAGGAAATGCCGTCTTCACCGCAGCCAGCTGAAAAAGAAGGCTGTTAACCAAGCGCTAGGGAAGAGTCGGAGAAGGCAATGGCACCCTACTCCAATGCTCTTGCCTGGAAAACCCTATGGACGGAGGAGCCTGGTGGGCTGCAGTCCATGGGGTCGCTAATAGTCGGACATGACTGAGCGACTTCATTTTTGCTTTTCATTTTCATGCATTGGAGAAGGAAATGGCAACCCAGTCCAGTGTTCTTGCCTGGAGAATCCCAGGGATGGGGGAGCCTGGTGGGCTGCTGTCTATGGAGTCGCACAGAGTTGGACACGACTGAAGCGACTTAGCAGCAGCAGCAGCAGCAGGAAAGAATAGATATTTGCTAAGCAACTAACATCCTCTGCCATAGTGACCTTGAGTAATCGAGCCCCAGCTTCCTTGTCCTTAAAAATGGTTGTAAAAATAGAATCTCATTCATAGACCCTAATATTTCAAGTATCAAGTGAGTTCATACATCTAATGCCTTTACCACAATGCCTGACATATAATAAATAAGCCATAAGTGTTATTATTCTTTCTAGCTATTTCCTTAATATCTCTAGGTTAATATCCCATAGATATTGCAAACTTGAAATGTTCAAATGTATTACAGATGCTTATTGCCTTCACTTGCTCACCATCTATCTAGTCTTACAAGCTAGAAACCACAGAACAGTCTCTGAATAGCTCTCTGTTCCCATTTGTACTCAGCAGTCACCAAGTATAATTCTGCTTGCAAAACTGTTCATGGATTTCTCCACCCTGTCCCCCCGTGTCCATTACCACTATCGGAATTCAAGCTGTCTTCATCCCTCGCTTTCCACAGGTCTTCACTGTCTACCAGGTAACATCCAAACTCCTGAGAACAATAGTCAGAGTCTTCATATAATCCCTGTAATCTGACTGTGATATTGGAATTGCCTTGATTCAACCACTCCCTCCGAGTTTTTCCAGATCACACCTTTCTTGTTCTCTGGCTCTGCTGAAAACTCCCTCTTATCCAGATGGGACATTGTGACTCTCGTTTCGTCTCCAGGAGAGCTGTTGAAGAATTCTCCAGTTGAAACATGAGGAAACTAAGTACAGATTTTGAATATCTAGATTTGCTTTCTGGCAACTACTTTGGGATTTTGTTTATGAGGCCAGCGGATAGATAGGTACACCAGCATGGCACTCCTTATCATAACTAGGTACCTAAGCGTGTACGGATAAAAGAACAAAGGGCCCTTGAGTGAAAGGAGTGGGTTTGGGGGGAGGGGAGTTGATGTCTCTCAAATGGATAGGTTAGCATGTTCAGCAATTTTCAAAGTATTGGTTTAGATCTTGAAACTCATTATTTTTGCTTTGCTAGACAATAGCATTAGTTTAGGTACTTAATGTGAATTCTATGGATGCATTTTGCTTTCAAATTGAAATGAAGTAGAGAAGGTTAGCTTTATTGAGGTTGTGTGTGTGTCTCTGTGTGTGGAGTGCCTAACGGGATGTATAATGTAATTTCAAAGCCCTCTGATGCAATATTTGGAAAACTAAGTTTGTAGTACAATTAAAACATATCTTTGGTCATAGATTACTTGGCCTTTTGCCATTCTCGTAGGCAATGTCCTACTTAAATAGCCTGGATTGGCTGAGAAAAATAATTGCTGCTATGAAATAATTTTGCAATTACCGCTGTAATTAAGGGCAGTTTGTTAATGAAAGTGCTTGGTGAATAATGACTGCAGGGCACTCCATCTTGCAGCTTCATGCCAGATGATTGGCTCATGTGGTGGAGGCAGTTAGGGAATTAGTGACACAGCTGTCATGGTTACGGGATGGATGTAAATATCCTTTGCAGTTGATGATGAAGAACCGTCATTAGCCTCCTGCCCCTTGGGAACTGGTCAGATGAGCAAAAATAAACTTAACACATGATGGTAAAAGCCATTCCTTCTGTCTCCTTTTCTTCAGTTTGAACAATTAACATTCTAATAGAAGCTGCAGAGAGAGTGTAGATGAACCCTCTCCACTTTTCCAGGCATGTTAGTGTGATAAATGTTCCTCCTGGTAGGGCATTGGTTGTTCACAGTTTATAACCGCTCTTATTAGCTTATGGGCCAGTTAAAAACTGCTCTTTAGAGACCCACAGGCCCCATTTAAATTTTTCTTGTTCATCTCCAGGTGGTGTAGATTCAGTTCGGCCCTTTGAAGAGTGCCCGTGGATGGATTTTTGCATGCTGTCTGAGTGGCTGCAGGGCCAATGGAAGATCAATTTTCTGTAGCTGGGTTTATTTGCTTGTGTAAAATTTATGTTGTTATGAAGATGACCTGGATGCTTGTCTGATCTTGCTTTGTAGTTTGAAAAGTCCTTGTTGAAGGTTGAGGATCCCTTTTTTTTTTCCCTCCTTAAAATAAGACACCCTAGGTGTCTAAGTGTGCTTCCTATTTATATTCATTCCACTTCCTTGGTGTTTTGATGTTGTTTTTCATTGTAAATTTGCTTAAGCAATCTTTTGTAGAGTAATTTCATAACATGCACACACGGTGGTTTTACATTGAGATGCTCGTGATCTGCAACTCATTAACTTTTGCTGACTGGGAAGTCAGTATTACGCTGTGCATTTCCTCTTGCTTTATCTTGCTATCTAGTCAGTTTTATTCCTTGTAAGAGATGTTCATTGAACACTTCCAAGGAACTTAAGCACAACTCTTCTTGATGTCCAGGATACTAAGTCTTCTTTTTGGGACCCTAAGGAGGGATCCCTGGAGTTTGTGTCATTACATCAGAGTTGATCACCTACCCTTAAACAGAGGACGTCAGCAGGTTTCTGGGTTTGAGTTCACAGTGTCTGTTCACGGTGACACTGTGCGTAAGAAGGATGGGTTTCTTGCTCCTTGTGTTTGGGGGTTTCTTGCACTTGCCTATGCTCTCTTTGATGCCTGGGTCTCCTCTTGGCTTTAGCAAGAGGTGTTAAATGGAAGGGATGAGGATTCTCTCTCTCTCTCAACACACGCACACACACACTGTGGCCCAAACCTCTGCCTCTTCATTTTGCCTTCACTGGCTGTCAGAGAATGAAAAATGTCAGTAAGTTGAGGTATGAACAGAGCCCTGTTCTGATTTGAACCGCTCCCTTGGCTACTGAGTCATCTGACTCTCTACTTCAGATGAACTCCTTACTCCTTTTCTCATCATTTGTCGAGAAGTGACTCTAGAGATTCTTGCAGCCAACTTCATTGTGATCAGATATTCTCAGATACAGGCTAGCTTGCTGGTCCCAAATGGTGAGTGCCTAAAAGTCAAATAACTTGAAAAACCTCACATTTTGAACAATTAAAAAAAGGTGTTGGTGTGGGTGTGTGTGTGTGTGTGTATCTCAGTCCAATAAACGACTCCTATTCTGAGGCATGGTCGCAGCTGGCAAAGTGATTTGGGTTCTGGTGGAATGTGACTTTCCAGGCACTGTCTTCACAGTGTCCAGATGCAGGGGGAGCTGGCAGCAGGCTTTGCATTAAATCAACAGCGGAAAGCAGGCAGAGAGGACATGTGCTAGAAAACATCTTCCAAGCCTCAGGAAAACTGCACTTCTGCTTTTAGCTAGAGTATGGGCTTTTGTGGTAGGTCAGTTCAGTTCAGTTCAGTTCACTTCAGTAGCTCAGTTCTGTCCGACTCTTTGCAACCCCGTGGACTGCAGCAGGCCAGGCTTTCCTGTCCATCACCAACTCCTGGAGCTTACTCAAAACTCACATCCATTGAGTCGGTGATGCCTTCTAAACATCTCATCCTCTGTCGTCCCCTTCTCCTCCCACCTTCAATCTTTCTCAGCATCAGGGTCTTTTCAAATGAGTCAGTTCTTCGCATCAGGTGGCCAAAGTATTGGAGTTTCAGCTTCAGCATCAGTCCTTCCAATGAATATTCAGGACTGATCTCCTTTAGGATGGACTGGTTGGATCTCCTTGCAGTCCAAGGGACTCTCAAGAGTCTTCTTCAGCACCACAGTTCAAAAGCGTCAATTCTTCGGCACTCAGCTTGCTTTATAGTCCAACTCTCACATCCATACAGGACAAGATAACTGCAATAGGAAAGGAAAAAATGATTGTGTCTTTAATTGGTGTGGCTTGAGGCAGGGGTATTGGGGAACTGCTTCCTCCTTCAGGAGAGATGGGACATGCTGCAGTGCTTAGATATTCAGTGTGTGTTCCCATTTTTGTTTGGTTTGGTGACTGGTTTTTTTTTTTTGGCTAAACATATGAAACATGAGTTTAATTGAATTTCCAAGCCAACTCTGCAGGCGCCCTCATAAAGTATATTTAAAGATGCTTTACAGATTTTTAAGAGAGGTGGCCATGTGAATCTAAGAATCTGTAGGGAGCAAGAGGGCAGGTTCTGAGTTTGGATCTGTAGTTGAAATTCCCAAGCAAAACCGAGTCTGTTCTCCTTTAGTTTTCTGGGCTAGTTTGGACAAGAATCGGAGTCTGCCTTTTTAACATAACAGCTCTGTAAAATGTACCTCATTTCTCCAGGACAAGTAAAAAACTTTCCTTGGTCACCACAGTGATAACGAATCGTGTCGCATTTTGTCGGATTGCCATCCTTTCTATGAAAGCAACGCTAATTATAAAAATTGAACATAAATTTGTACTGTTTAATAGGTTTGGGTTTAATTTTGCCTCAGTGGGAAGGCTTTCGATTAAAAGAATCTTTTTTTTCCTCTCCTCCTCCCCCCCTTTTTCTTTTGGTAGAACAGTTAGTTAAAGGCGTAGGAAATTGATTTTAGTGTCACAGAGGACATTTCTGACAGGAATGCACGTTGAAATGATTCAAAGCATCTGTTTCTTTTGCGTGTGCCCAGCGCAGCTGAGAGCTGTACCTAAATTAAACTGTTGAACGTGTCAGCTCTGAATCGGATCACAATTTACATCCAGTGGCTTGGTTGGAATTTCTAACATTTCATGAACTTCCTCCCCTAATTTACGAAACGAGTTCTCACTCAAAGTGACCATTTGTTCTAGATGCCAATATGTCACGGTCAGAATCGATTGAGCTTTAGAGTTATTTGTTTTCGTACGGTCACTTTGCCTATGAAACGAAATCCTGTCTGCAGTCTGTGTTTCTCCTGGCAGGGTTGGTGGATGATGGTTTGGTGGGTGTTTTTGTTACTTTTCATCTTTACCCCGGTGCTGTGTCTATCATGTAATCTGGCACCAGGAATTCTGCTGGTTGGTAATAGTTCCTGAGCACAGGAATTACATGTTCTCTGTTGACAGCTGTATCCAGGGCATCCCACGTAATACCTGGGAGGCACCAAATGAATGAAGAACGAGCGTTTTCTACATGATTGTGCAGTCGTCTTAGACGCTCCGAGGGCCCGCTTGTCTACCCTGCTTGGGTTTCTTAGGAATTAGGAAGGCTCACTTGTATCAATTATAGTGAGGTATGTCCTCTGAAGTTGAAGGACAGGGGCAATTATTTTGTGTGTGTGAACTTTTTGCATTCACAGAAGAAATAATTTACTGGGAATGAGAAGAAAAAGTGACTCTGTTGATGCATAATAGGGACTGGAGCTTGTTAACTTAATTACTTAGTGGTTCCTGACAATGCTTTTCTCCCCCTATGTTCACCCTCTTACCCTTAAGCAGTATTTACCCGTGGACTTGGATTAGAGAATCCTGAGCAGAGTGGCTTCCACCCCTGCCCTTCCCTGTGCTTGCGAGTCCATACCCAACTGAGGCTCACGGCGCTGTTTGTACAGGGGTGTCCTGAGGCGCTAACGCAGCATGGGCTCACTCTGTTGACCTTGACACTTAGCGGGTCACTCCTGACAAGTCGGTTGAGAGCATTATTCATAATTTTGTCATGGATACCCTTGCATCTCTAATAGCAGTTCTCTGAGAACCTATTAGTGAAGTTAGAAAGCTGCAAATTTTGCAGTGAGTTGGATATTTAGAAATTAAGTTTCCTTTGCTTAATAGTTTGAGGTGGACGTTCCGGTTCTATGGATAGGCTAGCTCTACCCAGCCATTCAGTGACCAAGGCTAACAGTGGCTCTGCCACCTCCTACAAGGTAAGGGAGAACGGGAAAGGGGAGGAGAGCAGCCTGTTCTTCGGACACACATCCCCTCTGCTCACTCAGGCAGGACGTAGTCACAACCTAGCCGCAGGGACGGCTGGGCAGTGCAGAGTGACAGCCACTCTGGTGCCAGGCTACCTGGATGAAGGTGAGAGTGGGTGAGTGACAGACAGCAGGCGCTGGGCCACAGGCTTGCTTGGTCTTGCAAAGCTCCATTGTCTACCATAGACTTTACAGTGTCTGATTATTCCCCCCTTTCGTTCCTTGGGATCTAGCTGTTTATGAAGACGATGATGCACATCACTGGTCGAGCAGCTGTCTTACGTCCTTCTGGTTAATATCAGTGCACATATGTATTTTTTTACACTTTGAAAGCAACGTCAATCCTCTGACCAGTTTATCTGCCCATTTTATCACATGGGAACGCTTGTGTAATTTCCCTCCACTTTTTTGTCTTTGGGAAGCATGGTAGTATAAGACATTTTGGTAGATTTGTAATCCCTTTTTCTTCATCTGGGAAGGTATTGTACATACCATTGGTATGTTCATCGTTATTCAGGAAAACCTGGCATCAACACGGTTGTCTGCAAATATTATTGTCTAGTATATACAGATGGTCACTGCCTAATGTAAAATTAGGTTTCTATTCAGGATCTTTGTTCAGAAACAGTTCTTGAGTTGACATGAGAAATTGTTGCCAGTATTATCGGTTTTGACTTTTCTAGTATATTTCCTCCAAGGATCGACAACAGGCTTTCGCCTACCTTGATTAGATTTTAGAGACAATGTCTGATTCTCTGCTCACACTGTTCAGAGAAATTATACTCCCAGCCATCTCCTGATGCTTTAGGATGGACTATGTCAAGATCTTTAAGGCAGTTAAACCTGTGTTGAGATTGTCTTAGTATCCTTTGCTACTTTACCACAAACGAGGGATTGTCAGTTCTTGCTGTGCAAGAAATGTTATTTTTAAAGAGAGGATTTAAATGATAGTCATCTGACTTTTAAAGTCTTAGTTCAACTAGACAGTTTTGGTTTCATGCAGACACAAATCACCTTGAGTTTTGTTTTATTTTTGGTGAGAGAGGATCAAGAAATAGGTATATTCTAAGCCATGGCTGGTAGATGTTCTTTATTTTATGTAGGGGATAGTTTCATTTTAAATACACAATATTTTGATACATCTTGTTGCTCCAGTATTGATGGTGCATGAAGTAGGAGTTGCTGTTTTGTGAAGTGCTTTCTGAGTGTGATTCATTATAAGGTCACAGCTCTGTGATTTCAGCTATATTGAAGCTACTGTTAATGAATGAGTACATATCTGCCGTGTATTTATACAGCTTCCTACCCTCCAGTGATCAAACCATGAGATGCTTCAGTGTAGAAGGGCTTGCTAAAGGTGATGGGCAGGAAACACACTCTTCCAATGGTGATATTAATATGTCTTCAGTGTCTTGTGGATGGGCTTATGATCTAGGGTATGGACATTATTAAAACAGGACTTATCAAAAATAAAGTTCTTGAAATGTAGGTAAAGTAGCATTGGAGCAAGAAACAGATCATTTTCTGCCCTGATATTTCACCAGTTGCCGCCTTGCCTTGCTTACTTACTATAGCATCTCGTGTGACTGTCACTGCCCAGTCACACCATTCTGTATTCCGTCTTCCGTACTAGACTGTGAGCTTCTTGGAAGAAGGCGACACGTTCATTTCAAGTTTGCATGGCACATCTACCCAATAAATGGGTGACGAAAGATCTAAAGGAGGGATAAGTATCCTCAAACAGGAAAATCTTGTCCTTATGTCAGGTGTTGGAAACTAATCTAAAGACCCTCAGAGTTTTGGGGAAAAAATGTTACATATGTTTTCTGGACACCGAGAATCTTTCATTGTCCATCTCTATGCTCATCTGCCCATCTGATTACTTAATCTTCTCTTTAAAAATTAAGAAAAAATACACACTAGGTAGATTGGTCTAGAATGATGAACCTGTTGCTTTTATTCTCCTCGTTGTAAAAGCAGAAGCTTTTTGGGAGGGGGTTTTTCTCCTGTGACAAGTGTCTGACCCACCCCTCTCCCCTGCAAGCTCGATGCCCACCCTGAGCCTGTTTACTCCCCTGTGAAATTGACAACCTCACTAGGCTCTGTGTGAACCAAAGGAGGCACTTTAGTCCAGGGGCTCACAGGTACTAAGCTTCCAGCATGCGTTAGTTATAAGGATAACGAGGATAATTACGATTTGTTCTTTTCCTCAGAAGTCTTCCTTGTTTAAATATTTACAATGTCTATTACTTATTTGTGGTTGTTTTCCTTTATTATGCTCTTAAACAGAACTGTTTCCCTGGAAATCAAGTGGCATCCTCCATACCTAGGAATAGGCTTAGGGAAAGTTAGGTGAAGTTGGTTCTGTTCCGTCACGGAAAGCAGGGTGTAGTAAGAGCACCTTTCTCCCTGCTTTATGGAGGTGTCAGATCATGCATCGGATGAACTATGTAAAGTGGCACTTGTTTGTTTTTTTCAGCATATAATGCCTGTAAGGAATGGCATCTCTTCCTGTCAGATGGCTCTATAAGCTTGCTCAAAGCCCAGTGAAATGATAAGATGCCACAGACTTTTGTGTTACCAGCAAATATTACTCTTTTTTTCCTTCGTTTTAAAGAACAGATTTCTAGGTCGACAGTTGTGTTACGGAATTTTCTATTCTGTTTAGGCTCTAGTGATGCGGTGCAGTGCCTCCTCGCTTATCTGGAGGTCTTAATATCAGATGACCTCGGCTATCTGGAACACAGGGGTGTGGACCCTGAGTAGACCAGAAAAGCCTCTTGAGCTGCCTGCCATAAAAAATGTCACAAAGTCTTTTGTATTAAAATGTATGCAAATCACTCAAAGAAAGCACCCCAGGGTTTCACCAAGACCAAATTATTTCTGAATTTTACAATCCTATAGAACTTGTACAAAATCTTATCTATCTTGTTATTTTTTTTTCTCCAGTGTCCATACATTGGAGTCAGAAGATGGGAGATTTGAGAGGTACAGGGTAGGGGGATGTTACTGGATTCTAGTAGCCTCAAGTAGAAGTTCACTGATAATCCTGGGCCAGATGCCTGTGTGACCTAAACTGGCTGCGAGAGCGACATTCTTTTTATTTTGCTCATTTAAAACGATAGGCATTATATAAACTTGTAGAACATTGTCCTCAATATAGTTTAAATAAGAAAGAAACTGATTTTATGGAACACTTCATGACGATTCCAGATGAATCAAGAATTCTCCTTTCTGTCTGGCATTTTCTGCTATTAATAGCATGACCTTCCTGAGGCATAAATCATGGTCTTTTATTTTTGAGTAAGTTTCCTCTTCTGCTTTTCCCCATTGTTCATATATGATTCTCCTCAACCTTAGTTTTCCCCTTAAAGGATTTAAAACAGATATTTAGATAGCTATAGAGAAACTTAAGGTGTCTCAAATATTTGAATTTGTCAAAGTTTGATTTTTTAGTGTTAAGCACCCTATCCTGCATTAACACTCTCACCCCAAATACAGAACTGTATTAATGTCTACTTCCCCTCCGTAACTACAATTAGGAACTTGAGGCAAGGGATTATTTTACAGAGCATCACCAGAATCTAGCACCATGCCACACACAGAGACAGTGCTCAGTAATCCTTGCAGCAACAATTGTTTGAGATAGAAACTGTTTTTATCCCCATTTACAGATGAAGATTTGGAAGTTCAGAGAGACTGAGTGGTTTGCCTCACGTCACACAGCCAGAGGGTACAGCCACATCAAGCATGGGCAGTAGTCCCTGTTGCCAAGGCTGTATTATATTAGCTGCTATGCTCACTGCTCAACTTCAAGAGAAGCTTAGAGTTCCTGGACTTGCCATTTCAATTCTTTATAATTTAGAAGAACTGAGTTCCTGTTTCTTAATTGACAAAAAGGAAAAAAAAAAAAAGACTGATTGAAATCCATTATTAAACTTCTCTGGTTGATTGAATTGGCATAGCTGCCTAGCTCAGAAAATGAACTATTTTAAGGGACCTGAGATTTCATGCTTAAACCACCCCACCCCACCCCACCCCCTGGCCTACTCAACTACTCTTTTCTTTTCTTTTCTTTTCTTTACTTTGACAGAATTCTTGGGTTATACACTGAAAAGCCCATGAGTTACAGCTAATCTGTATATTTAAAATTATACATTTACACTCCTTTTGGTTTTCCTTTTTAAAACTTTTTCTTAGAGGGTTGACAACTTTAAAAGAAATGGCATGTTCCTTTAACCTCAAGAACATTTTATTTAAATTTAGTCACTGGTTTGGGGAAAGAATAAACAGAACCTTCACTTAAATGTTCCCATGTCTTAGAAGAATGAATGGGTAGTGATATGATTTATAGCTGGAATAAGAATAAAGAAGATAAAAAGAAAAATGAAACCTCAAATTATTGGTTTCAGCAGAGCATTTCTGATTTAATTCAAAACTGTGAATACCATTTATGCCCTGCTTAAATGTTTCCTGCCAGGTTGTGGAAGCAGATCCCTACCTTTTGTGTAAAATGTAGCATAATTCAGTGCTCATTGTCTATATAGATAATTTAAAGTGAAAAGAGGTAAATCACCATCCATAAATATATTCCGCACAGTGCCTCAATAAATATTTGTTGATTGACTAAATTGAAGAATGAATGAACAAATTTCATTCAAAAAGTAAAAATTGATGTATTAGCATTTAGATTATGTGTAACAGTTATAATTTACAAAAGTTAGTGATAAAAACTAGAACAAAGTTTTTTGTGTCATTGATACCTGTACCTTGCTACAAGAAAACCCAAGTACTAAAAATGGAATATGTTGCCTTTTTTTTTTTTTTGAATATGTTGCTTTGTTAAAGAATTCACCCTTAAGATTCTAATATTTTCCAAAGAAACCTCAAAGGTCAGCTTTGTGCCAAGTGGAAGTTCTCTCTTCTGGACTTTTAAACACTTTCTAATATATTTAGTGATTGAAAACTAAGATTTAGAATAAATAATGGTTACAGGTTCTATGTATCTAAGTATATTTACTGCTGTCTATGACTTACTCTTCTTAAGTCTGAACTTCAACCATGGGTTGCCCCAAAATTACTTCTAGAAAACAGAGTTGGATTTATTCAGCTGATGGTAGAATGTTTTGCTCCAGAGTGTGAAAATTTTCTGTTGTGATGTTTAAAACTTTCTCCAGTTAAGGACAAAAATCTTGTTGTAGGTTAAAAAAATACATAATATACTTTGTGTTTTTTACAGTTGTCATTTTAGAAAGTCACATAGTGATATTTCATTGAGGCTGTCATTGAGCAAAACCTTTTTTTTTTTTAACTTCCCTTTATGCTTTTTATTTTGGATTATTTGAATAGTCTCAGCAGTAGCAGATCTTTATCCTTTGGGGAAAATTAATATATTTGGAAGCAGCCCAAAGTCACTTGAAATCATGCTTTGAGGTGGGCATTGTAGTTGTGGCTTTTTTCGAAAGGAATGGCCAGGTGTAGCCCTGAGACGCTAGGATACAAGAGATAAAAGAGTAGTTCAGCTTTGTGGGGGTCATGGCAGCAATAATTGGGTAAGCAGATGGCCTTTCAAGGCATAAAATAAAGCCAATAATAATAATAGTAATATAATTTTAAGGACAATATGCATTTAAATTTTTAAATCTATAAAGTCCAGTGATTTTTCTTGAATGTTTTAACCTCATTAATTAAAGCCTCACCCTATAAAGCCTTAAACAGTGGTGTGCAGCCCTAGGATGAGAAGAACCTAGGTCCTTAGGACCTGTTGTTTCATCGCTCAGTCGTGTCTGACTGTTTGTGACCCCATGGACTGTAGCCTGCTAGGTTCCTCTGTCCATGGCATTTTCCAGGCAAGAATGTTGCAATGGGTTCCCAGGGGATCTCCTGGCCCAGGGATCAGACTCACGTCTCCTGCATTGGCAGGCAGATTCTTTACCACTGAACCACCTGGGAAGCCCACTTAGGACCTGGTTGGTCTGAAAGACGTGAAGGAGAACGTAAGGTTCAACATCAGCCTTGGCATTCGATGACACTAGTAATTGGGCCACAGCATACTTTTCTTTTCTGGCGTAAGTAGTTGAAAATCCATTTTAGAATCTCCTTCTGACCTTGTTTTTTGGTGTTTATATTTTTTGCCTTCTCATCTCATTGGAAACAGTAACTGCTCTTTGGTCCTCTTCCTACTGATGGAAGGTAAGGCTTTTTTCAGAACGTATTTCTGAATTTCATATTTGCAGAATATGGCCACCAAGGGCATTTTACCTTTCCAAGTTGCTTTTTGCAAAGGAAAACTATGTCGTCAAAAAATTGTTTAGGCTCTAGTGATCATACATGCTTCTGCTTGAAGTTTTTATCAAGCAAGCAAGACCAACAAATACTTTCAATGGGTTGGGGAAAATCCACAACAAATATCTCTACAATGTGGGAAATTAAATCTGCCCTTAAGGATGGAAATTCAGATCAACAGAAATGAAAACATTTAAAATATATGTTATATATATCTTGCAACAAGCAAGTGACGGGTCTGAAATACTTTCTTTGTCGCTAGCTCACCCAATCGATTATTCATGGGCAACTTAAATTCTTTCTCATTTTGAAAAGTTAAGCATGAGTAATTAAATGATGCATCCATAAGTTGGAAATCAGGTTTTTACTGAAGCCCAATAATGAATAAAAAGTGCATTAGCCAAATTAAAACTCTTGCCTGTCTATATATTGGCTATTGATGTGACTGTGAATTTCATTACTGTAGAGTGGAATCATGTTCATCAAAGAGTTTCCCAGAATTTTCCGTTGTATTAAAGTTCTGGTGTATTTCTAAATTGGTTCAGTTCAGTTCAGTTCAGTCCCTCAGTCATGTCCGACTCTTTGCGACCCCATGAATCGCAGCACGCCAGGCCTCCCTGTTCATCACCAACTCTTGGAGTTCACTCAGACTCACGTCCATCAAGTCAGTGATACCATCCAGCCATCTCATCCTGGGTCGTCCCCTTTTCCTCCTGCCCCCAATCCCTCCCAGCATCAGAGTCTTTTCCAATGAGTCAACTTTTCGCACGAGGTGGCCAAAGTACTGGAGTTTCAGCTCAGCATCATTCCTTCCAAAGAACACCCAGGGCTGATCTCCTTTAGAATGGACTGGTTGGATCTCCTTGCAGTCCAAGGGACTCTCAAGAGTCTTCTCCAACACCACAGTTCAAAAGCATCAGTTCTTTGGCGCTCAGCCTTCTTCACAGTCCAACTCTGACATCCATACATGACTACTGGAAAAACCATAGCCTTGACTAGACAGACCTTTGTTGGCAAAGTAATGTCTCTGCTTTTGAATATGCTATCTAGGTGGGTCATAACTTTTCTTCCAAGGAGTAAATATCTTAATTTCATGGCTACAATCACCATCTGCAGTGATTTTGGAGCCCCCCAAAATAAAGTCTGACACTGTTTCCACTGTTTCCCATCTATTTCCCATGAAGTGATGGGACCGGATGCCATGATCTTCGTTTTCTGAAGGTTGAGCTTTAAGCCAACTTTTTCCCTCTCCTCTTTCACTTTCATCTAAATCGCTTAGGGCGTGCCAACCCTGTGACGGTTCATCTCGCTCACCAATTTATGTAAGATAGTTCTAACTATCAGTGACTCAGAACTCTAAAAAATAAAAAGTTACAGACATTTTCTGTTGAGCTGTATTCAGTACACAAATAAACATTTCCTCGGATTTTGGTCTATATCGATGGTCCATATATGGGAATCTTTTAAATGGTGCATTGCTAAAGTGAATGGATGACTAGTAGTCTCAGTAGGTGACATGTATATGTGTGCTGTGTGTGCTTATCTGTGTATTTCTCCCACAAATACACCTTAAATAAAATTTTAGGTTAGATAATACTTATTATTTAAAGTGATTTGATGCTTAGGAAAATGTGTTGAAATTGAATATAATAGAAATAGGATATTACACTGCCTGAAAGTTTGCACTGCGTATTCTTTAGTTTCATTTGAAACAGAATTTTTTCAGAACTAAACATCCTAGAATGAATAATGAATAGTGTTTCTATCTTTAACACGAGTCACAGATAAAACATTGAGTGCACTCTTGGCGCTTCACCCCTTTGAATGCTTTAGCCCATCCCCACAAAATTTAAAATCAAGATGCCAGTTACCTATTGCCTCCAGAAAATGCAACAGTGAGGGAGATAGTGATGGTGGAAGGAACTAGGTTTTAATAGAACTTTAAAGAATCCCTCTTTCACTGTGGCCAGCCAATGCTCTATTTATCCTTTATCTCATTGTGCTGTGACTCTCCAAGCTAGAGGGGAGAGAAAAGCTTGTGAATCAAAGTGTGGATAAGAAGCAGAGACCAAAAGGACAAAAAAGCAAAAACTTGACTAGAGGAAGCAGAGGACTGCCAACACAGAAAGGGAGGGGCATTTCAAAGACAGGATTGGATGGATGCATGTTCAGACCAGAAAGAGAAGAAAGTTCTTTTGGATAATGCAAACTGGGTTGAGCTCTGTGTACATAATCAGCGACTTGTCTGAGCTGGAAGAAGCCCATGAATGGGAGTCTAGATAAATCTTGCGGCCTTCTGGGAGCTGGATGGCAGGTGAGACGAGAATCTAATTTTTTTTCTATCTTTGACATCATCTCCCTTAAGCACCTGTCACAGAGTGACTTGAGGGCTCCAAGTGACTTGGATTCTAGCGTAACCCTCAGAAGTTGGTTGTACCCTTAGTTGAATGGGTCTTCATTTCACTGTCTGAGCTTCTGTGCCTGCCCCCTAAGGTTCTGTTTCTTCCATGGGGAGATGGTCTTCGCCATCTTGGGCTGCTGTACCCATGAACAGGAGTAGTCACTCCTTCACTCTCCATTTATCATCAGAGATGGCAGGTTGATGGGTTTTCCCACTGTTTGCATAATTATTGTGCACAACTTTGGACACAAGGCAGTAATTGCATATTACCAGGTAACTTACCTAGTCCAAAAACAAGGACAAAAATTGGCTCTATCAACATGGGGACTTAATAAAGTGAAGCTTGTCATGTGTTTTGTGTTCCTTATTTGAGTTGTGAATTGAAATATATCTGTTACCCATTTTATCGATA
Source organism: Ovis canadensis (assembly GCF_042477335.2). Lineage (NCBI taxonomy): Eukaryota > Metazoa > Chordata > Mammalia > Artiodactyla > Bovidae > Ovis > Ovis canadensis. Next base: position 33,707,008 of record NC_091259.1, on the reverse strand, counting down.
TTTATGTGTATGTGTAATGAGGCTTTATTGTAGGCAGTTTTTAATTCTTTGTATGTCTGTATATTTGTTTGAAGTATGCTACCCAATAAGATTATGTCTCTGATAATTCCGAGATGAAATGCCTAGGTAGTGGCTGTGTCATTTTCAGCACAATGTCTCTATTTAAGTTTCCTTTGAAGCTAGGAAGTTTGGGCATAAGCTATTTATTATGCCATAGTTGTATCTCTTCCTAAAGAAAACCACCATTGAATTAACTTTTGCATAGTGTATTTCTATCAAAGCATTTGATCCTTGTTTCTGCAAGATAATCCTAAGAACTTTTTATTTTGAGAATAGAAAACCATGATGGATTTAATTCATAAAGGGAAGCTGCTGCAAGGAATGTAAATGTAAGCGCTTGATAAGGTAGGATTTCCTAGTTGCTATGGCAACCTTTGGGTCATGAGCCTGAGAAAATATAAAGTAAGTCCTGAAGCTGTGAAGATGATTATAAAATTTAACTGTCATTCTTCATTTAGAGTTGATGGCAAACATTATTTACTTAAGTTTATCTCAAGGCAAGTAAGGATCCGTTTTTAAAAATCTGAGACTCAGATCACAAAGGAATCCATGTTGCACATGTCTAACATTATAAAGCACATGCAGCATTTTATTATTCTAACCAGACTATTTGTACATAATATCCCTGTAGATTTGGTCACCTTCCTATGGAAGCCAACAGTTTTCATCTCTTGAATTCTTAATGAAGACTGTAGAAGGCAGCTATATACATTGAGTAATTGTACAGAAATGCATGTGTGTTCCATGCCAAAAAGAAGGCCTAGGGGATTGTGTGGAAAGAAGGCCTTTGTGCCTTCTTTTCAGGTTCAAATATAAATAAACTGTTTGGGGTGGACAAATGCCAGGAAGGGGTGTTAATACAGTTGTATATTTTCAAAATATATCACAACCTGGAGACTAAAGAGGTGGGTTACAATCTCTTCCATTAACGCTTCCCTGCTCCCTTCCAGGACATGGTGGTGGTGAAATCCCCTTTTTTTCTACTATGGAAGAATGACTACAAGGCATCAGATCTCTAAATTGAAATATGATGCTTAACCATGTAGTATGACAAAGTATCTGCTTTTCTTTCTTTATCTTTTACAGAATGCTGTTAATTTGTACTAATGACCTATGAGACCCATTGCAAATTACCCAGTCTTGCAAATTAGTGAGTATGTGAACAAATACTATAAAACTATCAGATACAGCATCAAACAAATGTAGTTTATTGCAGGAAGAAAAATAGACTTGCATATTGAGAGGGAACATATTTTTACAACCAGATAAGTGCTTTCCTGTCGTCTGCTTGCCCTTCGGGGAGCGTCAACACATTATATGGTCTGTGGCAGCCAATGGCTTACTGGCTCTTGAGCAAGAAACATCATATATTTTTTAAAAATGCAGGCATAGAAAATCTCGGTGATTACATGTATACTGGAATCTGGTGTGGAAATTTTTTCCCATATCCTTTGCCTCCTTAAAAAAAAAGGTGCCTCTTTCCAACTTTGTATGCTGAACCTTTACACCAAAAAGAACAGAATTTAAGGTTATTAAGAACAGAATGTATACTTGGCTGGCTCTTCTGTACCGCACCCATCTGAGTCTGAACCTGCAGGATTATTCATCCCCTCCCTTTTGGAGGATGAGGGAGAATCCAGCCCACACACCCAGCAGCATATACTCTGCTCATCAAAGCACTTTTCTCAGTTGGTTTGTTTTCATGTCTAGCAGCAGAAATAGCTGCTCTTTTTCTTCCCTTTTTTCCCCTTTTCTTCTGGCATCTTGTAATTGCAACTGGTAATGTGTCTTCTTCCTAACCTGGGAGCAGCACAGAGACAACTGCACTCTCCCACTCACACACAGCTCGGCTCCCAGCTGGAGCCCAGTGGCAGTTGGTTCAGCTCCGTTTCCCTTTCCATTCCATCCCCCTTCATTGGTGAGCTTTACCTGGGTCTACCAGTTGCCTCCTTTATTTGTATCCTCCTTCTTCCTCATATTCTTCTGACTTGCTGACAACAACCATAGCAACAGCCTCAGCAGCAAAGGCCCCATTGGTAATGGGCACTTTTAAGTGCCAAGTATATGCCAGGAACTGTGATCAGTTCTGTGTTGTTTATTTGTGTTTATTGAATGCTTTACCGAATGCTTTACCCAGGGTTGTGTATGTGTGTGTATATACATATGTGTGTGTGTATATACATACACACAGACACACACATATTATATGTTTAAATTTTCATTTTAAATTATCATACGGTAAGATTTCCATTTTTTTCCTTTTTTTGTGTCCAGTTCTGTAAGTTTTAACAAATGTGCATGCATTCAGGCCTCAGAACATTTCTGTCACCCCAAAGTTTATCATGTTACATGATAAACATTTTGAATGTGTTTTATCCTCATGATGTTATGGGATAGTACCATTATATCTCTTTTTAATTTTTTTAATTTGTTGTTGTTGTTGTTTTAATGAGGAAAATAAGCATCAGAGAAATGAAGCAACTGAGTCAAGGTTGTACACCTAATAAAGAGTAAAGCCAGGATTGGAACCCAAACCTGGAACTTGAGACCCAGGTTGTCTAAAGTCTAGAACCCCAGCTCTCAGGCACTGTTCCCTATTACCAATTACAGAAAGCAGCTTGGGGTCATATTCTAAGGTCTTCATATGAGTCTTAAATGATGTTGCATCTTGTAAAGGATCATGGATATTTTTGTTTGATACACTCTCCAAAGACCCTAGTAGACTAGGGCTTCATGCATTTATTTTTTATCTTAATTTTTTTTTTTATTGGAGTATAATTGCTTTACAATGTTGTGTTAGTTGCTGCTATACAAGTAAGTGAATCAGCCATATGTGTACATATATCCCCTCCCTCTGGGACCTCCTTCCTTTGTTTTGACTTCAGGCAAGACTGGTAAGAGGCTTCCCTGGTGGCTCAGAGGTTAAAGTGTCTGCCTCCAATGCGGGAGACCCGGGTTCAATCCCTGGGTTGGGAAGATTCCCCTGGAGAAGGAAATGGCAACCCACTCCAGCATTCTTGCCTGGAGAACCCCACGGACGGAGGAGCCTGGTAGGCCACAGTCCATGGGGTCGCGTAAGAGGACTGAATTGAACATCTCTTTGGTTCACCTAGAAACCATGAGTGCTTTCTAGACCAGACCAAACTGCCCAACACCCACGTCTCATTCCTGTCATGCTACCCTTCCCCCGCAGGCTGTGTCACCCAGCTACACAGAAACCAGAGCTGGGCTTTCCCATTAGCCATGGTCAGCTCACACTGTCCTATCTCTCTTTGCAAAAATAAACCCTTTTTCCGTAGCTGTGGGCTCTTCTGTGAGGGTGAGTCAGCTTCAGGAATAATAACTAGACTCTTTCATCCATGCTTTCACTCTAATGTGCTGATGCCCAAATCATCCTAAATATCAATACAGAATTTTGCTTCAGACTAGGGATTCTTCTGTCATCATCCAGTATAAATCCCCTGAAGTGCAAAAGAAACTATGAGCAATAAATGAAGTAGTAAAGTTGTATTTGGAGAAAAATTAGGGGGCAAAATGCTTTGTTCAGGGATAGGAGAATGCTTCGTAGATGGTCAGAGAAGCTCCTTTGTAGTGGAAAGGAGCTACAAAACTTTGCTAGTGTAGAGTGCCATCTTAAATTGAGCTTGAGGAGGATAAATGTGATTATACCCAGAGCGTACGTGCATGCTAAACAGTATTTACCTCTTTAGGGTGGCCACAATCGCTGATGATCACGGAGAAACCACATATTCTCATTTTCTTGTTTCCTTCTGCTCGTTTTAGTTTTAATACAATCATAATAGATCTAGGCTGAGATACATTGCAAATAGAAAACATGAGCATCCCCTTTACAAGTTCAGGAGTATTCCTCCTGAAATTCTGTTTTGAGTTCTTCTTCAGGACAGAATTTGGATAGTACTTCCTTTGTGTGATATACATACATGTGCTTAAGAAATAAGATGCACCTCATTGATAAGAAAAAAAGGAAAGATGCCTGATATTAATGTGGAATCTTTATTTTTAGATTCTTTGACCGCTTAATGTGATCCTTCCTTCTCAAAGCAGCATCGTAGACCTTCCCTCCTGTTGGAATAGACAGATGACAAGGTCTGTTTTTAAAGTGAGGATGTGAGTATTAAAAGTCTAAAACCAGAAAAAGAATTTCTTCTGTTTGTAAAACTATTCATGATGAAGAGGGTAGGAATTATTGCCGTGATTTAGCTGAAGGAACCCCCTGAAAATTCTTATCTTGCAATAACTTGTCCCTAGTAATGTTATTCACGATTATCATTGAGCAGCTAATAGTACTGTGCGTTTTATGTGCCTATTTAGGCAGGTATGGGTTATTTTTTTATTATTTTACTGTTTTACTTCCCTATTTGTAGCCTCATTTAGGCTGGATCAGCTGAAAAGCCTGTTGCATTTGCTTTTTATAATGCATTTAGACTAGCTAATCTGAAATCACACTTTTCAATCAGAAAGGAATATTGAATGTCTTTATGGAAAGATTACTACAAACTAAGTTTTCTTTCCTTTTTTTCTGATTTAGATTCCTTGAGTGCTCTTAGCTAATGTTTGAACATTGAATCCAACAGTATGTTTCTCCCATTTTTAAACATTGCAAATTCAGGATAGGGGCCTCTGCTTCTGTCTTCAAATGAATGAGAATACCATTTTCAGGGGAAATGGCTGCTGAAGTGTCAGTGCTCTGTATCACCTCTATCAAAGAGACTGATTACAATGTTGATGGTGATTTTCAAGGCCATCTCCAACTTGTTCCTGCTTCTTAAGAATGTATAATGCCGTCCAACCTTAAGACAAATAGGTCAGACTGCAAAACTCTGCAGGAATGGAAGAATGAATTTCAAAATAATAAAGCAGTCCAACTTCGAGATTCTATATGCTGTATAAATATCTCTTAACTGAGAGGAAATACCTGTTAAACGGCTTTTGCACGGTGATGCATATTGGTGTCTAGGCTGCCGTCTCACATATTTTTAGCTCTTGTTTCTAAAGAGTTGCTGATGTTTAATCTTTAATGATGGTTGAAGAGGGGGGAAAGTCCATATTCAGTGTTCGCCAATTTTTGCTGCTAATGAACTCTGGAAAAAATAAATTATTCTCCTGTAGGGCAAGAAAACATATTTTTGAGACTATCCCAGCTGCAGATAAAGTAAGTGGCCATTTCTGGACCTGTCAAAGATAAAAATAAATGCAGTGTCCAACTGTATTAAATACCGTACTTGAGCGTAAGGGAGAGTGCATTTGTCTTATTGCATTTGTCCTCCCAGCCTGTGCCCATTTAGCACTGCAATAGCTGGGAACTTCATGGGCAGCCAGGCCTACTCTTTCATGTTTCCCTCCAGCTCTAAATTGAAAATATTCCTCTTTGAAAAGAACTATGACAAAAGCAATTTGACTTACTGATATCTTGAAAGAGAACCTAATTTAAGATTACCTTTGTGGTTGGTCATTGTTGCCTACAGTAGGCAGATGTCATGGTGATCTTCTTAGCATTAGTATTCCGAGAGAGTCTGACCTGGCAGTGTTCAGGTAGCATCACAGACTGGGCCATCATATTGAGATTTCAAGGGGTTGTGCAAAGGGCTGCTCGTGGAGATCTGCTCAGCACAGTGACTGAAGAAGAGAGCTGTGCTTTTCTCCTGGCTTGTGCTCTGCGACATACTTTTATATTTAGCAAAAGCCGTGTGACATTGAGTGGCTGATTCAAGTGTGCTGGGAATGGGCTTGGTAACTGTAAAGTGGCGAGAAGGAAAGGGGAAAACATCGAGGTGCCTTAGCTGATTTTCCATCCTGTACATGAAAATGTTGTTTCTCTCCATTTTCTCATCAAAGAGCCCCACTCCCACCCCACCCTGTGCTGGTATAATGAAATCAGACCTCTCAGAGCCGTGCCCTTACAGTTGTCGCAGGATCAGTGATTCATGAACATATGGAGCTAAAGTCTTTTACAAGATAAAGTGATGACTCTAGAAGGAGAGATTGTTGTTAAAGAGGCCATCTGTCTTTGAAAGTATGATTTACTGGGGCATTCACCTCTGCCCCATGCCATAAAAATAGTCCTAGTGACTGGATCTCTCTCTCTCTCTGCCTTCTTCCCTTTCTCCTTGCCCTCCTCAACCTAACCGTACAGCCAGAAGTCAACAGATTTTGTGAGAAATGATGCTGTCGTGAGTCATATAGCTTCTTCTAAAGAGTGTGATGCAATATACCGGCACCTTACTTACATTCCTAAAATCCCTCCCAGACAGACAGCAAGTGTTATAGTTGTCTCCAAGTGTCAGAGGAGGAGCCCAAGACAAGAAGATGAATTGGAATGCCTGACACAGAAGGGTGTCGGTAACAGTGCTGAAGTGCTGAGAGTCATGCTCAAGTCTCTACTGTGTGGATTACTCACAGCCACTATGATTCCCCACAGAATCCCTAATTACCACCTACATCCCTGTCAGTTGGTGTGTGATCAGGGAGTCTGCTTTCATTTTAAACTATGCAGAAATGAAATGAGAAGCCAGCATTACTTCTAAGGGACCATGCAGTGCATGAAAAGTGAAAGTGAAAGCCCTCAGTTGTGTCCGACTCTTTGCGAGTCCATGGAGAGTAGCCTGCACCAGGCTCCTCCATCCATGGGATTTTCTAGGCAAGAGTACTGGAGTGGGTTGCCATTTCCTTCTCCAGGGAATCTTCCCGACCCAGGGGTCAAACCCAGGTCTCCCGCATTGTAGACAGACGCTTTACCGTCTGAGCCACAAGGGAAGTGTATACCAGAGGCAAATAGGAATGATATTTAGTGCTGCCATTTTGACTGGCCCCCATTAGCGCAGCTCTCCTTTCTTCTCAATAATCAAGAGTTAGTCCTTAAGCCTCCATATTCTGCCTATTGGCTCACAGTTTACCTTCATTTTCCAAATTTGCCATCCTGTAGTTTGCTTGGCTTTTAAATCCACTTTGGCACTTACAGTTTGTGTCGTGTTCTTGGCCCTTGGGAATGTTTCAGATCACATAGGATACACGATTGAATATATATTAGTTTCTTGATCTCAGCAGAGTAATGGATGCTGAAATATTTCAGAAAGATGTATTTTGTAAAGATTCACGAACTGTATACTCTGCCTGTGTCAGAAGCACAACATGTATGATTTTATTTGTGGCTTAATCAACAGGAAAAAATGCCAAGCAGCTTTGACTAGCTGGCAGTGGATCTGTTTGTGTTTGCCTTATTTTCTCTATAAGACACCTGGTGGAGATGAGAGCCGGCAGAAACACCGAGTAGGTATCCAGGGCTTCATTACAGCAGGATCTCTAATGATCAAAGAAGCCTTTTTATACTGTCTTGTTCCTGACCGTGCAGCTGAGCATCTGTCTACCTGTCTGTCCACCTTTTAATTGCATCATCCCCATCTCTCTGATCCTCAACGGTTCTGTCAGTGCAGCTCAGCTTTCTACCATTTCTGATCATAGTTAACACAAAATTTTCTGCAAAGCAAACCAGTAAAACCGAGAACTTTCTAATAAGCGTGAACCAAACCATTTTAGGAGAAGTTAATTTCCTATTGCAGATCCAGTGAGGCCCTTGTGCTAATTTATCCTTCAAAGCCAAATACTGTATAGCAAGGAGGGGAGTGTGGTTTAGGAGTACTTGAAGCATTATGTTTATTGGATACAAAAGGAGCTCGTTCTCAGATGCAGCAATTTACTAAATACTGATTCATTTAAAATAATGACAGTAGAAAGGCAGGAATTTAATTCACTCGATTTGTTCATTTGTTAAACACTTATTAAGACAAGCCCATTATGTGTAGGACTGTGTGCTTCATTCATAAGTGAGATACTGCACCCATTCTAAAAAGAGATGAGCTATGTATAGATTAATGATAAGAGAAATGTTATATGTTGATTTTGATAGAAGAGTACTCATAAAGTGGTCTGATATTCAGTGGAGAAAGAGCTCACTTCTAGTTGAGCGGGTCAAAAACAGCTTCATAAAAGAAACCCTGAAGTTTGGCATTGACAAATGGGGAAGATTGTAACATGTAAGATTACAATTAGTTGAAGATACTCTAAATAGAGGGACCAGCATGAGATAAAGCATGGAAGCAGAAAATCCCAGCTCATGTTGGGAGGATGGTGTGTTATAGGCTAGTTTATCTGAAACCTGGGGAGACTAATCAGGAGAAATAATGCGGGAAAGGGGGATTATAGAGGATCCTTTAAAGATTTCAGTATTATGTTAGCAACTCTGGATTTTCCTCAGTAGAACCCAAGAAGTTATTGAAGACACTTAAGAAGGGGAAATAGTGGAAGTACCTGTGAATTGCAGAAGGGACCAACTGAAGGCCGAAGGATCACGAAGGATCATGGTGGTTCAGCCAAGGAGTAGTGAGAGCTTTAACCAGGGCCAACACAGTGAAGGACAGATATGACCTCCAGAGTGTAGAATGCACAAACTCAGGGCAGTGTGATGGGTCGGATGACTTGAGAGGGGTCAGGAAGAGGGCCAGCTCTACGGATGGATGTGATAGTCTTTGTTGTTGACTTCCTGAGCACTCATTGACCCAGGTGGAAATGTCCCAGACTCTGTTGTCACTATGGACATGGGAGTGGATGAAGGGTGTTAGGCTGATGGGGAGGGATTTGAGAGTCTTCTATACACAATTAATAATTGAATTGATAGGAAATTTTTGATAAAGTTTGCCTATGTAAGTGATATTTATTAAGTAATAAACATTGTGTCTCATTGAGCTGATTTAATGCTATGCAAGAGTTAGGAGCTTTATCTCAAATACGTTTTGAAAATTTGACAATTATCAGAGATTCCTCTCTTTATATTGCTTATCAGGATCCTTGGGAATAACTGTTGATACATTTAGTAGACAAGAAGAGGAGGTGAGTTGAGGAGGAAGGAACAAAAACCAGAAAAGTTGGCAGGAAAATGAAGACTCTTGAAGTTGAGGGCAGGGGAGTCTTGAGATGGGAGTGGGTCAGCACAGGGTTAAATACTGGATCATGTAAAGGTGGATGAGAACAGTCTGTTGGATGTAGTGTTCTGGGAAGATGTTGTTTCAAGAGGGTAGGTTCTGTGTTTTGTTTGCAGTTGTAAGAACTGGCAGCAACTATGGAGAACAGAATGGAGGTTCCTTCAAAAACTCAAAATAGAGTTACTGTATGATCCAGCAATCCCACTCCTGGGCATATATCAGGAAAAGGTGAAAACCCTTCATTTGAAAAGATATGTGTACCCCAGTGTTCTTAGCAACACTATTCACTATCACCAAGACATGAAAGCAACCTAAGCGTCCACCACCAGATGAAGGGATAAAGAAGACGTGGTACGGTGGAATACTACTCAACCACGAAAAAGGATGCAATAATGTCATGTGCAGCCCCATGGGTGAACGCAGAGATTCTCATACTAAGTGAAGTAAGTTAGAGAAAGAAATAATCGTATGGTATCACTTATATGTGTAATCTTAAAAAATGAGACAAATGAACTTGTTTATGAACCATAAGCAGACTCACAGACATAGAAAGCAAACATACAGTTACCAAAGGGGGAAGGGCGGAGGGATAAATTAGCAGTTTGGGATTAACATATACACACTGCTGTATATAAAATAGATAATCAACAAGGACTTACTGTATAGCATAGGAAACTATACTCTGTACCTTATAAAAACCTGAAGTGGAAAGGAATATGAAAAAGAATATATATATGTGTGTATCTGTATATTCAAGTATGTGCACATATATGTGTGTGTTTATGTGTATACACATATATGCGTGTGTGCTCAGTGACTTCAGTTGTGTCCAGTTCTTTATGACCTATGAACTGTGGCCCGCCAGGCTCCTCTGTCCATGGGACTCTCCAGGCAAGAATACTGGGGTGGGTTGCCATGCCCTCCTCCAGGGGATCTTCCCAACCCCGGAATCGAACCCATATCTCCTGCATCTCCTGCATTGCAGCCGGGTTCTTTACCCACTAGGCCACCTGGGAAGCCCATAGACATATAAATGTGTATTTTGTGTATGTGTGTGTGTGTGTGTGTGTGTGAAAAACTGAGTCACTTTGCTGTATACCCTGAAACTAATGCAATGTCGTAAATCAACTGTACATCAATTTTAAAGAAAAATGTAGAAACAGGGAAGGAGTGTTTGGTGAGGAAGTAAAAGCCATAAGTATAGACACTAGTGGAGAGCAGGCTAGATTTTTGTGGGGTGCAAGCCTCAGCCTCCTCTCCTTGCAAGTGCCTATGACTCGAGATTCTCCATGAGGAGTCTGCAGGAGCCCATGGTAGGGGCCTCCTAGAGGCAGCATCCGAAGAGGCAGACTGGCTCTGATTATGTTTCCTTGCCAGTAACCGTATGAGCCTGGTCCTGGTTAGTACCTGTTCTGCCAAGATACATTTCGCCACCTGGTGCTCTAAACTGTGCTATGGCAGCCCTAGGGAAGCCATATCTCAAAACTTGGCTCTCTTCTTTGTGCTTGTGAAATAACTTAAGATGTGTTGTCTTGATTTTCTTATTTACTTCTCTTAATTATAGAGCTTGATCCAAAAGATTGCTTATGAGGTATAACCAGCCTAATGGTTTAGAAGAAAAAAGATTTGCTTTCTGTTCTGTTCGTAAGCCTGAAATGAGGATTTAAATTAGATAATGTTGATTACTAATCGAAATCAGAAAAAAATCCAGGGCTGTTTTTTAACTTAAGCAGCATAATAGTATCAGAACTAATTATAGCCGATAATAAGAAATAGTATTAAATGATGATCAGACAAAAAGTACTGTTTATTTCATCAGCAGTATTAACTGCAGAGCAGTACAGTATAGCATTTATTTGTTTGCTTCAAACTAATGGTTTTGAGTTAGATGAGCCTGGCGTGTAGAAGGTACAAGTTAGCTTTAGGTACAAGTTAGCTTTTGTTGTTCATGTAGCAGAATAAAGGATAAGAACCCCTGAGATCTTTAATGGGTTTTGGGGGATCTCTGTAGAACAGAAGAGTTATACTTAATCTTTTAGCTATTAAAAAAAGTCATTGGAAATTTTGACTTTTCTGCTTATTTCCCTTTTTTCATGTGTTTTCTTCACAGTAGTTTAAATGACAGCTAACCGTGCTGCAGCATTTGGTAAATGTCATGTACCCTACTTTTCTAAAAGCAGTGAAGTAGTGTAAACATGTGGCTTCCTTTTTCAGAAGATCTATCCAGTAATTATCCTGAAGGCTATTACAATATGCAAATAGCAAGGGGCGTCCTTGTCTCCTAAATTAGAATATCAATATTGATTCAACATGTGCAAAAAGAAAACAATATTTTTGACCAAATGTTAACCCCGCCTCAGGATAGTGAAATCTGGATGTCCAGATTTGATCAGGGTTTGCGTTCTAACCCCAGCAAGGGATCTTCTGTGAGGCAGTAGCTGAGCTGCCACCTCCAGGGTCGTTTTCCACATCCACGGAACGGTTGTTTGCTGTCTGTCCTGCCCAATACAGCCTCCTGGAAGGATCAAATGTGATAACATTCCTAGTACTCCATAACACACCAGACAAGTGTAGATTATTACTATTTCAGAAGAAACTTTGTCATCTTTGAATTCTTAATTATCACTCATTTAAAATGTATGAAGCATCTGATTTGTTCTGGCTTCCACAAAGAATTTACATTGGCCTTGGATAAGGATGTGATGGATTTCCACTCTCATGTTAGGGAAACTGAGGCACATAGAAATAAACTCGACTGCTTTTTGTGTTCCATTTGAATCGTTTTCTTTTGCCGATTGTTAATGAACTTAATACACTTAGTAGAAATGAAATTCAGCTTGCCTGAAATTGCTGCATGAAGCTACAACAAAGAATTGCTTCTGAAAGTTAAACGATAGTCTTACAAATGCCTGCCATTTTAACGTAAACAGGACAGCTTGCATTCTGTTCAGTTCTCCCATCTGGCTGTGCAGATATGTATTTGGAATCCCTGAACTTCAGACTTGAACAAGGTTGGTAGTGACTGTTCAGAAATGAGTGTTTTTGCCATCACACTAGGTCATCGACCCCTCCAGCTGTCGTTTCAGTGGGCGGTAAGAAACCAAGACAGGCCCCCAGTCATCATGACTCTTAGGCTTGAAATTCTCCCAGTGTGTTTTCCATAGGTTCCCAACATACAGATTACTTGCTAATGTCACTTAGACACCCATATTCTCAGACGTGCCAAAGAAAGACTCTTCTGTAATCTCTCAGAATTATTTTCCTGGCTGAATTTGTTGGGCCAAATTTAAAAGAGCAACATGTAGTTAGACACCCATTTTTATTTATTTATTTTTAATTCATTTAACTGCTGCAGATCACAGGTTTTATAAGATTTCTCTGACCCTGTAGCAGTCAACTCTGTTTATTATTATTACCGTTCATTAATGTTCCTTTTCAGGGTCAAGTGATTGTGAGATTTGGCTGGCCATTTTGGCAAAGTAATGCTAATTCATAGGTCCTTTCAGTGGAATATTCTGGAAGGGTGTAATGATAATATCAAAACTGCATTTAATTTGTGAAGAGGAGGGAAGGGTAGCACAGGAGAGACAGAGATCTGCTGTTCTCTTTGTGAGTGAAAGGTCATGTACTGAGCGCTGCAGGGTGGATTGGTGAGAAATGAGCTCCCGTTTGCTAGGAATTAGAATGAGTCTATCTGATTTTCCTTCACTTGTGACCTTTAAAGATGCAGCTTTTAGATTGATAAGCAGGTGGATGCTTTTAGTAACCCAATGCAGAATTTGTTTCATATGAAAAGACTATCTTTCAGACACTGAAGATACTGCTTCCACAAAGGGTTTTTTTTTTTTTTTCCTTTTTTCCCCTCCAAAGCCCCTGGAGAAAGAAATTCAATGATTATATCTTATCTGTCACACAAAAAGAAAATTCAGAATTACTGTATGTTCAATTAGAACATTTTTTTCCCCTCAAAGCATTAATCATTTTCTGGAACACGCATCCTCATGCTAAGCATCTCCAGGAAGGTTTGACAGTGGGCAGTCCTCAGGGCTCTCCCCTCCAGATCCTCCATCCGGCTCCACTCTGCACAACCTCCTCCAGGCCTATAAAAGAGCTTCCCGGGTTGCTATAGTAATCCTTTCATGTTGGGCCCTGCGCTATCTTGAAGGCAATCAGAGGAGAACAAGGAGTGGAGAGCGATGCAGCGTTAATGTCATGCGGCCAGAGGGGAGCTGCAGTATTATATCTGGAGATTTAGTTTGCTGAAGACCGGATGGCGGTCAGTACAAACGCTCAACCCACCCTGGGCCCAGTTTGATGTTTGGATATTTAAAGCAGATTTTTTAATGATCTAGGTAGACTCTAAACTTGACCCCCTTTGTATTTAAAAAGGCTGAAATAGCTTACTTCCCATGGCCAACCAGCTCAAATTTCTCATCCTCTCTACTTGTTTTCAGTTCTTAATTACATCATTCATCTTATTTGTTCTAATTTCCTCTTTTTCTTTTCCTTATCCCCTCAGCCATCAACAGTTTCAGTCCATCAGCATCTGCTTTATTTTGTCAAATGCTGGTGTTTTATTGGGCTTCTGTGCTGTTTCTGCTCCTTGTTTGATATTCCTCCCTGATAATAAATTCTTCATAAAGCACCCCTGATCAGATACATTGGATCTTCTTTCTTTTCCTGTGTACAGGTTTTAATTTCCTACTCAAAATCACAAATGAGGTTAAAAAAATGCATGCCTTCCTGCTCTGTGTATCCAACTTTTGAAATGTTTAGAGAGAGCAGGGAACCTAGTGACTTGTATCCTGCCAGCCTCCTTGCAGCAGTCAATAATAGCAAGATTGGTCAGCAGTTAGAGTCAGCTATAATATAAGAAAATTTTCCTTCATTTAAAGATATTGTTTAAAAAAACAAACACAGTTTTGTGTTGTAGAGTCAGTGTAGAAAAATGGCCCCATTGGTGTAGAAAGCGTCACTGGGTCTGCAGTCAGCGCAGCAGGGCCTCTGCAGACGCAGTCCTCACCCTCTCATCCTTCAGCTATTCATGGCTGCATGGACGCACACGTGATTCCTTAGACAGTCACTGAGAACCTCCCAGGAATGGGCTGTGAGCATGACGAACAAGGCTCTGGTCCTGGTGGAACTTGCATCCGAATCAATTTGGACCTGTCTGAAGGAGAGGACATCATGATAGAAAGTTCGAGAACTGTGCTATGCCTCACAGAAGCCACTCAGTCCCATATGGGTATTTGAATTTAAGTCTAGCAAAACTGAATACAATTAAAATTCAGTTGGTAATGCACTCTAGCCACATTCCAAGTACCTCAGGCGTCCGGTGGCTACACTCTTGGACAGTACAGGTGGAGAACAGGATAACTTCCAGTTATCACAGGAAGTTCTACCATCTGGGCTGCTCTGGGACATCCCCATTTCTTACAGCTACATAATGATCAAAGAGGCAAACATGTAAATAAATAACACTCTTAATCTTTGACCTCCAGAAATGTTTAAGCTTCTTTGGGTTTCTCAATTCTTCTTGAGAAGAGTCATCCTGAAACACCATTTGTAAGCAAAATCCACATGGGGCTCGTCGTAATCTGGGGGCAGGGTGAAGTGAGGAGAGTAGGCCCCAGAGAGCTGAAGCTGCCTGTGAGCTGTCCGAATCACCCCCTCCTGGTGGAGTGAGCAAGGTTAAGATGGGAAGGCTGAGCCCTATCCAACTTTTCATCCGTCCCTTCCACAAACTTTCCTTATGTATTGAGAGGCCATTGCAGTGAAGACAGTAAAACCCTTGTTATCTAGTGAAAGGAGGCAAGTGCTAACCAGTGACAGGACAGAATGGCGGCCGCCATGGCGCGGGAACGCATGGAAGTCTCGGGGGGGCCTTGACCCCGCCTTCCGGGCACGTGGGAAGAGGGCGAGAAGTCGGGGGAGGCCCCTCGGGAAGGGTGTTGGTCTGTGCATCCCCAGGGTTTGTGTTCAGTGTGCCCTTCTTTAGCATAAGCTAGTTTAAAAATCTAGGCTCTGTAGAGACAGGGCTTGGTGGTTGTCAAGTATAATAAAATAAGCCATTATAAAATTCTTCAAGTAGCAAAGTTCAGTAGTTCATTTGAAATATTTGCTGTAAAATGTAACTTTTCTGCTGGTGTTCTGGAAGGGGATTATTATTTTATTTTGTTCTAGGTGTGAATTCCTAGCAGATGAGCCATTTTTCTCTCTGTTGCCATCTCTTACTCTTGGCCATGCTGGCTTCCTTGCTGTTTCTGGAACACACTAAGGCCATTCTCCCTGTAGGGCCCTTGCTTTATTGCTCCATTTGCCTGGAACTAAAACATGCTTCCTCTCAGATATCCATTTTACTCTCTCCCACCTGTCCTCCAGATTCTGCTCAAATGTTCCTTCATCACACAGGCCTTGCCTATAATATAAAGGCCTCTCTATTAATAATATATGAGGCCTACGTAAATATTAACCTCCCACCCATGGTACTGCCCACCTCCCCTTAACCTGCTGTATTTGCAAAGCACTGATCATCGCCTGGAGTATTATGTGTTACTGTCTCTTCATGGTCTGAGTCCCATCTTGAGAACATAAGCACCATGAAGACAGCGCTCAGATTTGGTCAATATCATATGCTCACACTCGCTAGAGCACCTGGCATAGAGTAGGTCTCAATAAATACATGGTGAGTGAATAAATTCTATCCTGATATTTATTATCCATTCCAAAAGGAATGGTTAAACTATTCTTTGGATTGTTTTTTATAGCTTCTGAAAAGATAACGGACATTTCCCTTTTATAATTCAGTGATTCTCTATAGCCAGATCAGAGTCTACTCACTCCCATTTTCACTGCACCAGCTAACCATTTGGCCAAGCCGATGCCCTGTACTGCCCCATCAGACACCAAGGTGGACTCCAGGATGGCGCCTTCAAGCACAGTTTGCTGCATTTGAGCAACGGCACGTGACTGGAGTGCTGGCAACGTGTGGCCAGATCATGGAGCTGTCACCACCCTGTGGCTCTGATCTTAAGCCAGATGGTCCGGGCTTGCCTCTTTCCCCTCCCCGCCTTTCTTCCTCCCATCATGCTTTTCAACAGAATAATGACGCTAACAGTAAAACAGCCCCTATCAGGTCTCGCGTTCAGGTCACAGCCCCGAGAACCTTGTTACTGGTGTCGTAGATTATCAATGTGGAAACATCAGAGGAAAACCTTTGGTGCAGGACAGACACGGCCCTTTTCTTGCAGAGTGTCCTCTTGAGTGAGAAGCCACAGTTTGCTCTTGCCTCTCTTTAGATACTTGGGCCTAAATCAAAACAGGAGAGGAAAGGAGAGGCGATATCTCAGACCGGCAACTGTTAGGATGAGGGGTCGGGAGAGCACTACTTCTCTTTTATTGATTTTGTGAAATTGTTTGAAGAATAATTCCGCATTTTGGGGTATAAAAATAACAGCTTCGAGTCGCTCCTCAATTAGGCGAATGCGCTTTCACTGAAAGGTTCTGTTGTTCTTGGGACGCACTTTCCTTCTGTTCTTTCCGAGCCTCTTTAATCAGTCGTGATGCGTCAGGAGGTGCAGCCACCTTCCTGTCACCCCCCGCTTCTTCCCTTCCCTCTCTCTTTTGTGAGGCTGAGTCGCCAGGAAAACTGATTGGCAAAATTGTTCCTTAATTGGAGGGAAAGGTAGTTCTCTGAAGACAGGCGCTATCCAGAGCATAACAAATTGAACTACCAGAGTGTATGTTTTACCCGAGTCAGGTTTTGTTTCAGCTGGAAATCCGGAGCATCCATGGACTGGGTTTAAAGCAGGCACTTATCTGAACATTAAAATATTACTGAGGTTTAATTTTTTTTAGATTATTATTTAGAGCACAGTAATGAGAATCTTGTTTCATTATTGTGTCCATGGTCAGGTCACTGCATTTAAATTTTCCTTAAATGCAGACAGTAATGAGTTTTGTGTATAAGCTGAATGCCCTGAGCCTTAACAAAACAACTAATAGGTGTTTCCATGGCCTGAGAAAAAGAAAACCCCCTTTGATGTCCTTTTTTGTTTGTTTGTTTGTTTGTGTGTCTGTGTATATGGAAAAAGATATTATAATGTAGTATTATATTACCCCTCGCTGAATATTTCAGTGAGTGATACGTGTTTGCTCAGCATACAAAATAAACCTCAATGGGCATAGGCCTAGTAACAATTTTAAGTTCTCTGATTTTTAGAATAAAAAGAATTAGTTATACACATCTAAAATACCACTCCCTTCAGAAGAAAAACAGAAAAGCTAAAAACTCATTATGCTTATTATTCTTTATGCTTTACCCATGTCTTTGACTCTAGAGGGTCTGTGATGCTTTCTGAGAAGTTATTGCAGTATCTAAGCGAGGTGATGCGTGTGTTACTCACCTTGATTATAGTATGTGTACATATGTCTCAGTGCTTCTTGATAGTATTAAGGATTGCTCATTTATATGTATACAATGACAACGGCTAATTTATACGGATATAATGCTAATTTATACGTCTACAGTGGCAATGTATACATACATTAAACTATCCTGTTGTACAACTTTAAAGGAAATTGTGTTGTATAACCTAAACATACGGGGGTTCCCCGATGGCTCAGCCATAAAGAATCCACCTGCAGTGCAGGAGACACAAGAGTCGCAGGTTTGATCCCTGGCTCGGGAAGATCCCCTGCTGGAGGAAATGTCAACCCACTCTAGTGTTACTACCTGGAGAATCCCATGGACAGAGGAGCCTGGCAGGCTACAGTCCATAGGTCCCAAAGAGTTGGACATGACCAAGTGACCAAGCACACATACAGCCTAAATATATATAATATATGTCCATCAGTTATGCTCCAGTAAAGGAAATCAGCCCTGAATATTCACTGGAAGGACTGATGCTGACGCTGAAGCTCCAGTACTTCCAAGCCACCTGATGCAAAGATCTGACTCTTTGGAAAAGACCCTGCTGCCGGGAAGGATTGAGAGCAGGAGGAGAAGGGGCAACAGAGGATGAGATGGTTGGGTGGTATCGCCAAGTCAATGGACATGAGTTTGAGCAAGCTCCGGGAGATAGTGGAGGACAGGGAAGCCTGGGGTGCCGCAGTCCAGTCCATGGAGTGCCACAGTCCATGGAGTCACAAAGAGTCAGACACGACTTAGTGACTCAACAACAAAAGCTGGGTGTAAAAATTATTTCCTCTCACAACAGCTGCACCTATGATAATTTTATAGATGAAAAATGCTGAGGCTCAGATGAGTTAACATCACCAGGTAAAAGCAAATACTGAGTGTCAAGGTTTCAGTTTTTGGCTAGGCTCAGAGGACTCAAGTTCACCAAGAGCCAAGTTCTGTCCTGCAGGAAGGGACCTGCAGTGGGTTCATCAGAGGTCATGAGTTCTGGTCCCAGCCATCACCACCTGTGTGCTCTCATACAGATGACTTAATTCCTCTGTCTCTTCATCTATCAGAATGAGGCTACTGATACCCACTTTGTCCTAGGATTAAGTGAAATAAGTGAAAACATTTAATAACCATTAAGCAAAAGTTCATTTTTTTCTTATATTTCTATCCCAAGTCTAATGTTTCCCCTGGTAATGCCACTTTGCATCACAGATACCACATGTATAAACCTCCATCTAAGTTTCCAGGCTTAAACACTTATGAGCTGGTAACCTTGAACAAGTTGTGCCTCAGTGTCCTTATCTGTAAAATGGGGATAAGAGCACTACTTCATTGGGTTTTTGCTGAGGATATATGAGTTAATGCAACTGACATACTTTGAATAGCTCCTATCAGAGTACGTGCTCCAGACATTACTGAATATGATGAGCTATAATATTTTTTTCCTTTATAAATTGAATTCACAAATATTTTTACTGTGAGTCTATTAAAACATTTTAGTCAGTTCTGATGTGTCTGAGCTTATTTTAAACCTGAGTCTTTGGACTGTATAAATCACAGCGTTGGCAGTTTGGTTTCTGATTCCTTGGCATTGACTGATCAACATTTGGTTCGTTGGTGAGCATTTAAGAACCGCCAGTGAGAGCGTAAGAAATTAGCAATCCTTCTTACTGTCAGGAAGCATTGAGATGGAGCTGTCAGAGGCCGAGGGTGAACACTTCATTGGACTGAGCCACTGAACCAGTTGGATTCTTTGTCTTCCATGGCATTCTTGGATAGAGTCCATTTAACTAGGAAGTAAAGACTCTGGTCAGTTCATTTAATAGGAAAGAAGTCAGAAAACCCTGTGTTAACCATTTGGGTCTGTTGGAAATAGGAGAATGTTAGTTTTTGAGCTTAGGAAAATACTATGGCATGAAGGAATATGTAACCTTTGACTTCAACATACAACCTAAATTATACCTTTAAGGCATTAGAAAAAATTTGTTCCTTGGCTTTCTTTTGTAATTCATCAAAGTGACTGTTTATTGGATGCTGGGGTAGAGTGGTGGTGAGGAGAAAATGGGAAAGAAGAAACCGAGCCATTGGCATTGTGACTGGAGACAGATTCTAAACTTATGGGAATGCGCTTTATTCTTTCTTGATGACTATCTTCCCCTGTGTTTTTTCTTAAAAGAAAAAAAAAAAACCCACAACCTTGTCTGACTGACTATAACCTTTAAATAATTGGTAAACTGAAGTGCTGAAACTGACATTAAAATCTAATGAACGGACTGGAAGGAGGGAGCTTTATTCTGGTAAAGGGCTGACCAGCCTGGTATCCCCCATTTCCTACTGAGTGGGAATGATTTCTTCTGGCAACAGGCAACATCGGCGGTAGTATTAAAATATTTCAATCTATTTCTGTTAGTAAGAATGCAATAATACATCATCTCTAGGCCTTGAGATGAGCGACCCATTTTAGGAGCAGAAAGTCTTCACACTGAAAGTGCTTCTCTGTCCAACCCTAGTCTATATGCCTTGCCATATCTCCCCGGGCACAGGTACACTCACGCACGCGTACACACAGAGCCTGTGCTCAGAGCCTCTGCCCTGGTTCCTGAAGGTCCCCCTGCCCTGAATGCCTCCTTCAGCCTCAGTAATTCTGTCATCTCTAGGAGCTAGTCCAAGGCCAAACCCCCTTAAGAGCTTCTCTGTATTCTTCCTCCCCAGATTGTGTTCAGTCCAATTCTAGATGTATGTCTCGAGTGTGCGAGGCCCTGGAGTTCCCACAGTGAGCAAAGTGGGCCTAGCCTCTGCTCTCAGAAACCTTAGGGCAGGGGAGAGGAGGGTGAGGTCAGGCTTTGCAGCAGCATGGCAAGGGCTGAGACATGGGGTACAGGGTGTTTGGGGAACTCAGACGGGGCGCCTTGTCCAGACCTTGCCCAGTCTTCCCACAGATCTCACCTTGCGCTGAACATCTAGAGTAGCTCTAGAAGCTTCCAGGGAACTGGCATTTAATTTGATGCTGCCTTGCAAGCTCTCTTTCTTGTGTGCTATCTCCCCAGCTGAATGGTAACTCCTTTGAGGGTAATAGCCTTATCTTAATTTTTATGCACATTTTTAACACTAGTGGATGGAAAATACACAGTAAACACTGATTTACTTAGCACCTCTTCCCTTGCCTCCTTCTCTTCTGACTTTGCACAGGAATGCTTCCCTTGGCTGCATTCTTCCATGAGTCCATACTTTGAAAATGGTTGTTTTCTGACCCTTATTTGCTTCTGGCCAGTGAATTCCAGCAGGTTGGTTCCCAGGCAGAGATGTGAATTTTTTCTGCTACTACATCCGTCTGTCCTCATGAAAGAGAAAAAGTAAAAAAAGTGTTAGTCGCTCAGTCATGTCCAACTCTTGCAACCCCATGGACTGCAGCCCTCCAGGTGTTTCTGTCCGTGGAATTCTCCAGGCAAGAATACTGGAGTAGTAGCCATTCCCTTCTCCACAGAATCTTTCCAACCCAGAGATCGAACCCACATCTCCTACTTTGCAGGCAGGCTCTTTACTGGGGCCCATCAATTTAATTATACTTCAGGCTCTCCAGGCACAGATCTACCATGCCCTCTTTTGCATAGCCTCTAAAATGGTGTCCTCTTTCTGGGACTGTTTTCCTAATGAGGGTAGAGCATAATTTAAGGGCTTAATTTTAGAAAACTATATGAAGCAGTACACCCATAAAATGTTATGATTCACGACCACTTGTTTTGTTCTCATAATGCAACCTAAACTAAAAAGCCATTCCTCAAAGCTATAAAAACTGTTCATGGTTGTCTTCAGTATATCACATGGAGTATAATTCAGCCCACAGAGAAGGCAAAAGATGGATTCATGGGGCCATTTGCCTTGGTCTACAGTAAAGGCCAGTGATTTCTAAGCTATGTGGAAGACCTTATTTTAACTGTAAACCCTGAGCTCTCTCTTAATCCCACTTAGTTTCCCTTTCCATTTTAATATCGATGTGTCCTCATTTATAGACCTTCTGTTTCCGCCATGAATTATTGCCAGGACCCTGACTGTGCCCTCATCCATGGCCCTTCTAATATCTGCTGTCTTCAGCTGTTGAGGTTGGTATGTGACGATGCATTGGCTAGAAACCCAAAGTACAGCCTCATGGAGAATCACTTTGGTCATTTATCAGCTCTGACAATCCCTGGGAGAACCTGTGGTCCTCCCCTCACACTTCTCCAACATTTTCCTGGAAATGAATGAAAGAACACTGTCCATAGTAGAACCTCAGTGTTTACTATTAACCCAGGTTGCTAACTCTAGTGTCCTCAGTAAAACTTAAGATACCTCTTGTATTGTGATTCGTATCTGAACACTGAGGATAGATCCTGTGTCTGACCTTTTATGTTTCTTCATGATCACGTTATCTAGGTCATCACACTTAAGAAAGTGCGTATGTGATAATATTCTGGAAGTTAAGGGTTTAGGCCACAGAGTAGAGGAACCTGGGTTGGAATCCTGATGTAGACATTTATTTGGCTTTGTACCTTCCACAGGTTACTTAACCTCTCTGTTTCTGGGCAAAATGAGGCTAATCGCTGAACCTATCCCATGAGATTTCTGTGAAGAAAGCATGGCATAATCCACATAAAAATCACAATAGTGCTTAGCATACAATAATCACCAATACTTATTTATCAGCACTTATTTTAGGCATAGCTATTAGAAGGAGAGGAATTCAGAAGGGACTTTCCAAATTCAGAAAAACTCGGGAGTTTCAGTCGAACTCCAAGAGGGATGACTTGTATGTCTTTGATCCATGCTGTACTTGATGAAGCCAGTTCAGAACATGGTGTAAATAGAAGTCCACCTGAAAAATGAACTAGTTATTTAACTCCATGATTAAATGTCGACAGCATGGTGTTTTGTCTTTTTCTTCGGTTAACCATTAAATGAAGTAATATGACTTTACTCCTTGCACATCACTTGTTTAGCTGAAAACTAAACTCTTTTTATGTCTTAGGAACTAAGCTTTTTTTCCTTGTAGTTATAGACAGCTCATGTATTTCCACTTAAGGTATACCTTGTACTGCATATTTGCCCTGAATCTGAAGATCCATCTTTTTTTAGCAGGCTCATTTCAAACTCTCATAGAACTAAGTGATTTCCTTGAAGAACAAGTTTTACTATGTGGTAGATGAAACTGGCAGTGGCTATTCAGAATCATAAGTGGAAAGCAATGATTTTTTAAACCTCAGCAACTTTGAAATAATTTTATGCATTAGTAACAATAGGATAGGTCTAAAAAATATTGGAGAATTGTTTTGAAAATGTCCCCCTTTTTAAAAAGCCCATTCCCCACCCCCCAAAAGGTAAAATTAACATTTTTCTTGATATTCTCTTTAAGCTCGAGTCTTGAGGGGGAAAACTTTCCCAGAGCCAATCTCTTGATTTGATGAAATTAATACTCCCATTGTTTATTATTTATTTTCATTGAGGATTCTGTGGCCTTCCCTGTATTTCAAAAGAGCCCACCTTCTATGCTCTAGAGAAGTTTGGTAGCTCAGAATGGCTTGACATAACTGTGGTCAAGGGTCTTCCGTGAGCCGTGGCTTTAGGAGGGCTCAGGCAGAAAGACACAGCCCGGTTCTTTTTCGGTCTTTTTGCATAATGAGGGAAATAGATTCTGCTTGGTACTTGGGTGGGTTTCCCGATCTACTGGGAGTCCAATCCATTAATAGGCAACATTAGGTCACAGCCAGAGGGCCGTGGTCCCCGCAGTTGTCATTAGTGAGTTCTTATTTCTGTTCCATTGAGAAGCTGAAATTGACAAACTGTCTGCAGAGCTGCATGGCTCTTTGCTGCCTGTTTTTGAGCAGGACACATTAAGGATAAGTCACTTGTCATGGTGGAATTGCTCATCATTAATCACAGGGGGACCACATTCCTAGGTAAATCAGTAACCTTGTTGATAAAGCCACATCTTGATAGAAAATGTACCTTTTTGACACCCCCCCCGTCTGCTGGCCTGGTCTGTAGTGCTGCCGCACACCGGAGCCAGCTGCCTTATTCCATCCTGATGATGGTGATCCACTGTGGATCTGTGAAGATCTGAGTCATCGCTGCTGGGTGAGGCCTGCTTTCATTTGTATACAATATGAATAACTGTTTGTGTATTAGGCATGCCGTAATTTTTTCATCTTCTCCGCCTACAGGAACTATATTACCATATCAGGGTAAAGTTCATTCTGTCGGACTGATAATTAATCCCCTGTTCTTTTTCTCTTTTCTGCTTTCTTATCTAGTGGCCACATTATATAGAAATTCTAGCATTTTTCATCACTATGCCAAATAAAGCAATTTGGAGATGCAAGCAATAAAAAGCTTATTTTTATAAGCCCTCTAGAAAGAAAACTGCACAGATTCCATTTTAGTGAAAAAAGGCATTCCATTATGTGGCCGCATTTATATGTACTGCTCAGACCACGTGCTGGACACAGGACAACCAGCTGCAACTGGGACAAGTGTCTGGTCTTCTGAGAGTGACCCAGAAAAGATGGTGAATCTGTTTGAGGTATCTCTACTACCAGTGCAGTTTCTGCACAGACCCCACTGTCTGTTCTCCTCTTGCTTCATAGTTTTTAAAACAGAAATAAGATAGTCTGTAGAAGGTATTAACTTGAGATTCACATTCTTAACTGCATAGCAGATGTCTTACTAATTGAGGCTTGTATTTAACTGGGTTAAATGCAGTGGTTTGATGTTAGGATACAGGGTGGCCAAGTCCATTGTACTTTGACAGGAAGGGCTCAGCTTTGTACCACCCTGCAGTATGCAAGTCTCATATTCGTCCTAGGATACTGCTTTTGCTGTAATTTCATTTGGGGACCAGGGAACATTGCAGCATGGTGAGCTGGGTAGGAGCTAAATATTTCAGATGGAGGAAGGAATATTGTTCTAATTAAACTGAATCTAGTGCCCATGGCAAAGTATGTGCTTAATGTATTGGGGTATGTGTGAAAAATTACATGTATTTTCATAAATTGGTTTTTTTCCCCTCTCTTATCCTTGCTGAAGGGCTTTTGTTTTGGATATTGTTTGCACAGAAGAATTATTTCATTACTGACATGGGACAGCATAAAAAAATCTGGAAAGTCGTAACAGTTACCCTGGCCCTGAGATGTTTCTCTTCTTTGGATGAATAGGCAATATGAGTTCAGACTTCTTCTACAAGGTGGAAAACAAAAGAGCGTTATTTTTTCTCCATTATCTAACGCAGAGGGCTTCCCTGATAGCTCGGTTGGTAAAGAATCCTCCTGCAATGCAGGAGATCCCTGTTTGATTCCTGGGTCAGGGAAGATCCCCTGGTGAAGGGATAGGCTACCCACTCCAGTGTTCTTGGGCTTCCCTGTGGCTCAGCTGGTAAAGAATCTACCTGAAATGAGGGAGAGCTGGGTTTGATCCTTGGGTTGGGAAGATCCCCTGGAGAAGGGAAAGGCTACCCACTCCAGTATTCTGGTCTGGAGAATTGCCATAGAAGAATTATTTCATTATTGTTACCAGACAGCATAATAAAATCTGGAAAGTCGTGACAGTTACCCTAGTTCCGAAATGTTTCTCTTCTTTCTTTGAATGAACAGGGAATATGAGTTCAGGCTTCTCCTATAAGGTGGAAAACAAAAGAGCATTATTTTTTTGTGCATTATCTAATACAGAATCCCATCTACAGATCCGTGGGCTCTAACTTGTTTTCACTTGGAAAAGAAAAGCAACGTTAGGATGAAGTAGATCTTGAATATTCAAGAGAAGGTCAAAGCTGAACACAGGATTTTCGTCTTCTTAGCCTGACACTTTTCTGTTAAATGTCCTTTGTGAAATATTTGACTTAAGGGGTCAAAAATGTTAAGTTTGGCCAATTTCACTTGATAGCCCATTGATAGGCATTGATTGCACCCAAATGCCATTCTTGTAACCTTAAAACATCTCCATGATGATACTGTAATTAGAAATAAGGGCTAGTGCATCTAATTTTGTGATTTGTGGGTTGTTATAGGGTCTGTTGACGAAGGGCCCAGTGGGAGGTGAGCTTGGAAGGGGTAACATTTTTAGTGATTGTCTTGCCTGATCCTGTTTTGCCTGCTCTCCAGGGACCTCTGAGGGCCTGATTCAGCTGTCATGTTGGTATACATGACTCCCAAGTCTGCATCTTTCTTCGTCCTGTGAAAATGTAGAGCTACACATCTCTCACCTGCTCCTCACTGCCCATGTCCCCCGGGCCCCCCATCGTCATGGAGGAGTCCTAGCCCTTCAGACTCACCCTTGGCGTTTACCTCCGCTGTCACCATGCTTCTCCCACACCACTGTTCAGAGACGGACCAGGCTGTATAGCTTCTCCTTTGTGATTCTAGGATCTGATCTTTCCTATTTACGACTGCTGCTGCTCCCACCCTTGTTCAGGCCAGCCTCGGCCTGCCTGGCAGTGCTCCAGTAACTTCTCAGCAAAGTCTCTTGCGTCCGTGGTCCCCTGCTTCCTACGCTCATCACACACAAATGTTCTGTCCATCTTATCTCTGTAGAATCTCTCTTCCTGAGTATGTGATACCTCTTACTCCATTCCATGCATACTCATAAGCTCAACTGCCTCCCCTGCCTCTGCAGCATCCAAAGATTACAGTCTTGGTTTTTCCCCAAATGTTTAGACCCCTCCGTAGTAATCTCCAAGTAAGGCTTGCTTCGCCCACCTTAAGCCCTACTCTCCTCTAAAATACTCACAGAATCTTTATCACACCCTATCTTTTATCCTAATTCTCTGAAGACCCGTCTTGTCTATCCTACTAAATCTTGAGTGCCTGGAGAGCAAATTCTTTTTCTTTAGTTTACTTAAATCTACCACGTGTCATAGCTACCATGTAATCAACAGGTCAATAATAAATACAGCTGACATTCACTGAGCATTAACTATGTGCTGATGGCAGTACTATTCAAAGTGCTTTACATACAAGCTTTTTTTCTCATTTTAGTTCATGAGAAGGTATTATTGTTATTTCCTTTTATAACAGTGCACATGGAATTCAAAGGGGCAGACGAGATCACTTCTTTGCAACATAGTCAGGCAAGGCTTCGTGATAATCCATAGGGTACAGTAGGGAAGAAGTTTATTGTGCAGACGGGCAGCCACGAAACAGGGGCCTGCTGACATGATCAGAGAGGAGGCAAGAGTTGCAGAGTAGGTGGAGAAATACATGGGACTGTAAATATGGTGTCAGGGGAGGAAGAAGGCACCGATGGAGAAGAATACTGCACCTTGGCAAACACCAGGGAAAGGAATCCCACAGAGCTCCGCGCCCACAGCCCTCACTCAGTGCTTAGTATTCTTCTGCTCCTTTTTGCTTGTCTGTCCTGTCTCTGCCCCTAGCCCTGAGGTCCTGTAGGAAGGGAAACACAGCGGATTCATCTTTGTAGTTTCTGCATCCATTCATTCTGTAGTACATACACAATCAGTGGCCTCTGATGATGACCATGGTGCAAAAAATTAAAATATAACAGGCAGCCTTCCCTTTGTTAATAGAAGGCTCCTTCCTGTGAAGCAGGCAGAATAGCGTGGAAACCCTGTTTGGAGGAGGGACTTTACAGATTGCAGAAGGGCTTCTCAGTTTTCCCCTTTTACCCATTTGACCGCACTCGTAGTGCTGTGACCTCTGTTATCAGAAGGGATGGATTGGCGTGATTATAACTAGCACTCCTACTAGTTAAGTTCTGGTTTCATCTTGACGTCCAGTGGAATGGTCGCCGTGACTTCAGCGGACTGTTTTGCCGTCGATATTAATGATGGTGTCCTGCAATCCTGTGCTGCTAAATTGAAGAAGAGAGCGTACCTTACTCTTCTAGCCCGCATTTCAGAGAGCTGTGCGCCCTGTATGTTTTGTGAGGCCGTGCTTTCATCAAGCCTCTGTAGCACCATTAGAGCCTGGGGACTGAACGCCTGCTTTCAGGGTGCCCATGCCGTATAATGATACTAACAGGCAAGAGAAACAAAGCAAAAGCTCGCCACAGCAGAAGAGATTTCTGGGGCCGACTTTGCGGCGGGCATGGTATTGCCAGTCAGCGATATGTTCTTGTCTACTCAGGCTGGCTATTGGCTGCCAGCTGTGAGATGCTCCCGTGCTGACAAGCCTCCCCGGCTCTGTACTCTGCCCTCAGGCTCGCAATTTACTGGAAGCAATCTTGTTGAGAAAATGTGGTCTTTATTAGTGTTCGGCACGGATCGACTTTTCTGTGCCCGCTTCCGCAGGACTGGTAGGATGCTTCAGTGTGGGAGGGAGACGGGACGGGTGACAGTAAGGGGGCGGGAGAACGGGAGTTTTCCAGTGCTCGGAACCGGACTCCCAGCCTCACACAGAGACGGCCTGAGCACGCTACGTCGAGGCAGCTCATCGGCACCCACGGGGCTTTGGGGGCACTCTGATCAGCGACCAATCACAAGGAAATGCACGTGTCGATAAAAATGGAGTAACAGTTTCTAGACACCTGAACAGTAAATTTACCGTACATGTGAGTGGCAGCTTTTGCCAGAGAGAGAGAGAGAGAGAGAGAGCGAGAGCGAGAGAGAGAGCGAGAGAGAGATAGAGAGAGAGAGAGAGAGAGAAAATGAGAACTCACAACTAACGTGTGTTGATAACCCTCCGAGTGACATGGCAGACATATACATCTTCATATACAATATGCTCTTCTTCGTTGTGAGGACGTACCCGCCCACGCGCAGATGCACGCCCCTATCCGTCTCCACCCAGCTTTGCTTGCTGCCTTGGCTCTGTTGTGTTGGTCTAATGTATTCTACAGAGAGATTTGTGAGTGGCGGGCTGCATCTCCTCTTTCTTCTCCCATATGCTGCCTCTTTAACAAATGTCCACACATGTGACTTTTTTCCCTCCTAATCCTGATGGTGCCTGTTGTTTTAAACAGTTCCTCGATTTATAGGTGTGACTGGGTAGCTTCTTAAGCACAGATACAAATGCTTTGCGAATAGAAGTTAAATGCCAGAGAGTCTGTAAGAAATAAAAATCATAGTCATTTAAAATAGTCATTCTGTAAAGAACTGTAGAAATGTGAAATTAATAAATACTAGCATAAGCATTAAATATTCACTGCCTACTACTTCTGAAATGGTACAACAGGATCATTTTTTAATGATGGGTAATGATAAAACACATCAATTTTAAATAACCTGTTTTCTCCTTCCCTCTTTCCAAAGCTATGAGTTGGCAAGCTTGAAATTAAATACAAGTAATGGTAATAACTAAGCTTCTGCTAACCTTAGTCATGGAATAGACACTTTCCTGTGTTTTCTAGAAG
Source organism: Ovis canadensis (assembly GCF_042477335.2). NCBI lineage: Eukaryota > Metazoa > Chordata > Mammalia > Artiodactyla > Bovidae > Ovis > Ovis canadensis. Next base: position 33,678,208 of record NC_091259.1, on the reverse strand, counting down.
GTCTGTGGCTATTTGAAAAGACTAGAAAATTGAAAATTGCTGCTAATGGGATCAGCTTGAATTTGAAGAAAAAATACGTCTCTGTTTGTGGAAAACAAGAAATGTAGAACCTTAACTAGCAAATGCACCATTATCCTCTAATGCATTCTTATTTGTCTCCTTATTAAGGCTTACTGAGTCCTGTTACAATAGCTAAAATGAATCTTTAACTATAATACATTTCTATTCCTTCCCCTCTAACCCCCCCCAAATCCCTTTAAAAATACCTTTATTTTTAGTTATGCTTCACTTATTATTTAATAAGGGACTTACAAAATACAAGAGGAGCAAATAATGATAATATTTTGAATTTTTATATTTCTTTACTATCAAAGAACTGTAGATACCTTTTATCTTCAATCTTATTTGCCACGAAAATTTAATTGACAGATTTTTCTCTCTGTCTTATAGATGGGGAGCACTAAAGTATCTGTTTCCTAAGGTTGTGTTATAAAGTGATTAAACAGCTTCTAAGTCCCAGGACAGGGAAACACAGGGTACCATGGGACATACCCTCTAGGGATCCTGAGCCTGTCTGGAGAGGATGCAGTCTGGTCATGTCTTGTGAAGGAAACGGTATCCGAGCCAAGATCTGCAAAATGAGCAAAAGGGTGAGAAGTAAGTAGGGAGAGAGCAGGTTGCTTTTGGAACACACAGAAATAGACGAATCCCTGCAACCATGGCGAAGCTGAAGGGGCATCGTAATGTTGTAAGAGGACCTGATTCTGAGCAGTGAGGCAGCACAGGAAAGGTTTACTTGTGGAGTGAAAGGAGCTGGGTTTTTCCAGGTGTGTTTTGATGATTCTCCATCTCGAGCTGGCTGAGAGAATGGTGGGTGACCCTTTAGAGTGGTCGAAATGAGTAACCATATATATATATATGGCTTTGCTGGGTCTTAGATGAAGCCTGTGAACTCTTGGTTGCACATGTGGGATCTAGTTCCCTGATGAGGGACCAGGGCCCCTACACTGAGAGTGTAGAATCGCAGCCACTGGACCACCAGGGCAAGTCCCCAAATGGGTAATCTTGATTGATGGGGAAAAAAAGACCTCACATGCCTCTGCTGAAAGGGGCCGTGGTGGGGATGGGAGGGGTCCTGAGTCAAGCTCATGGGAAGGGGGTTTGAAGAGGAACCAGTCCCTGTGAGAGGAGTCAGGACAGGGAGGGCAGGGACGGGAGGAGAAGCGCTAGCGGTGGCCCAAGTCCAGGCTGGGGAGAAGGCACGAGGCCTGCACTCCCGCAGCTGCTGGGCCCCTGGGAAGCAGACGGCCACCCCCACCCTGGGAGTCCTGGTGCTCACAGATGCTGGAAGCCTTCAGCTGGTGAGGAAAGATAAAATGAAGTTATTAACAGCGTGAGGACTGTATACATCAACGTCTCTTCAGAGGGCTCTGCTTACTTCCTTTCTGTGCCAGTCCAAGAGCTGGTGATTGTTCCCCCCAGGCTTTGTTGCTTTGTTGTCATCCACCACCCCCCACCCAGGCACCCCCAGTTTTTAGGCACCGAGCTATAAAGGACAGAAATGTTGCCAATAGCATTATTACCCTGGCCCATTGTCAAGGTTTCATATTAACAAGTTTGTGTGAGACGGAAACGGGGACAAGGGGAGAGGTAGACTCTTTTAAGCCCAGCCATTTTGTTTTTCAAGGGACAAATCTCCCTGGGTGATAACTACCGGATTGATGGGGAGAGTGAAATGGCACTCAGAAAGGAGAACTGTTAACACAGTGTGCGAGCCGAGCTGGTGCCCGTGCTTAAGCACCTGGGCCGTTGCGTGATTCAGAGCAAGAAATAGGCAACGAGCCCCTGCCGTCTACAGAGAACTTGGCAGGAATAGTCCCTGGGTTTCCGTCCGAACACAACTCCATTAAGAGATTACTAACTAAGAAGCACTAAGGTTTGTGGTTGAATAAGCAATTGAAATCAAACCCGCAAGCTCATCGAGATGAATTCACACATTCCTGTACCTGGAGAAGTTGGCTGGAGTTGCACACATCTGATGGCACTGTTTAGGAGCGTGGGGCAGGGGGAATGATTTTCCAGGGAGGAAAATAGACCTTGAAACCCCACTGAAATGTACGGTGATCAGGAGACTGTTCTAGAGGGAACGGGATTTCTATTAAATGGGTATGAAGATCACCACTTCAGTACGTCAGCTGTATGTTTTTCAGTGACACTTCTTTGTCATGTACTTTCAAAGATGGCATTAAATTTGTCACTAGCTCTAGCCATCTCCTTCTTTCTCCAGGCGATGTTTTGATAAATGTTGATGAGTTTATAACTGTAAAACCAAATGACATTTATAGCGTGATACATGCTTTACCCATTGCATAATTATATCTAATGGCTTCGCATGTAGAAAGGCATTTACCATTTACTTCTGTGTAAAATGACAATCTAAAGCCTCAGGCCTGAATTTTTTTTTTTTTTAACACAAAGATGAAGACTTAATTAAAAACCCAACACAATTTATTTTTGTATCTGGCATTTAAGGTACCTAGTTCTTTGGTTAAATCTGTGATAATCAGGATGCTTCTAGTAACAAAGATCAGTGGGTTTCGTGTTTTTCTCCTTTCTCTTTGAAACATGGGTGAACTCATTTAATTATCAAGCTGATATCTGCTGTGACTTCTTGTTTCTCATTTCTAGTTAAAAGAGCTATTTTGAAATTTAGCACAGAATTGAATAATGTGTTCAGTTAATGAGGAACATTTAAGAGGAGTTTCTAAAATTAATGTGATAGCAAAATGATAAACCACTGTGGAGGTATAGACAGACAGTGATGATGTTTCAAGCCTGTTGGTTGTGGTCAGGCCAAGTTTTGTGGGCTTTTACGTTTTGATTTTATATTTTCTGTATTCTGACATCTAGGCCTTCCCTGGTGGCTAGTAAAGCAGTAAAGAATCTGCCTGAAATGCAGGTGACATGCGTTCCATCCCTGGGTCAGGAAGATTCCCCTGGAGGAGGAAATGGCAACCCACTCCAGTATTCTTGCCTGGGAAGTCCTGTGGACATGGGCACCTGGAGGGCTGCAGTTCGTGGAGTCGCAAAGAGCCAGATGCAGCTGAGCACACATGCACGAATGCTGACATCTAGCCTGGAGAGAGCTGTTTGGACCTTTTAGAGCAGAGGTCTCCAACCCCTGGGCCACAGACCGCTACAGATCTGTGGCTGTTAGGAAAGGGGCCACACAGGAGGAGGTGAGTGGCAGGTGAGTGAGCAAAGCTTCGTATTTACAGCTACTCCCCATTGCTCCCATTACCTGTCAGATCAGCAGCAGCATTAGATTCTCATAGCACCTTGAACCCTCCTGTCAGCTGTGCATGTGAAGGATCTAGGTTGTGGGCTCCTTAGGAGAATCTAGTGTCTGATGATCTGATTCTGCATTACGGTGAACTGTATAAATTATGTCATTATATATCATAATGTAATAATACTAGAAATAAAGTGCACTGCACTTGAATCATCCTGAAACCATCCCCCGACCCATGGTTTGTGGAAAAATTGCCTTCCACAAAACCAGTCCCTGGTGCCCAAAAGGTTGGGGACCTCTTATGGTCATAAAGGAGGCAACTTACTACAACAAAACAGCCTCTTTCTCTGGCCTTCCTGGCAGACCGGAAATGCAGCTTCCAGTATCTGACTCAGAAGGCGATGGCAGCCCACTCCAGCACTCTTGCCTGGAAAGTCCCATGGATGGAGGAGCCTGGTGGGCTGCAGTCCATGGGGTCGCTGAGGGTCGGACACAACTGAGCGACTTCACTTTCACTTTTCACTTTCATGCATTGGAGAAGGAAATGGCAACCCACTCCAGTGTTCTTGCCTGGAGAATCCCAGGGACGGGGGAGCCTGGTGGGCTGCCGTCTATGGGGTCGCAGAGAGTCAGACACGACTGAAGCGACTTAGCAGCAGCAGCAGTATCTGGCTAGGATATCTACTGTGTGTTCACAAGGAGACAGCTGAGCAGCTTTCAAGGAAACAGGCTAGTATAGTAGTGGTTTATCTTTCCAATGCTGTCTTGACTCTACTGCCCCGAAATGAAGGCCTCTGACCTGCTTAGCAATGAGCAGAAGTTAAAGTTGTCTTCTCTGTTTGCTTTTCCATTGTATAAACTTTGTGATGGTTTTTTCTTTCTCCCAGAAATAAAGCTCAGTCAGAATAGATGGCTCCTAAAGTGTTTGGTCATAGGAATATTCTTGTTTTGAGTCTCTTCTGAAAAACAATTACTGAATGATTCCTGAATATTGTGGAATCTGTCACCCTGAAACAGTTCATGTCGGATCCTGTTGAAAGCTTAAACTCCGTGGAATTCTGGAGGGGTTAAGTGTTTCTTCTTTTGAGGTTACACTCATCACAATCTAGTTAATAAGTTTCATTTATTGGGTTGGCCAAAAAATTCATTTGGGTTTTTCCATGGCTTACAGGGAAAACCCAAACGAACTTTTTTGGACAATCTAGTAGTTCTTAGTGACTTTTAAATTAATTGCTTGGTTTTTTTTTTTTTTTTGCATGTTAAAATAGGAGTACCAGCTATTTATATACACCTGACTAAACCTGAAACCCTAGTGAACTATTTGACAGCAAACAAAAATTCTGTTTATAGTGCTTGAGCTCAAAAAAACCGACTTCTGAGCTGAGATAGAACAGTTGAAGACATGTTGCAGCTGACTATAATCCCTTGGCTAGGAGGCTTAATAGAAATGAGAAATGCACTGACTACAATTAAAATGCAGGTGTGAGACTATTGTCTCAGGTCAGGATTTTAATAACACATCTTTGAACTGCTTTCCTTTGCCCTTAACAAAATCACAGGGCAATAGTCTTTGCAATTTCCAAAAAAAACCCACAAAAACTGTAATAGAAGAAGTAATGTTAAACCAACATTTAAGACCTTCCAGAGAGCCTGCAGAAGTTATTGGAAAAAGGAACAGAATAATTTTTTGTGGAAGAGTGGTTAGGAAGAACCATTTTCATGCCTTTAGTCTGGGACAGGTGGTATAGATTAATGTTGAATACATATAAAATCTATTGAGGCTAATTAAAGATGCATATCCACATGGAATACCACATCTCAGTGGATCTTTGGCAGCCAATCCAACCAGCACATAGAGTGTTTATGCCAAGCGTTTTTCTAATTTAGCCAAGAATGGTATTAGTGAAACTTCTGAAAACTGCCATGAAAATCCTTAGTCTTTGTATTGTAGAGTCTTGTCTTTTAAGAGTCTCCATCTCCAAGAAGTACTTCTTTGAATAGAAATAATTTATAACTCGTGTTCACCTATAATGGGTACAAATATACAGTAGTGTAGAGTAAGTAGTTGACTGTAGCTAGCCCTAGATCTTATATGTAGAAGAACTTCAATTTAATAATTTGGCAATGGCTATAATTATATATCTTGGCCCTTTACTTCCTGGGAAGGCATCCATTTCTAACCTGGTGCTTAGCCCAGTAAAGATGAAGCTGTGTTAAGGACCTGTCTCTGGTGTTTAATCCTGGACAGGGAATTAACACATCAGTCCCTAAGCCTCTGTCCCTCATCTCAGTTGGCTTAATACCCTTTGGTGACTTGGTCGTTTCTCACAAATGCTAATGAACAGTTCACTTTGACACTGTAGAAAAACACAAGCTGTCGGTTGTATTCAGATGTTTTTTGTACCTGCTAATGAATAAACTCCCCATGGTTCACAGGTAGCTGAAGGAAGCCACGACTTGAGGTGTGTCCCCAAAATGATTTATTAACTGCCTTAAACCAAGAAAATGGATTTTAGAGAAAGTGGGAGAGTTTTGTGTTTGTTTTTTTTTTTTTTCAATTGTAGGATCAGAATAAGGAGGATTCTATCTTAAATAAAGGAACTTAATCATCTTAGATTGTACTCCATATTGAAGTTTTTATTGGGAGTAGAGGTGAGAGTCGGAAGGATATACAGACAGATAAGAGTGCCTGTTTATCAGTTCATAAAAGAGGTATCGACATTTGTCCACAGAGCTTTCTTTTAAATAAACATTGAATCGGAGCTGTACAGGGCCATCACCTACCCAGTCAGTAATGGGCTTCAAAGAGGCTACCCTTTCCAGTCCTTTCAAGGTTTAAGCCAATAAAGCAAATCCTGTAGATGCAGCGAGAATAAGGGGGAAACGTTCTGGAAGAAAAGGGGAGGGGGCTGCCGAGAGCTTATGGAGAAGAGTTTAATATTTATAGATATCAGCGCTGGTCTCTTACCAGCATTTATAACTCCAACAGTGGCAGATTGAGGGCTGAATCAACATTCTCTCCCCCCCCCCCCCCCGGTAAAATAATAAATACAGTAAAGGAGCTCTCAGAACTGCCTTTATCATAGGGATAAATCAGGACAGTTTGTGTTGCAAGAGAGACTTAAAACTTATAAATATGTTGCCCTTTAGGCTACTATTCATCAAAGTGTCTGATAGGAAATCTAGACTAAAGGCTTTTGTTATTGTGTGTCTGCTTATTCTCTTTTAGAAGTGTAAATTGGAAAGAGCACTGTCGTTTTGGTCACACTGGCCTGCTGCGCTGCTTAAATGCACGTCCCTTTTGGGATGTATTTGAGAAGGAAATCGTGGGAGCTGACTACTGCACAGTTTCACACAAATCCTTCGTCACCTAAACCTTCCTCGCAGAAGGCATAATTTCCAGCAGGAAAAATACAGCACATAACTGCCTGACAAATGGCCTATTTTGGTGCAGTCAACTCTTTCTAAGATACTCGAGCAGAGAAGTTATTCCTTAAAAGCCTCATAAAATCCAGAGGGACCCAGCTTCCCTTCCAGGGGCCCCTATCCGGCTGTGTCAGTGTGCCTGCGTACTTCCACTGTGCAGAGGGCAAACAGGCCAGGCAGGTGACAGATGCTTTCAGTCACGTGACTCGATAGGTATTATTGTGTGTGAAATTCACACTACTTTGCAATTCTGAACCTGAATTTCTTGGCTTCTGTGGTTGGGAGTCAGAGTGGAGGCTTGAGCTCTGCTCTCTGCTCCCCCCCAGCGCCTTTAGACGTTGCATCACATATGGCGTGTGGAATCACCTGCCGTTCGGAGGCCCCCACAGAGTGTGTACTAAGCAGTTTTCCTTTTTGAATGTGTAATACTGCTCCTGGTTTTCAAGAATAACTAATTGGGAGCACCAACCTCACTGTGCCCTTGAATGGTTTGCAGTTTAGGAGACCTGAATAACAGAAATGCAGGGTCGACAAAGGAGGCATTGAAGCAGGCTGCGGTTTGATGGTTTGCCCACTTGGCCGGGGAAAACTGCTGGTATAGAGTTGCCCTGGGAAGGAACACCAGGCGCTCAGGTCTGCAGGTTGTTTCTGACAGTGGCTAGGGGGAATTTAGGGAGCTGGGCTGTTCTCACTGACCACTCGGGGTCCCTGTCCTGCCATACAGGAGTGCAGCGTGGGCACCAGGTTAGTTTGGATTTGCTTGCATGCCAGCATGTTGAAGGTGCTTAATCCACCTGCTGACGTCACACCGTGAAGCTCAGTCATGTGTGGGGATAGTTATTCTGTTTTCTTTCTCCCTCCCTCCCTCCCTCCCTCCCTCTCTCTCTCTCTCTCTCTCTCTCTCTCTCTCTCTCTCTCGTGTGTGTGTGTGTGTGTGTGTGTGTGCGCTTCATAGCTTGCAGAATCTTAGTTCCCCAACCAGGGATTGAACCCAGGCCATGGCAGTGAAAACGCAGAGTCCTAACCAAGGAATTCCCACAAGGGACAAGTTATTCTTGGAACACCAGTCTAGGAGCCAAGAGAAAGACTTCAAATCAGGGCATCCAAACATACCGGTCCCCATGTGATGCCCAAGCATGTTCTGCCCCTGCGGGTCAGTGCAGCTAACCAGAACGGGGCAGTGATGTGATGTCAGCTTCACCCGTGTGAGGGACTGAGAAGAGGCCAGCTCAGGGGCCACCTTGGCAGTTTGACTTGCCAAGTCAAATTTCTCATCCTCCGTACAAGTCAGAATGCCCAACCTTATCACCAGTTAACTGACTCTAAAGAGGGGCTCAGGACCGGGAGAGCACAGGTTTTCTCTTTATCGGATGCCTTTAAAGCTGCTTCACAGCACATCCCTGTGATTGCTAACACCATTATGAAGATTGACAGTTTCATCGAGAAAGCAAAGAAGAAAATGTGCAGACAATGAACATTGTGCTGGGCCCGGCTCTGGGTCCTCTCATTCCTGCTTGCAGGGCCCTGAGCTGGGGGGCCAGCGATCCTTTGTTCCTCCCACGTCTGGGGCTTTTTTAATGAGCACAGAGCCGGAGGTTTTTGGTGGCCCCTTTCCTGGGCTTCCCTGGTGCCTCAGATGATAAAGAATCTGCTTGCAATGCAGGAGACCCAGGTTCGATCCCTGCATCAGGAAGATCCCCTAGAGAAGGGAATGGCCACAAACTCTACTGTTTTTGCCTGGGAAATCCCGTGGACTGAGGAGCCTAGCAGGCTACAGTCCATGCGGGTCACAAAGGGGCAGACACGACTGAGTGACTAACACTTCCCTGGCACTAATAGGTACTCTAAGAGTGACTGGGGAGAGGAAGGGAAACTGGTTTTGTTGTGATGGTGAGAGGTTTTTTCTTTTTTCTTTGCATGAAAAGGATGGTCTCAGAATAAACTTCCATCATTTTTTCAGCATCTTTTCCACCTCCCGAGCTGAACTACGTATCCCCAGGTCTGCGAATATTTTAGTATAGTGGCCAAATCAAATGGACCCAAAGCTCAAATGTAAAAATCAAGATTATCTTTATGGGGAAGAAAATTTTCTTTTTTGCACAAATCAGAAAAACACCTACTATGCAGAGTTTGCTTGTTGAATTCAGCAGCTGCAGTGGACTGGTAGTGTTCATTCAGATTTTAAAATTTATCTGTATCTTGGTTCAAGTAATTTGGAGTCTACATTTAATGTTAACTAGGTTGGATACCTTTTATGTTTACACAAGTATACATAGGCTCTTCCCACCCTTTTCAACCAATACCCGTTAGTTATTGAACTTTGTAAACTGGCTTTGAAGCATGATAACAGTGTTTTATTGCACCAGTTTTATAAACTTTTACAGTGCAATACATGTTAGTTTTCAGAGGCAAACCAAAGGTTAATTCCTCAAAGTTATAGCTGTTTGCTTTAGTAGCATTTGATGAAGACTCTTTTATATATGTTTGTAATAGATGAAAAACCAGATTGCAAACCCTTTGTGTTTTTTGAAGCAAACTATGTACCAGGTTTTTGGTCCAAACAGTGTAGGATAAGTTAAGTTGCATTCTATTAACCCATATGAGTATATTTCTGTAGGCATAGTTATGTTGCAATAAAGTTTTAGAAAGCAAAAAAGAAAGAAAGAAAGGACACAGAGCATCTCTGTATTGTGAGTAGATATCCACAGCTGAGAATCCTAGGCACCAGCCTCCTACCCCCAGCTAGCTGCCCCCTAAATGTGTGGGCTGTAGCCTGCAAGGCCAGCGGTGTAAGCGATTCAGAGCAAACCCATCCACACCACCAGCAAAACGATTCTTAGTAAAAACTCACTGCAAGATGATTCCGTGAAACCATCGGCAGAAGGGAGCTGCTATGTGACATCACCACTCCTCCGAGTTTGATACGTGTTAACGATATAGTCTCAGAAGTAAATAACCCTTCTGTTCACAGGACCAACCTTAGTTACGAGTCTTGTTCCCCTGAGGTTTGAATTCAGCCCCATGACTGTATCATAAACACAGTTCTGACCTCCAGGGGGTGGGGTGGAGGAGGGGTGCTGTTCCTAAATCTTCCTTCTTTTGAAAGTGTTCTTCTCAAAGGTTACACTTTCCACCCAATTCGCTTGCCTTTCAGTCACCATATTCTTTAAAGGAATCAAAGGGGTTAATTGGTTTCTTCATGGAGGAGACTTCTGCAGAAGAAAGCAGTTTTAGGTTCGTTTGTGTAGTAGCTGGGGAAATGCTCTGGAAGGGGTGGCACGTGTTTCTCTTGGGCCGATAACCCACATACAGCTTTAGCAATGTGTGATTTCCAGCGTGGGCTAAAATAAGAAGTCCTTGTTTGATTTATCTCCCACAATGGTATGGCATTCTCTTCTTAAGTGGCATTTCATTCGCAAGCCAGGCACTGTAAATTTGAACTGAATATGTAGGTAAATATCCCTCAAGGAGATAGCAGACTGGCTGGCCTCGCCTGAGAACACGCTGCTCAAAATGCAGCTCTCGGCTCTTGGGAAAAGGCTCCACACCTGAAACACGTTAGCTTCCAAAAGGGGGCAAGGTGTACCAGCCAGCCCAACCAGCTAACGGTTAGTCTGAGCTGTAATTATAGAGCCACCTACAAACAAAATCACACTTGACTGATGTTACCTACATGTGCCCTCAAGCCCTTCAACTTACGTTCAGTCCATTGGAACTCTGCTTTAACTTTCTTGTTTGGGCACATCGCCTTAGTGGAGGCAGCTCGGTACATTCTAGCTTTTACCGTAGCATCTCTGCATGGCAGGAACAAAGACCGTGACAGTGTTTTGTCAAGTCCTAACAAGATTGCCTCTGTGCATAATTGTTAAACTAAAGGGCTGTCGATCCACTGATGTGGAACAGGCGAGAAGCTTAAAGAATGGAGAAAGCCCATAATCGCAGAGTAACTTGTATTCTGATTTATTATTTATCACATCATGGTTAAAACAATTTCCTACAGTTTTGTGTATTTTTAATATTATTTTGACATTGAATTTTCAATGTCTGATGCAAAGGCAGGTTTCAGAAACTTTTTAAACATTTATGTATTCAGGTAGTTAAGGGGGAAAATCCCTTTTTTATTAAGCTACAAAATGCATGTTTATCAAAATTCATCTCAGATTCCATTTAGAAATAAAGATATCTCAGGTTTGAAAGAGCTTAGTGAACTACAAAGGATGACAGATATTACTGACAGAACAAAGTTATGAATGATGAAAGAACCCAGGAAAATGTTTATACTCATGTGGCTATAAATTAGCGAGTAGTGGAAGAAAAGAGTGCTGTTCTTTGGTTTGCATGGAGCAGGTATTAAGCTGGTAAATGTGGAAAATAACACACGGTGTATGTCGTGGTTTGCTTCATGGTGAGGTACCCAACCTCCTCTGTGGTCCAGTCGTGCGTGGCTGGAGGTGTGAGCCCACCACCCCCACTGGCTGATGGATGCTTCTCTCCTCTCTCCTAACAGGAGGCCACGGGCAGAGTAGGGTAGCACAGTAAGCCTTGTTCAGAGACCCCAGCTGAGAACCAGAATAACTAGGAGCTGTGAATGTTAGGTATGGCTCAGAAATGATGCATTTTGTGGTTATGAACAGCATCTGTCAGAGGCACTCTAAAGGACAGTTGCCTGATATTAAGGCACAGCTGATAATGCTGTGTTTATCTTAATGTAAGTAACTGTTTCACTGGAGTAACTGGTGCACCCAGACACTCTGCACATCCTTGGTTGATGCCCACGGTGCACTGGATGTTGGCAGGTAGAGGCTACCCATCTACACTTGTACATCTCATCTGTCACCACAGTGCTGTGCAAACTTCAGGAGTCATCAGACTCACCTGGAAGTTTATTGAAACAGATGGCCGGGCTGCACACTGAGAGTTACTGACTCAGTAGATCTTGATGGGAGCCTGAGAATTTGATTTTTAACAGGTTTTCCTTATACTGTGAGACTGTGGTCCAGGGACCATAGTTTAAGGATGGTATCCTGCTAGTTGAGTTATATGCTCACTAAGAAGCAACCTCACTGACTCTCAAAGCGCTTGAAAGAAAAGGCTTGGATTTTACGTAAGAGGTTGGTCAGTAAAAATACAGCTCTATGGTTTTTTTTAAATTTATTTTAATTGGAGGCTAATTACTTTTAAATTAAAATATTTACAACATGTATTATTTTCTGTGCTTTCTCATGATGCCATGTTTTTGACCAATGAACTGATCGCCCCCAAAACATCTGGTAAGACGTTCTGTACTGTAGGAGGAGTGTCTGTGTTTAGCCACAGGAAGGGATTGTCAGTGGCGGAGAGGAGGAAGTCTTTGCCACAATATTATGAGGGATCAGTGAGCTGGGGCCTTTAAGAACATAAGACATATATGCAGAAAAGCGTTTTCTTTTTGGAGGGAAACAGTGCAGTGGCTGCTTTTAGGAGGGATAAAACTGCAAGAACTTAAAAACATAACAACAGTAGGCATGCAGCAGCCACAGGGCCCAGATTTTGGCATAAGACACAGAGGCCGGGCACGATTAAAACCAGGCATTCTTCTCATTTGCAGCAACATGGATGGGCCCAGAGATGATCATACTAAGAGAAGTAAGTTGGAAAGAAAAAGACAAATATCCTGCGACATCACTTCTATGTGGAATCTTAAAATACAATATGATACCAATGAGCTTGTCTACAAAACAGAAACAGACTCACAGACGTAGAGAAAAGACTTGCTCTTGCCAAGGGGGAGCGGGGTAGGGGAAGGCTGAATTGGGAGTTTTGGATTAGTGGAGGCAAACTGTTACATATAAGAAGGATAAACAACAAGGTCCTACTGTGTAGCACAGGGAACTATATTTAATATCCTGTGATAAACCATGTGGAAAAGAATCTTAAAAAAGTGCATAAATCTGTATAACTGAATCACTTTGCTATACAGCAGAAATTAACACAACATTGTAAATCAACTATACTTAAAGAAAATACATTTTTTTTTAAAAAGAGCCAGGCGCTCTTCTACATGTTGGAGAAGGAACCAAGAACAAAACATTCAAGTTCCTCCCCTCACAGAGGTTAGACTCACCTTTATTGAATTCCTAAAAACAAGTGGACGGATGTTAGGATTCCTTGATTTTAAAAATTATCAGACCGTTGTTCTCCAGATAAACCCGAGGCAGTCTAACCTACTTCATTTCAAGTGCAAATACAAGTCTACTTAATGCCATAAAGTTTTTTTCCTTTCTGACCAGCTTTTCATTACTAATGGATGTAATGGTTTTGCATATATCCATTTCTTTCCTAAGAGACAGAGAAGCGCAACCATCTGCTTACTTCCACGGCATTCCTATTTGGTAACTGAAGTCATCCCACTTGCAGCTTATCCTCGTGTTTTAAGAAATGAGAATCTTAAGAGAAATCATCATTATTATCGTACAATCCCAGTGTTTATTGAACCCTTGTATTGTCAGGCCCTGGGCACAGTCATCCCTTCATTTAACACAAGTTTGCTATCCATATCTTTGGGTCTATTACTGTTTTCTATGTAAATTCATTTCTGTTATTTATTTTTTTTAAATTCCACATATAGCAATATCATTACAATATTTGTTTCAAAAGTTCCATTTCTGTAGGTGACAAAATTGAGGCTTAGGTGAAATTACTTCCTCAAAGTCAACAGAGCTCCTGGGTCCATCTGACTTCACCGTTCCCACCACAGACGTCCTTGTACAGGAGCTTTCATTGTGTTTATGGAAAAACTAGGTCTCTTAAACCAGTGTTTTGTACACAGTGCTTTTCTGTGGTTTTGAGATAGGGTGTACCTGTCCTTGGTCACTGCAGTAGGTACTGGGGATGGAAGTGACTATTTTAGAACTGAATGTGCCACCCATTAGCCTATAGAAGGGAGCCAGTTTTTCAATGTTTGTTTTTTCTAATTGTGTGTGTTAAGTAAAGTGATTGGACAAACAGTCCTCTCCTGCCTGCTAATCTGCTATAAATCAACCTTCAGATGTTAATAAAACAAGTCAAGACAGACAAAGGAAGTTCCATTTGTATTTTAAACTCCCAATTCATCAGGGTCTCCTCTTTCAGATCTTCTGCGAGAGTGTCCTTGGTCTTAATGTAGCTGGAAGATAAAACACAGATAAAAGAGCCATTGTCTCAGAAGAACATTAATAAAAAATGAATGTTGATCCTAATTGAGTAATATTTAAACATACAGAGTGGAGGCTGCAGTCTGCAGGGAGCATCTGAGTCTCTTAGAATTTGACTCTCTATCTCATCTTCTTCCTCTTACTAGTGTGTTCTTACCTCCCAGCTGCCTTATAAGAATGTAAATGGTCCTTCTCACTGGAATTAGAAAAGGTTTCTGTAAATATAGTATTAAGGCAGATTCCCAAATCTTTTGTTATTATCGTTCTTATTTTGAAGCAATGATGTACTTTTCCTCTAATTATCTTTTTCTAAAATCTGTTTCAAAAATGATATTCGATTGGCTTCCCCCCCCCCCCCCCACTGTTATGCCTGTTTTCACTGGTTCCTACTAACTTAGTTTTAAGCTCTCCCTAATTTTGTTGGGCCGGCTGTAATAGAAGGAGCACCGCCTGGCCAAGATGGAACAATTTGCTTAATAATATTAGTCATGATAGTATTGGGTTAAAATCAAAGAATAAAACATCCATTTGAGTCCATACTAACATAAATAAATATCTGAATAAATAAATGGTTAGGAAGAAAGGGAAAACTCTTCTACACAAGAGAAATTCAATTAAAGGAATAGGAGAAATAGAAAATTACCACTTGAATACCATCGTAGTGACTGCTACAGGCAAGATCCATCCATGAATGCTAAAATTAATGAGCAAAAGTTGATGGAGAAAGAGGGCAGTTGCATGGCCTCAAAGTATCTCCCCCAAAATATTTACTAATTACTCTAGTGATTTCAACGTGTATATATATCCACAAATTCTTTAGATTTCTGCCTCTAGGAGGTAGACCTAGAGGTTCCGTCCTCTCGTGGACAGAACTTCAGTGACTCTAATTCTACCAGACAGGGACAAATGGTTATTTTCCAAGGTGAAACCTGGCATACGTCAGCATAACCAAGTGGCCAAGGTCAGCATCACCAGTAGAAACTGATATCGTGTCTAGGCTGACATGACGTGAGAAGGGCTTCCCCAGTGGCAAGTGGTAAAGAACTGTCTGCCAGTGCGGGAGACACAAGAGACGTGGGCTTGATCCCTGAGTCGGGAAGATCTCCTGGAGGAGGAAATGGCAACCCGTTCCAGTACTCTTGCCTGGAGAATCCCATGGACAGAGGAGCCTGGTGGGCTACAGTCTGTGGGATCACAAAGAGTCAGACACGACTGAGCACGCACACATGCAACATGTTGTCAGAAGGGCACGTGACCTCTGTGGTATTCTTGCCCCAGACCCATGACCTCAGTCAATTTATGTGAAAACACCAGTGAAACCTAAGTGGAGGGACGTGTTACAAAATAGCCGACCAGTACTCTCCAAGCTGTCCAGGTGATGCAGTGGCATTGACAATGTCAATTTCACAGTTTTGATCATTGTGCCCTGCTTAAATAAGATGTTCACATTAGGAGAAAGGAGGTTGTAAGAACTCCACTATTTTTGCAATTTTTCTGTAAGTCTTAAAGCATTTCCAAATAACATATTAAGAATATGACACCTTAAGGACATAGAAACGGAGAAGGCAATGGCACCCCACTCCAGTACTCTTGCCTGGAAAATCCCATGGACGGAGGAGCCTGGTAGGCTGCGGTCCATGAGGTCACTAAGAGTTGGACACGACTGAGCGACTTCACTTTCTTTTTTCACTTTCATGCATTGGAGAAGGTAATGGCAACCCACTCCAGCGCTCTTGCCTGGAGAATCCCAGGGACGGCAGAGCCTGGTGGGCTGCTATCTAAGGGTTCGCAGAGTCGGACACGACTGAAGCGACTTAGCAGCAACAGCAGCAAGGACATAGAAAAGTTAAAGTAAAAAAAAAAATGGTGGGTTGAATTCTCTTTTATTCACTTATATATTTTTCATTCATTCAGCAAATATTTGCTGCCAGACACTGTATGGAATCCTGAAGATGTGGTGGTGGTATAAAAGATACACGCATGCTCTTCCTTTGCAGAGCCTGGGACAATGCTTCAGTTCAGCTCAGTCGCCCAGTCATGTCCTACTGTTTGCGACCTCATGGACTGCAGCATGCCAGGCTTTCCTGTCCATCACCAACTCCCAGGGCTTGCTCAAACTCGTGTCCATTGAGTCAGTGATGCCATCCAACCATCTCATCTTCTGTCATCCCCTTCTCCTGCCCTCAATCTTTCCCAGCATCAGGGTCTTTTCCAGTGAGTCAGTTCTTCGCATCAGGTGGCCAGAGTATGGGAGTGTCAGCTTCAGCATCAGTCCTTCCAGTGAATATTCAGGACTGGTCTCCTTTAGGATGGACTGGTTGGATCTCCTTGCAGTCCAAGGGACTCTCAAGAGTCTTCTCCAACACCACCATTCAAAAGCATCAATTCTTCTGCACTCAGCTTTCTTTATAGTCCAACTCTCACATCCATACGTGACCACTGGAAAAACCATAGCCTTGACTAGGTGGAAAGTGCTTGGGTCAGAGGAAATATTTGGTCATCCCTTGTTTCTGTTAGTGTCCTACTTTCAGGGGCATGTAGGGGTTTAAACAGGTGCTGAAATAGGACAAATGGTGTGCTCATGGGAGCACGTAAGAGTGGCACTTAACCCAGCTGTGAAAGACTAGAAGGGTTCCCTGGTCACCCTTTGCAATATGAGTAAATGCATTGCTTAGTCTTTCAGTTAAGGGGTTTTGAGTGTTTTCTATAGGAACAACATACTTACGACCTAAATTTAGAAGTTGGTTTCATCTTCTTAGTTTCTGAATGCCTTTAAAATAAGAATAGTGTCATAATTGTTTTTGTGTGCCTCAGATCCAGAGGAATCCGACACAGTTTTTTCGTTTGTTTGTTTTTTTAGTTAATTTACTTGTCTGCTTCAAGTCTTAGTGGCGGCATGTGGGACCTTTGTTGCATTATGTGGCATCTTTCATTGCGGTGCATGAACTCTCTGTGATGCATGATCTCAGTAGTTGTGACCGCCTGGGCTGAGTTGCTCTGCAGCACGTGAGATCTTAGTTCTGCAACCAGGAATTGAACCCATTTTCAGATGGGTTCTTAACCACCAGAGAAGTCCCACTACATAGTTTTTGTATGAGACTGAAGCATCTTCAAATCCCTTTGGGTTAGAATCATTATTACAACTCAAAACATGTAATAATAAGCTATATGTAAAAATATGTAATATAACCTATATAGATGCCACTGTGATTTTTAAAAAATTGAGTAGTAAAACTACATTGGAGTCCATGAAATTTTTGATGTAAAAAGATGTTCTTGATATACACTGAAATCAGAACAAATATATTTGCAAAAGGATTTTCTTGTAGCATTTGTTAGAATCATAAAATTTAGAAGCAATCTAAATTTATAACAAGAGCAGGATATCTAAATTGCTTTTCTGGTATACTTGTATGATGTATCAATAATTTAGTAATTAAGAATTTTATACACACAGGCAGGCACGTACACAGATTCACATGTACACCCCATTTATGTAAAGAACTACACTAAAATATTAATAATGATTCCTTCAGAACTGTGGGATATTTTGTTTGTACTTTATTTTACTCAGAATATGCATGATTTTTATAATTAGAATAAATTTTTGAGAAGAATATTAGTTCTTAAAAGTGGTCACGTAGGGGTCTCAGGACCCCTAATGCACTGGTTTAATAACAAATGCCTTCAGTAAGATGGGGCTTCCCTGGGGGCTCAGATGGTAAAGAATCTGCCTGCAATGTGGGAGACCCGGGTTTCATCCCTGGGTCAGGAAGATCCAGGAGAAGGGAATGGCTGCCCACTCCAGTATTTTTGCCTGGAGAATTCCATGGATAGTGGAGCCTGATGGGTTATAGTCCATGGAGTCACAAAGAGTTGTACATGACTGATCAACTAACACACACACAAGATGAGAATCCTTCCCAGAAAATTCTTGGGAAAGTTAGCCTCAGTTGTCTTGTATGGCGTAACTAATAAGCTCATATTAGCTTCATTTTTGTGTACCTTTTCTCAGTGTGTTTTTAGATAATGTCTTTGATAGTTTCATGCAGGGAGGGGAACCACTGCTTCGGTAGCACTTCGATAATTGCTTCAGTCCTGAGGCACACTCTCAGGACACTTAGCCCACCGCATGGCTCCTGTCTGATGGGCTGTAAGTCTCCAGCATTGAAGAGTATTTGGCCTGTGTAACAAGTGAGTGAATTTTACATTGCAAATTCCTAAAAGGTGCTGATAGTCTCATTAAAAGCATTTGGAAATCTTTTCTGAAAATCAATTATAACCTGGTAAATAAGCATGATTCCCCATCTGTCAGTGTCAGGCATTCTCATATGCTATTTGTGGCCATTTCACCTGTGGTCAGCAACTGTGACCATCATTATTTCAAAACCCTAGGTCTGACCTAGGCCACTTGGGTCATCAGGCACAAAGACAGAGGTCCACTGGCCACACTGAGACCTTCTGATAACAATATGCTTGGGTGTCAAACCGAGGAAAGGACCAGTTCTTAAAATGCTGAGCCCTGCCTGCCCAGACTTATTCTATGTCCCTAGATCATTAGAGGCTGTTTTAAGATCAAGCCAGAGAAGCCTTTCCAAGCACATGCAAACAAGAGGTTGAAGAAGAGCTGCCGTCTTGAAAAAGGAGTAGATGGTGGAGAAGCAAGTCAGTTGATAAAGGCACCAGGACTTGAGACAGAGCAAGGCAAATGGGAGGCTGGCACCAAGGTGAAATGTGGAGGAGAGGCATGGAGCCAGAGGCAAGGATGCAGAGGAGTCCAAGAGCGCTTTGACTTCTGACAAGATCGTGGTCTTTTGAGGAAACCTCCCTTTACCTCCATTGGGGCTGTACTCAGACTTGAAAGTGTAGACGTTTAAGAGGCACACAGGGACCCTTCAGCTCAGTTCAGTCACTCAGTCGTGCCCGACTCTTTGCGACCCCATGAGCTGCAGCACACCAGGCCTCCCTGTCCATCACCAACTCCCGGAGTTCACCCACACCCATGTCCATTGAGTCGGTGATGCCACCCAACCATCTCATCCTCTGTCGTCCCCTTCCCCTCCTGCCTTCAATCTTTCCCAGCATCAGGGTCTTTTCAAATGAGTCAGCTCTTCACATCAGGTGGCCAAAGTATTGGAGTTTCAGCTTCAGCATCAGACCTTCCAATGAACACCCAGGACTGATCTCCTTTAGGATGGACTGGTTGGATCTCCTTGCTGTACAAGGGACTCTCAACACCACAGTTCAAAAGCATCAATTCTTCAGCGCTCAGCTTACTTTATAGTCCAACTCTCACATCCATACATGACCACTGAAAAAACCATAGCCTTGACTAGACAAACCTTTATTGACAAAGTAAAGTCTCTGCTTTTTAATATGCTGTCTAGGTTGGTCATAACTTTCCTTCCAAGAGGTAAGTGTCTTTAATTTCATGGCTGCAATCACCATCTGCAGTGATTTTGGAGCCCAGAAAAATAAAGTCAGCCACTGTTTCCCCATCTATTTGCCATGAAGTGATGGGACCGGGTGCCATGATGTTCGTTTTCTGAATGTTGAGCTTTAAGCCAACTTTTTCACTCTCCTCTTTCCCTTTCATCAAGAGGCTTTTTAGTTCCTCTTCACTTTCTGCCATAAGGGTGGTGTCATCTGCATATCTGAGGTTATTGATATTTCTCCCAGCAATCTTGATTCCACCTTATGCTTCATCCAGCCCAACATTTCTCATGATGTACTCTGCATAGAAGTTAAATAAGCAGGGTGACAGTGTACAACCTTGACGTACTCTTCTTCCTATTTGGAACCAGTCTGTTGTTCCATGTCCAGTTCTAACTGTTGCTTCCTGACCTGCATACAGATTTCTCAAGAGGCAGGTTAGGTGGTCTGGTATTCCCATCTCTTTCAGAATTTTCCATAGTTTATTGTGATCCACACAGTCAAAGGCTTTGGCATAGTCAATAAAGCAGAAATAGATGTTTTTCTGAAACTCTCTTACTTTTTCGATGACCCAGTGGATGTTGGCAACTTGATCTCTGGTTCCTCTGCCTTTTCTAAAACCAGCTTGAACATCTGGAAGTTCATAGTTCATGTATTGCTGAAGCCTGGTTTGGAGAATTTTAAGCATCGCTTTACTAGCATATGAGATGAGTGCAATTGTGCAGTAGTTTGAGCATTCTTTGGCATTGCCTTTCTTTGGGATTGGAATGAAAACTGACCTTTTCCAGTTGTGTGGCCACTGCTGAGTTTCCCAAATTTGCTGGCATATCGAGTGTAGCACTTTCACAGTATCATCTTTCAGGATTTGAAATAGCTCAACTGGAATTTCATCACCTCCACTAGCTTTGTTCATAGTGATGCTTCCTAAGGGCCACTTGACTTCACATTCCAGGATGTCTCGCTCTAGCTGAGTGATCACACCATTGTGATTATCTGGATCATGAGGATCTTTTTTGTATAGTTCTTCTGTGTATTCTTGCCACCTCTTCTTAATATCTTCTGCTTCTGTTAGGTTCATACCATTTCTGTCCTTTATTAAGCCCATCTTTGCATGAAATGTTCCCTTGGTAGCTCTAATTTTCTTGAAGAGATCTCTAATCTTTCCCATTCTGTTGTTTTCCTCTATTTCTTTGCATTGATCCCTGAGGAATGCTCAGCGGGACCCTAGGCCTGCTTTTCTCTGTAGAGAAACCAATTTTCCCTTGGAGAAAAAAAATCAAGTTAGAAAGTTGACTTGCCCTCATTAAAACAAACAGAAAAGTTTTTCTAGGGTATCTATAACTTCCATTTGGTTTTCTTAATGCACTGAGTTACAAGCATTTAAAAAATGAAAATATTGTGCTTTTTATGTTCATTTTTGCCTAAACTAAGACTCTTCCTATTGAAAGATGGATGGAGAAAACAGCAGGTATGTAAACCTACCATATCTCCTTAGATTTATTTAGTCTTTGCCCTCAAAGAGCTCAAGTAATCTTATTGATCTTGGCTGAGTGTTATAATAAAAATAGATTTTTAACATCTTTTGACCTTAGGTCTCATGACAAAGGGTCACCAGAGGTGGTGTTGGACCCAAGGCCTAGTTCTGAGCCCCACTATATTATATGGCCCAAATCCTCAACAGATAGTTGAACTCCAAAGCAGGTTCTCGGGTAGGTAGGGACACCATGGTGACACCGTGCCTCTGGAATTCTCCCTTTGACCTGTTCACAGGCCTTTCATTGAGCCTTGTTTACCATGGTTTTCTTGTGGTTTGTGACAGATAAGAACTGTATTGATTCCCAGCATCTGCTGGCAGTAACCTTTGAAAGGGCAGGCGATGCATCACCACAGAATTTTATCTATCAATACCGGAGTAATAGAAAGACAGGGATGACATCTAATCACAACACTGCTGGCAGATCATAAATCTGCACTAATATGGTACTATAGTAACGGGCAGTAGAAAAGGGACACGGATTAACATTTGGATAAAGTCAGGGACGTTTAGAGAGAAAGGGACAAGACTTGGCCATGAGTAAACTCCTAATGGGAATGGTCATCCTCACGGAGACCTGGAGAAGTTAAGTATCTTGATGTAGACGGCTATGAACTATCAGAGCTCTTCTCAGAGCCTCAGTTTCCTTGTCCGTAAAATGGACGCAGTGAAGGATTCAATAAGCGGACACATGCCAGTTCTAAAACTGTGGTCCCTAGGGTAGCAGCATCACATCGCCTGGGAATTTATCAGGAATGCAAATGTTTGGGCCCTGACCCGCCAAATTTAAAACCCCAGAGTGGGGCCCAAGATTCTCACGCATGCCAGAACACGTTGAGAACCGCAGGTGTGGCCAAAGGATCGACACGGTGCCTGGCACAGAGCTATGGTTCAGAGAAGCAGCGTTTAGTTGATGTTTATTATTATTATTTAACCCTACCATTTATATTAATAATGTGTTCTGCTTAGAAACCCTACAGTTGTCATGCTTTTGTTGACTCGCAGATGAATTAGGAAAATGACATATTTTCTGACATATCGACATTGGGGACACGTAAGCAGTGCCGCAGAACTGGCTGTCTAATTCCAGCACTCTGAATTACAAGGCTAGAGGACACCAGCATCCTAAAGGTTAATGTTCTAATGTGTGCTTTGGACATATTAGCGCTTTTGACATGTCAGGAAGCTTCCAGCCTGGATAGTGAATAGTGCAACAATTTAATAACATAAATGGAGTCTGTCTGATTCTGCAAAGAAACGTCCTTCCTTAGGGCCCAGAATATATAGTCCCTTCTGTGGCTACACTCACAGTATTTTTAATCATTTCATGTTTTTATTATACCCCAAGTACAAGGTGTTACAAAGAGTCCCTGGTGCTGGCAGTCACTCACACATTGACAAATCTAAAAAGTGAATAGAACAGCAAGTAGCCCATTAGAGGTTTTCTTTTTTATTTCTCTGTATTTTTTTTTAAAAGGAACACCTTATATTGTCGGAAGAGTTGATTTTTGCATCTTATACATGAAAAGTGGTAGTAATAAAGTTCTGCAATTGTTGGTCTTTTCTCAGCAGAAATTATGGCTGTGCATAACTGTGGTGTTTTAACTGTTTTCCACCAAAGTCCGTAATTCACACACTAAGTGTGGCAAATGTGACTAGCTGTAAACCTAACAACTTTTTTTAAGACTGAAATTCAGAGCAGTATTCTCTCTGAAACTGCACTTTGGTAACCCCACAGAAAACCCTTCAGAGATCTGCTCCCACTGCAGGAAAGGCATCTGGGTGTGCCAGCAGCCAAAATCCTGAAAGCTTTCCTATAACACACAAGTTAGAGGAATGAAGTGAGAACCGATTGCAATCACTGTTTATTACGCAACCAGAAGAACAGAAACTCAGTGGTGGCGATCACTATTATGCTGGTCCATCCTCTCTTCCCTCCCGCCAAAAAAAATTATAAAAGTTTGCTAAGAAACTTACACAGTGGTCAGAATTCTTTTTTTTTTTTTTATGTTTTAGGCATTTTATTTTAACTTTTTATTTTGTATTGTGGTAGAGCTGATTAACCGTGTTGTGACAGTTTAAGGTGAATAGCGAAAAGATCCATTCTCCCCCACACTCCTTTGCCATCCAGGCTGCCATATAACATTGAGCAGAATTCCATGTGCTGTACAGTAGGTCTTTATCGGCTATCCATTTTAAACATAGCAGTGAATAAACTTATGGTTGCTGGGGTGGGAAAAAGGTGTAGTTGGGGAGTTTAGGATGGACATGGTTAAAGTTCTAAGTATATAAAGTTTCAGAGTGATAGGAGAAAACCTTTCCAAGCTGAGGTTCTTAGGCTTTAGGTGAAGGCTTTGCTTCTTTGCTTTCAAGGTAAGTGTCATTTCTTCCAGTGAGCAGCTGCTAAGGATGCTGTTAGCCTGCATCCGGAAAGCAAGGCACATTCGCTCCAGCAGCCGGTCCAGGTTGATCCATGGATGTTCATTAAGAGGCTGTGGAAAAGTGAATCTCCTGTTTACCTTTTCTTCCCCTGAGCATTCTATGAGGCTCTTTCCGTGCCCGCTTTTTTCTGCCTCCAGCTTAAGACTCATTATTTCCCTTAAACGTCTGCTTATGTCATCACCTATATTTTTGCAGCAAATTTTATCTCCTGGACAGAGAGTGAAAAGGCCTACTCTAATGGGATAGTGTAGCTTTTCCTCCTCCCCCCTTCAGATCATATAATTGAATCTCATCACTTTCGTCACAAACCTAGGCAGCCTCTTTTCAGTTTCCATTTTGGACCGCTTGTTTTATTTTCTTGTTTGTTGTTTTGTCTTCACTGGCTCAATGCACACGAGCGCAAAACATACAGTAACAATAAAACTGAAGAAGCAAAAATTAACCAGGGTGCAGCATGCAAAGCGACAAACCCACTGAGTGTGAGAGCACCGGCTGGAAGAAGTCAGGGTTTTTTTGCAACTGAATGCAGAATAATCTATTTGCTTTCGTTGCAGTCAGCCAGCTGCTTTGAGAGAGGATTTTTCATTTATGTAGTGGTTGTTCTGTGAATCTTGAGGAAGAACCTGAGGTTCTAGTTCCTGTTGACTTTATGAAGCACCCATGTCCCATGTCAATTTATCACTGTGATGCAAACTTGAATTTTTAAGTCAGTGTTTATATACAGAGAAGTCGCTGAAAGCTGTGTTTATCCCTGGAGGTGGGGCTCACTTGGCCATGGAGATTCACGTTCTTCTTCATCCCATGACTCACTGATTACTAGTTTCCTCGAAAACTATTGTTCAGGAACAGCACACTTCTTTCTGTGATCTTCCTTGCTTAAGCCATCTGTCTCAATGTTTATGATCATGACAGAATACTGCGCTCTAGGCCAGAGCTCCTCCAACTGTAATGTCCATATGAATGATCCAGGTCTCTAGTTAAATTACAGAGTCTGACTCAGTTGGTCTGATATGATTTAAGAGTCTGTATTTTCAATCATCTCACAGGGATTTTCAAAACTGCTGGTCGACCACACTGAATAGCAAGGCTCTACTGGGGATGAGGGCTTCCCAGGTGGCACTAGTGAGAAAGAACCCACCTGCTAAAGCAAGAGACATAATGAGACATGGGTTTGATCCCTGGGTCGGGAAGAGCCCCTGGAGCAGGGCATAGCAACCGACTCCAGTATTCTTGCCTGGAGAATGCTGTGGACAGAGGAACCGCAAAGGCTGCAGCCCATAGTCACACAGAGTTGGACATGACTGACCCAAGTTAGCGCACACACATGCACACGTTGGAGATGAGGGGTGTGGTGGGGGTGGGACACCCAGGTTTCCTAACTCCCTTTTTGGTACAAGTGAGGCTACAAAAACCCCTCTCAGGGGTGAACATTGGTGATCAGTGATGAGAATGGGTGTGTAATCTGCCTTCTAACTCCTTCTGATCTTTTCTTAGAAGGTCACTAAACACTAGCTGGAGTTAAGCAGAGATGACTGAGGAGTACTCAGGGCCCCCTTGAAGAAGCTGAAAGCCCACTGATGTGCCTCACCTGGAAGGGCTCCCCATCCCTCCTACTCTCTCCCTCCTCCCACCCTGAGCTCTGCCGTCCCCCTCCGGATTCCCTTACTTGGCTCTTATCAGCTGCGAGTACTCAGTGACTGAAGTCTCTTAACTGATCTTCTTGGCTCCAGCCTTTTCCCACCTCCTGTCTTCCCTCCCTCTCTGCACAGACGTTATCTTTCAAAACACAGGTGTGATCATATCACTCCCTGGATTAAAATCACTTAATGGCTCCCTATTAATTACAAGATAAAGTGCAAATTCCTTAGCCTGGCATACAGTGTCCTTCAATATCTGGACCTAATGACCTTTCTAGAAAGCGCCCCTTCCTGGGCCTCTTCAGAGCATATCACACTCTTCCCTTTGTTCTAAACGTGCCAGGACCCTTCTTTCCAAGGTCTCCTCTGCATCCTCTCTGGAATATGCACCCCATCCCAACAGAGTCATTACTGCCTCCTCCAGGTTCCCATAGTTCACTAGCATCCTGTGACTCACTGTTTTCACCACACTGTGCTGTCCTCGTACATACCTAGGTCTTTCTCTCTCAGGAGGTCAGGAACTTCTGGAAGCAGGGCTTGTTGCTCTGTTGACCACTGGAGGCACATTATTAAGGCCTTTTTCTTTTCAAGAGCCGCATGAACATGGTCAATCCATGGAAAAGAAAATGATTAGCTTCAGAATACAACAGATGATTGGAATTAATCATTTCAAAAGCAAAACTATGAAACTTCTTGATATTTTTAATTCTTACTCACAATTTTATTTAATGTGAGATATGGGTACAGGGCTTCCCAGGTGGCTCAGTAGTAAAGAACCCATCTGTCAATATAGGAGATGGAAGAGACTCAGGTCCGATCCCTGGATTAGGAAGATCACCTGGAGTAGGAAATGGTAACCTGCTCTGTTTTCTTCCTTGGAAAAGTCCATAAAGAGAGGAGCCTGGCAGGCTACAGTCAATGGGGTCACAAAGAGTTTGATACCACTGAGCACATTTAATTACGATGGTGTGATCACTCACCTAGAGCCAAACACCTGGAATGTGAAGTCAAGTGGGCTTTAGGAAGCATCACTATGAACAAAGCTAGTGGAGGTGATGAAATTCCAGTTGAGCTATTTCAAATCCTGAAAAATGATGCTGTGAAAGTGCTGCACTCAATATGCCAGCAAATTTGGGAAACTCAGCAGTGGCCACACAACTGAAAAAGGTCAGCTTTCATTCTAATCCCAAAGAAAGGCAATGCCAAAGAATGCTCAAACTACTGCACAATTGCACTCATCTCACATGCTAGTAAAGTAACGCTCAAAATTCTCCAAACCAGGCTTCAGCAATACATGAACCGTGAACTTCCAGATGTTCAAGCTGGTTTTAGAAAAGGCAGAGGAACCAGAAATCAAATTGCCAACATCCACTGGGTCATCGAAAAAGTAAGAGAGTTTCAGAAAAACATCTATTTCTGCTTTATTGACTATGCCAAAGCCTTTGACTGTGTGGATCACAATAAACTATGGAAAATTCTTTAAGAGATGGGAATACCAGACCACCTAACCTGCCTCTTGAGAAACCTGCATGCAGGTCAGGAAGCAACAGTTAGAACTGGACATGGAACAACAGACTGGTTCCAAACAGGAAGAAGAGTACTTCAAGGCTGTATATTGTCACCCTGCTTATTTAATTTCTATGCAGAGTACTTCATGAGAAACGCTGGGCTGGATGAAACACAAGCTGGAATCAAGATTGCTGGGAGAAATATCAATAACCTCAGATATGCAGATGATACCACCCTTATGGCAGAAAGTGAAGAAGAACTAAAAAGCCTCTTGATGAAAGTGAAAGAGGAGAGTGAAAAAGTTGGCTTAAAGCTCAACATTCAGAAAACGAAGATCATGGCATCTGGTCCCATCACTTCATGGCAAATAGATGGGGAAACAGTGGGAACAGTGGCTGACTTTATTTTTCTGGGCTCCAAAATCACTGCAGATGGTCATTGCAGCCATGAAATTAAAAGACGCTTACTCCTTGGAAGGAAAGTTATGACCAACCTAGACAGCATATTAAAAAGCAGAGACATCAGTTTGCCAACAAAGGTCCATCTAGTCAAGGCTATGGTTTTTTCAGTGGTCATGTATGGATGTGAGAGTTGGACTATAAAGAAAGCTGTGCACCGAAGAATTGATGCTTTTGAACTGTGGTGTTAGAGGAGACTCTTGAGAGTCCCTTGGATTGCAAGGGGATCCAAACAGACCATCCTAAAGGAGATCAGTCCTGGGTGTTCATTGGAAGGACTGATGTTGAAGCTGAAGCTCCAATAATTTGGCTACCTGATGCGAAGAGCTGACTCATTTGAGAAGACCCTGATGCTGGGAAAGATTGAGGACCGGAGGAGAAGGGGACGACAGAGGATGAGATGGTTGGATGGCATCACCGACTCAATGGACATGAGTTTGGGTAGGCTCCAGGAGTTGGTGTTGGACAGGAAGGCCTGGCGTGCTGCGATTCATGGGGTCACAAAGAGTCAGACATGACTGAGCGACTGAACCGAACTGAACACATGCACGCACATGCGCGAATGCACACACACACACACAGGTGCAACTTAATGTTTGATGTTAAGAGACTTGTCTCCACAAATGAGAGTGCCTCAGCATAAAGGTCTTAAAGCCCTTCATTAGTAACTCCATTCAACAAGCATTGATTGAATACTTGCTCTATAAACTGACCCTGTATTATGCTTTGAGAATACAAAGATATAGATAGTATAACTATTCTCAAGGAGCTAAAATAATAATTTTTAGACCCATTTTATTTGTGTAAAACGTGAGGCTGCAAGAGCTTAAGTAACTTTTTCAAGATTTAGCTAATAACTGGCAGTGCTAGCAGTTGCATCTAGATCAGGATTTTTAAGAAAAGGAAACCAGCCTGTAAAGAATGATCAAAGAACTGTTCAGTGTCGTAAGCACCAAGGCTGACAATTGCAATGCACTGTGAGCCAGAAGTCTAGGAACTTGGGGAGGTATCAGAGCTTCCCAGGGAAAGCGAATGACTTCCAGTGGAATTGTGCAGCATCCTCCGTGGTCAGTTTACCTGCCTTTAGACACAGCTTAGATGGATTGGATCAAATAGCATGAATATTAGAAATTACTGTCAGGAACGAAGTCGTGTCAGTTACCAATTTTTATTGCTTTGCCTCCTGCATTCAAAACTATATTTTCCCCTAAGAATGTCTGTTAGTGTCAAAGTATAATTATCAAACTAAGCCAACTATTATTGTTAATTAAATTTTGTCTGCACACTTTTCTTTCCTCCAGTGTTAAATGAAGGGGGAAAGTGACAGCCCCTTCATGCCACAGTAACCTAACACACCTCTTAGTGAGGTTAGGTTTCTAGAGACCTCAAACATCCCAGATTAGTAAGCAGGAAATGTCTTAGCACCAGTAGCTTTCTCAAAACTCTTGCTGTTAGTAATCAAGGACGGAATTATCTTCCAGAAGTGACGGGCAGCATTGGAAGGGAGCAGCAAGGACATACCCAGCCTAACAGGATGCGATTGTGTACGGAAGGGCCACCTAGGCCTACACATGTCATTAACTCATGGCATCTGCTCTAGAGAGAAGCAAAGGACAAAGAAAGTGGCAAGTCAGCAAGCTTTGTGAAAATTGTTTTTGTTTCATTTCATTTCGTTTTAATTTTGGCCTTCAGAGAAAGACTCAATGACATGGAAAGCTCTCATTTATGGAACAGCGTATTTGGTAGCTAGGTACCTGAGGTGTTGATGGTTGAAGTTTTCCAGCGAGGATGTCGTGTGTTGCATGACTAACCTAATGCAACCTTAGAGCAGGGAGAGTGTTCATTGAACTAATTATGGCCATATAATTAAAGGAGAGAAACCAGAAGGTAAATCTGAGATTGAACCTAATTTCAAATGTCCAGTCCTCTGCCAACATCTGCTATTTACCTTATACTTTTCTCAGTGAGAATGGTTTTAGTTTGCAATTTAACATCAGTGATGGAGATGTTTTAATTTGCTCTGTGCTTCTTAAAGTTAGCCTTAGAATGAAAAGAATAATAGCTAAAGCTCTGAAATTGAAAAAAATTCCAGCATGTTATGGAAGCTCCTACGAAGCCATATAGACAGAGGCTGCATGGAGATAGTGATGATGCTAATGAAGAAGTTGGAGAAGAAGATTGCATTCTTTCGTTAGCATTCATAAAGCTTGAAAAATAATTTTACACGCATATTCTGACTCGATTCTCATAATCCCCTGGGAGGAGAGGCACCATTTACCCTTTGTAAAATGTGAAAACAAATTCGGAGTTTTTCCCAGTTTCATCACCAGTAAGCTCAGGACTACAGCGCTTATTCCTGTTTTTCAAGTCATATGGTCTCATTTTCCTTAGACACACTCTTAACAAGTAAAAATAAGGCACAAGTGATGTCCTTATCACATAGCCCTAATTTCAGTGATGATTAATCAGCAGCCCACATTCAGATGATACTAATCAAGTTATTTTCATAATAACACCACTTCGGATAGCTGCAGTGCACGCCTGACTGATACTGGCTTTACACTGGGGACTTGGTACAAGTCAGGAAAGTAGAATCTGGAATCTCCTTTAACCGCTGTCCATATGCAATCTTTTCATCAAACCCTGGCTAAAGAAGCACCTTCTAACCTGTATGTTTCTTCCCAGACTCACTGGGACCAGCAACTCAAGAGCCCAGAGGTTAAAAGGAAAACAAAAAATCATTTGCCTTAGTAATAATAATAAGGGCCTTAGTCACAGAACCCAACTTTCCAGGTAAGAAATTGTCATTTCATAAAATAGTGCAAAGCTGCTTGAATTCCTGATAGGAGATGTGAGTGAGCTGAATGTTGCCGCATTATCCAGCGTGATGGCTATCATGGCTTTACAGGTGTTTCTTGAACAAACCATATTGCACTCACTCGGCATACTCTCTAGAATAAGAATGTGAAACGTCCGTCCCCTCCCATTTCCCCGTTTTCTGTTTCTGTAGTCATGTCAGTTGAAGCTGACATTCACTCTGAGTCCATATCTGATGTGTTCCAACTGATATCCTTACTTGCTTGTCCTGTCGGCTCTAAGCTTTAAATTTGGAAGGTTTTCAATGGCTCTTGTTGGAAGGAAAAAATGAACCAGGAGATGTAGAGAGAGACTGCTATTACAGCCAAATTTCAGTCACATAGACTGTCAATACTAATGAATGCCCTTGAAGCAGATACTGTAAATGCCTGAAGTTGGAGTTGAACTGCTTTATGAGTCAGAATCATTCGGCAGAACAGACACCCTCTCTCTAAATACTAACAGCCCAATATTTAGACTCCGGTTATGGAGCTAATTGAATCGCTGGAGCATATTGTAACATGCTGATGGCTGACAGGCTTCAAATTCCTTCTATGCTGAAAATATTGTTTTAGTTTTATTCCTAAATCATATAAACGAGATACAGTAGATTCTTTCATTAGTTCCCCACCACTCTTTTAGCATCATGAATTAAAGCCTCAGTTGCTGTGAAGCTGCTAAGTCGCTAAGTTGCTTCAGTCGTGTCCGACTCTGTGCGACCCCATAGACGGCAGCCCACCAGGCTCCCCCGTCCCTGGGACTCTCCAGGCAAGAACACTGGAGTGGGTTGCCATTTCCTTCTCCAATGCATGAAAGTGAAAAGTGAAAGTGGGGTCGTGAAGAGTCGGACACAAAAGTGAAATGGAGAACAGTGTGGAGATTCCTTTAAAAATTGCAAATAGAACTACCTTATGACCCAGCAATCCCACTGCTGGGCATACACACCGAGGGAACCAGAATTGAAAGAGACACATGTACCCCAATGTTCATTGCAACACTGTTTATAATAGCCAGGACATGGAAACAACCTAGATGTCCATCAGCAGATGAATGGATAAGAAAGCTGTGGTACATATACACAATGGAGTATTACTCAGCCGTTAAAAAGAATTCATTTGAATCAGTTCTGATGAGATGGATGAAACTGGAGCCGATTATACAGAGTGAAGTAAGCCAGAAAGAAAAACACCAATACAGTATACTAACACATATATATGGAATTTAGGAAGATGGCAATGACGACCCTGTATGCAAGACAGGGAAAGAGACACAGATGTGTATAATGGACTTTTGGACTCAGAGGAAGAGGGAGAGGGTGGGATGATTTGGGAGAATGACATTCTAACATGTATACTATCATGTAAGAATTGAATCTCCAGTCTATGTCTGACGCAGGATGCAGCATGCTTGGGGCTGGTGCATGGGGATGACCCAGAGAGATGTTATGGGGAGGGAGGTGGGAGGGGGGTTCATGTTTGGGAACGCATGTAAGAATTAAAGATTTTAAAATTTTAAAAATAAAAAACTGAAAAAAAAAAGTGAAAAGTGAAAGTGAAGTTGCTCAGTCGTGTCCAACTCTTCATGACGCCATGGACTGCAGCCTACCAGGCTTCTCCGTCCATGGGATTCTCCAGGCAAGAATACTGGAGTGGGGTGCCATCACCTTCTCTGAAGCCTCAGTAACATACTGTAATTGTGAATAATACCAGAGTTAAGTAGAGGGAGAACCAGTATCCAAACTTGGTCTCTCTAAATCTTGGTCTCTCTAAATCTCAATTTCCTCATCTGTATAATGGGGCTAATGATAAGATATTGAACCACATAGGACTGTTGTGAGAATTAAATAAGGTAACATAAAATGGTAATATAAGATAACTAATGGTAATATAAGATAATATAAAAAAACAATGCCTGGGACATAGAAAACATTTTAAACATATATTAGCTATTGTTATCATGCACACAATTAAAATAATGCCCCCTCCAGAAATAATGGGTATTTTCATGATATTAAAAAAATTAAAATAATAATGAACCCTCTAGCAAAGAAATAATTTGTTTCTCTTGCCTCCAGACATGGAGAAAAGTAGTCACTTCCTTGTTCCTTTCTGTGTGTAGTAATTATTGTTATATGTGATAGTGTTGTGATTTTAAGTATTTTACACTAATTGTTAGACTTTTAACACCCTGAAGGCAAATGTAAAGAAAAAAATAGCTTTTATTAAGTTGAATCAAGTGACCTGGTTTAATAATGGTATCTCTTATCAATGGGAAAGGTGATATTAAATTAGCTGCTTAAAAGCCGGGTATAAAAAAATAAGGGAACTACAGGTGCCATCTCCATTGAGATTCTAAGGAAAATCAATATAAAGCGCTTTCTAGAGGGACGGTTATTTAACAGCAAGTATTGCAAACAGTCTCCATCTCTAATATGCTTAGAACTCAAGGAAATTGAGAAGTAGCAGTTAAGAAGTGAGCATCGTAGAGTTGGCTGTGTCCATAGCTTTGAAATCCTAAATCTCTTTTCATATGGTTAGAAAAAAGGCAACATTATACTTTCTTACAGAGGGAGGGTTCGTCAGAGACTGCTTCAGCGTGTATAGTAAATGGCTTGGCTACCAGTATCTCTTCTGGGGTATGGAAGAAGTCCCAGTTCCCTTAAATCTTTAGAGGAATAATAGAGCCTAATATGTTTATTGTTTGTGGTTTTCAAATATTTTAATATGTATTTTGCATTTTCATCATGTAAACCTTTTGTTTTAGTTATGAATAGCTTGTGATTTGAGAAATGTAGATAGTTCTATATGTGAATTAAAATCATCCATTCCCATTACCTCAGCCCTCAACTAACTTTGGAATCAGTGACCACCCCACGGGATGCTGTGAAGGTCTGTGCTTCCTTAGTTACCAGCTTCTTCCTACAGAGATCATCCCTTTTAGAATGTGATTTTCTTTTCCAATAGTCCATGCTCATGGACAGCAGGATTGTACAACTAGTTTTCACTCACACAGTAACCATTTAATACACCCCAGGGAAGAGAGTATCTATTATCGGTTCATTAGCAAAGTGGTTTGCCCAGAAGATCAACAGTTGGCCTTCAACACTGTTTCATCTGAAAGAGACAATGTATTTTGAAATGCTGGAACACTCCCCAGCTTTGAATTGCTACTGAAGCAGCTCAATATAAAACTGTTCTTTTATTCTTCTTTTGCCATAAACGAGCATCACAGAATCAAATCCATTGAGAAGAAATTCCTTGCTTTGCCAACACAATTAGTTTTGTAAGAAGCCTCTGTCTTCAGATTGTTCTCCTCCAAAATCCAAGTTGGATGGCTGTGGTTATTTTTTAATTAATATTTTTTTAAGAGCCCCTTTTCTCCCAAGAGCCTCTAAGCAGATTTAGCAGGCTTAAAATGACTCTTCCACAAGGTGATTTCAATGCCATCTTACAAGCAAATAAAACAGTGACTTTCCTACTTTATTGGCTCATTTTTTTCCTCTCTCTTTTAATTCTCCAAAATCCTGTCCACTGGAGGGAGTTTTTCTTCAGGGTGAGGATATCTTCTCTCCAGAAAAGATGCTATCTTTTTGATGAACAAAAAGACCATGAAACCCATCCAGCCATGAAAAGGAGTAAGAGGAGAAAAAACATTTCTGTGTGAGGAGCAAAAGGATTCAGTGATTATTATTATCTTGCATGGTTTATTCTTTATTCTCTTTCTTTGATTGCCTTTCACTTCTTGGATAAGTGGATTTTAATGGAAAAGCTAATTCAGATCTTCACGTTTAGTGGATGGGTATCACTCCCCACAAACATTGTATAGAGGGCATTGCACCTCTCCACTTTATGGAATCAGGCAGCTCAGATCATAAGCATCGTAATTGCTTGGACCCCTTAGTGCTGTGGGCTCTGATTAAAAAGTCCTATTGAGCTCAGAGTCTTTTAAGAGGAAGGCAGCTAATGTGATGGTTAAAATTGAAATAGCATAGGCGAAGATGCTGTAACTACTTTCTTTTGTCACAGTCTTCCTGGAAAAGAGTTTTCGCACATCTAATCAATGTTTCCTTTCACAAAAGAGATTCTCATCCTATATGTAAATATCAGTTGGACAGTGCTTGACCGCAGTTCTTCAGCTTTAATGCTGAAAACCAATAGACCCAAAGGTAAAAAACAGCCTGATGCTTATTAGCCTTTAAAGTTAAGATTCGGGTCACCTTGAGTTTGGCATGGTATAAGGGCTCATTCTCTTGGCAGAGAAAAGCAGAAACAGCTCTTCTTACAAATGAAATAGCGCAAGATTAAAGGATTTCATGGGGACTAGAGAATCTTGACATCATCCTGTACAATAACCTTTGTTCTATTTTTAATCCCAGCCACTTTCCAGTTTGTAAGTTGATGGTGGAATTATTAAATCTATTCATTAGGTAGACTTTGTTGGCCTTGGAACCATCAAAATCTTGTGTTTGGAAATTTGAAGGCAAAATCTGGCCTTGGCTGTTTCAGAGCTACCCCTTCTAAAAAGGATATTATTACAAGACAGGAGATTTGCAGAACCAGACCTTTGTGTAGTTGATGTGGCTGAGTGCGCTGTGGGAAGTCACCACTATGCACGTCAAAATTCGTAGCTGTCCCTCCTTCATGTGCATTTTGGAGTTAAAGGTGAAATTCCATCTTTAACCCCCTTGTGGTTGTCTGAACAGTGATTAATGAACTCGATATGATTCCTTGCAGACTTTTCAAAGGGTGGATGAAGGATGGAATTTCAGCCTCTTTTTTGAAAAAAAAAAAAAAGAGAGAGAGAAAAAAAAACACAGGGCTTTTGCATCATACAGCTTTTAAAATTAATGTCCTTTCTTGAATGCCAAGAAAACAAAGGGGATTTCTCAGAAGTATATGCAGCTTGACACAATAGGCCTTAATTGGTGTCAAGGAGATGTTGGGATGAATGAGGAAATGCCCATTTAGCTGATAAGACTTAAAAGTGGAGCCTTGTTATGAGCTGTCATCTCAACGTGTATTTAAACTATAGCAAAACTGAAACATATTTGCCATATAGATCATAATGACTCCAAAGGAGCCATTATACTCTATTATGTAATTACATAATCAAAGCATGCATAGTAATCAGCTTTTGGAATTCAATGCTAATCAAACATACCTATAGTATGTGTTTAAGCTAAAATAGAGAGCGTTAATTTGCCATTAGTCAACTAAACAAGACTGTGTATACAGAATATTCATGAATAGCTTAATGTTGTGTCAGATGATATTTTTTGTTTTGTATTCAGGGGAAATCAACAATTTTAATTGAAGAAAAAACCAGCACTGAAGGCAGATTACTCTTTAACTTGCTGTTCAAAAATTTGCCTCACCTTTTACTGATTATAAGAGGAGATTAGATTAAATTCAATTTTTTCCCTCCATAAGCTCTAGTGATACAACAGTTACTACATTACATGAGATTCTTAGGCGATCCTGACTACCTCCATGCCATAGGATAAAATGTTACGCATACTACACTTGAAACAAGCCTTTAATAGATATATAAAGAAACCTTGAACATGTATTACTTTTGTAATTAGAAAAAAATCAATAAATGTTATTTAGAAATAGCCGAGAAAAGAAATACCTTGAGGAGCCATTAGGAACTGTGGCCTCAGGCTTGCCGCATGATCTTACATATCTCCTCCCTGGATCTCACTGTCTTCATCTGTAAATGAGAGAATTGATCGGCACATGCCTTTTAGTTGTGTTGCTTTGATTCCTCAAGGGTTCTATGAGAAAGAAGATGACATAAAGGAAATGTTTTGGTCCATGTCACATACTATTGCCCACTCAGTTATTTATTGAATTGGTTTAGTTTAACTCTAAGTTTATGAACTGTATGGTTCGCATTCATAATTATTTTGACCATTGAGTAGACAGTCCTTGGAGCAGACAATCAACAGATTCTACTTTACTGTTTGGGATGGCAAAACATGGGTGAGGATCAAAAAGGTTAAAAGTAGCTTTGTAAACAGCAGACAGATGGAACGCTTTTGACTTTAAATAAATATTCAAGTATTCACAAAGGTTGAAGTATTGCCTCTCTTTGAAATAAAGAGTTGTATTTATGTTGAAGTGTGCGCACCCTTAACCTTAATCCATGGTTGATGGGCCCATCTTTTTTGACACTGGTTCTCACTGCCTTTTATTTGCACGCTGGCTGACTGAAAATGTTACTGTAATATTGAAAGGGGACTAAATTCTTTCATCAAAAGCTTTCATGGCTTGAACTTCATATAATTTATTTTCAAATTACTTTTACTGTAATTCTTATTAATTCAAATAGGTTTCTGATTTGATATAAAACTCTGTAAATGCAAGGAACAGTTTAATGAAATGAAAGATAGGGTTGAGTCTTTTAAAGGAAATGTACAAAGTATGCTGACAATAATTGCTTAGATAGAAATCAAATCTTAATGGCTCTGTTAATGATTTGTAGTGAACACTGTGTTTACGTTGACTTGGGGGAACATAAGCAGTTAGAAAAATTTTTCCCTCTGGATTTCAACAGAATCTTCTCTTTTTTTCCCTCTCACTTCCTGAAATGTACTCAGTTCGAATGCAAGCTCTCAGAAAAGTTAGCAGGAATCACAATGCCTCTATGGGTGATGGTTGTATTTGGGTTGGGGTAAGGCATTTTTCTTTCAAGTTGAGTACGTAACTGACATGGTTATAAAAATGGGATCCAACAGAAATGAGAATGAGGGAGAAAACATTTGAAGTTTTAAAAGACACAGAGCTCACATACAACAGGAAAGAAGGGCCTCAAAATCATGCAAGTTTTTTTGACTCCGGAGAATCTGAATTCAGATGCCTCTTAAAGGGAAAGAATTGATAATCCCAAACCTGGAATTGGTGTGAAATTTCAAGAACTCTGGTGGCTTTTTTAAATTAGTAACTACCATGATCCTTAGTAAAATGGTTTTTTTGTTTGGTTGGGTTTTTTTTGGACAGCCTGTACTATTGGTTTCACTTTTGTCTATGCAGACAACCTGACTGTGCTGATTTAATGTTAGGTTCAGTCTTATACAGCAGAGGGTGAAAAAAAAAAAAAGGTTCCCTAATATGATTTTGCTACTAAAGGAATAGGTCAAGGGACTTTATTTGCTCTTTCTCTGGGCAAACTGTTCACAGTGAAGAGTCATTGGTGCTCCTTGAAGTCAGTAAGAGTTTACATAGTTGCTATAGTATAGGCTGAATCCTGTTCTAACTGTGACTTGCCCTTTTATTATAGACTTGACTGGAGAGACTCCCCCGGTGTAAATGAAGTGCTTTATTTATTAACAGCCAGGCGGCGGAGGCCAGAGCTCTCGGTGCCGGCAAATGTGGGCCATGCAGTGGTAATAAAAGCGTTCTCCAGGGGCAAAGTGTGCCGAGTGCTGAAAGAAGGAAGCAGTAGTAAACACGGTGTTTTACATTCAGGACAGATTCTCTCTCATCTTGAAGTGTGTAATTGTGTTCTGGATAAATTATGGAAATTAAAAAAAAAATGAGAAGTTGCTCATAGGGAAATCACCCTCTTTAAAAACAAGTAAATTTTCCAAGGCAGAGCCAGTAGAACCTTGGCAACAGACCTTGCGGTTGGCTGGTTGAAAAGTACAAGCTGTATGGGCTGGAGAAACTGGCAGAACTGGATTCTGACACCAGCTCGGCCACTTACCTTCATCACATTAGACAGCTTATTTCAGCTTCTTCGTGTCTCAGGTCCTTTAAGTGGGGATACTGGAAACTCCAGGAGTTTGAGAAGAAAACACATTCAAAGCCACTAAGAAAGCGCCTAGCATCAGACCAACTTAGGTTTCCTTCCCCCACATCCCTGTGCCTGAGAATGCCATCTCTCCTTTCAGCTCCTTGTTTGAAGATTTGCGTCATCCCCCAGTTCAGGCAGTTCTCTTGTTGGTGCAATAGATTCCAACCCAGGCTAGTGTTCTCTGTGATGCCATTTACATAGTGTTTGTAACTAAATGAGGTTTCAGGAAAGAATCCAGGAGTTAAGTCAATTGATGATTGAATTAATGGGAGATTTATGAGTCCACTGCATCCACTCCAGCCTGAACCATCTCAGCTGAAAAGGTCTTTAGTGATCATCAGAATAAATTTTAGCTCTTTTTCTGCTTTAGATAAGATGCTTTTTCATTCTTGTCATGAATATCTTGGCAACTTCTAGAGGACTATGGGAGACTTGCTTGTGAGTGAATGGGCCTCTCTAATGCTGAAGTTTTGTTTTTAGAATTTGTGGGGCAGGTAGGCATGTTAGAGGGAATTCAGTTGCTGGTATAAATTAAAACCTAGTTTGGTTCTGTCTCTTAAACCTCACCCACATATACCAGTTAGCAGTCAAAAATGTCTGTACATATCAGACATTGTTCCACCCTTAAAATAAATTACCTTGCTGCTAACAGCTTTATTTAATGGCTATGGTTATATCGTACCTGCTTGAAGCCTCCTTGATTTCTTTTGCCCAGAACATGTGCTATTTTCTACCTTGACAGTATATCTGCTAATTGAGTTTTAGAAAATCAGAAAGGTTTTTAAAATGGATTATTTAAGAAAGGCACTAGAGTTGCCTGTTGGTATCCTTCTGCTACACATCAAATTGTGTTTTGTAACAACCTAATTGTCATGATATCTATGTCAAGGGGAAATTTATCGAGTCACAGTACATCCTTCTGTTTGGAAGAAATATTTGAGGATGTGAGCAGAAATTATTTTTACATAAAGGCTTCAGGCGGTTAAGAGGACTGACATACATATCGTATTTTCATCACTGTCATTCACTTCCTTTGCCTCCAATAAATAGGTCATTGTTATTCCATTGCAGCCATCTTCTGATGCTCCACGTATGGAGCTCTGTTTAATATAACTACTGTCCAACTGACCCGTATAATTTATTGGTGATTTTTACAGACCGATACCCTTGGGCCACCACCATCCATCAAGGCACTTTGATATCTTTCAGCACTTAGAATTTTTTAGCATTAGTATTATAACCATGTTAACATAGCTAGGAACTATCATTTTCTGAGACAGTGGACTTTAGGTTGGCCTTAGCAATTTCATAAAAAAAAAAAAATACAGTAATGATGATGATACCGCCATGGATTTGCAGAGCATGTTATGTGCCAGAGCACAGCAAGGGCAAACATTTGCAGACGGCAAAAATTTTACCTGAATGATTTATTCAGTAATGACACATAAGAGGGATCTGATCTTACATTACTTAATTGTAAGTAATAAATAAGAATGTTGAGACTTTTTAAGAAATGAACAAAGAAACGAAAACTCCTCTGGTTCTGTTGTAATACTTATCATGCTTAAAATACAAAATCACGGTCACTCCTCTGCTCCCATCTTCTTTGCAGATGTTTCATAACCTCACTATGAATACAGACCAAACATACTAGGGTTCTGAGTAAAGACTGAAATTAGAGTGGATAGTTGTTTCCGCAGAAACCATCCCCTTAGAGCATAGCTGAATTGCAGTTGGCTTCACGTCCTAGTATCTGCAATGGTGTGTGTGTGTGTGTCTGACTTTTTGCAACCCCATGGGCTATAGCCCACCAGGCTCCTCTGTCCATGGAATTTTCCAGGCAAGAATACTGGAGTGGGCCATTTCCTACTCCAGGGGATCTTCCCAACCCAGGGATCGAGGGCACCTCCTGCATTGGCAGGTGGGTTCTTTACCGCTGAGCCACCTGGAAAAACCTCCTGCATGATGTAGTCAGGATCTATAAGGCCGAAGGGATTAAGGCCTTTTGCTGGATAGCCTTTCCATGTGTTCCTTTTATAAGCTGAAGATTCTTATTTGTTGCTAATAAACTTCCTTGCGGTAGAAGAAATCTCCACAATCCAGCGGACCAGTTTGGCATTCTGATCTCAAGGCAAGTCCCATGACTTGACACTGCATAGCACTGGAATCGTGCAGTTTAATGTTTCCTTAATTTTTGTCCTAGATTGGGTTACCAGAGGAAATAGGGTATCGTCCTTTCTGTACAGACCTTCTCAAGGGCCAGCGAAACCACCATGAAAAGCACGCGGGATTGGCAGGAATTCCCTGTCCCTTGTTCTGTTCTCAGATCTGGGACTAAGCTGCTCCCTCCAGCCGGGTTCTAAGTTCTGTGTTTGTCACAGTAATACATGGAGGAAAAAATAAGCGTCTCTCCTTTACCTCTGATCACTCTTCCTCTCTGTTGTTATTCTCTCACACTCTTCAGCCCACTAAGCCTTCACTGCCGGATCAAGCTGGGGAAAGTTTACCTTTTTACTTGCTACAAGCCCTGTGGGCCTCGTTCTCACACCCAGGTTAATTCCCTGGATCAGAGGCCTCAAGGTTGGGTTTCATTTTGGTTTGCTCCTCAAGCATCAGGAATTTTTGTTTATCTGTGGCTCTAATAATTTTTTTCCCCCTTATCCCTCTAGTTTCCTCTTTTCTAATCCTCTCCCAGGGGCTAGTCTATTTCTAGTTGGATTTGGCTTAAAGCCATCTGAGACACCCTTTCTCATACTTCCCCACTGTGTCCTGCCAAAAAAGGATCCTTCAGCAGAAATATGATAGCAGGTGGAAATCCTCCGTTTACTCTAATTGCACCTCTGTTTATGCGGTCTCACTTTTTTTTTTTTAGAATAGTATTTATCTTTGACCTTTGTTTCTTAATGTGACAAAGTTTTTTTTAGAGTGAATAAGCCGCCCTGAGTTGATATATAATTACCTAGAGAGCTCCTTGAGTGCAGGGATCGTGAGCTTTCATTCTTGTATTCACGCCACTCCCAACACATATAGTTGCTTAGTTGGAATCTGACATCTAGAGAAGGGATGATGGTGATGATAACAGCTCCCATTTATTCAGTTTTATGAGAAGCCAGACACAGGGCCAAATGCTTTTCATTTATTATCTTTCTTAATCCTCCCAGCAGCCCCGTGAGATAGCTTTTCATTGCTGTCCCCATTTTGCAGATGAGACACTGTCTCAGGGACTTGAAATAGTTTACCTAAGATCTTACAGCTGAAAAGCAATCTCTCCAGTCCCCTTCCTGATTGGCCATCATACGTATTGCCTGTACCTACCTTTTCTTCTGTAAGTGGGGATTAGAGATCAGTTTTCACCAATACTGCAGCTTCTGACAGGCTAGGACAATGTCATGTACTTCTGTATCCCCTGCTATGCCAGGTGCAGAATTGGACATTCAACATTATTTCATCCTTTGCTTTTGAAGTCTTCTCTCCTCCTAACTGTGCTGTGGGTCATTTAGGACATTTCTGAGGTGCCCTGGCTGCTTCACTTGTCTTAGAAGCAACAAACTAGAGCAGATCTGGAGATAATCCAGGTATCAGTGGACTGAAAGCCTAGACTTTAGGAAATTTTCTGGCATTTCCCAGGTAAAGAATCCACCTGCCAATGCAGGTTACACAAAAGACACGGGTTCGATCTGTGAGTCGGGAAGATCTCCTGGAGTAGGAAATGGCAACCCACTCCAGTATTTTCCAGTTGCCTGGAAAATTCCATGACAGAGGATCCTTGCAGGCTAGAAACCATGGGGTTGCCAAGAGTTGCATACGACTTGAGTTGCATACAACTTAGCCACTGAACAACAACAAAGAGATTTTCTAACTGGCTGCAAGAGTGTAGTCTATAGAGAGGACGTGTTTCAGGATCACCTGGGGGTTTGGGTGAGTCATGAAGAACAGCATAACAAACTGAACTGTAAGCCTTCCTAGGATTTTATTGAGATTCCAAAGAGTCATAGTCAGTTCTCCACCCCTACACAATGCATAACAGCCTATATTCCGAGAATCTTGACATCCACTAACAAGGTGAGATTGTTCACTGAGCCCTCCCTCCTACTTCTATTAAGTGGCCCCTTGAGTTTTCTGTGAGGTGACCAAATAGCTAAAGGATGTGAGGAGGTTGAGTACAGTCATTCCTTCGTATCCACGGGGATTGGTTCCAGGTTCACCATAGACACCAGAATCTCAGGATGCTCAAGTCCTTTGAAATGTTTACTTTAAGTCATCTCTTGATGACTTACAATACCCAGTGCAATGCAAATGTTATGTAAATAGTGGTAAATACAGGTAGTGAAAGTGAAAGTGAAGTCAGTCGCTCAGTCGTGTCCGACTCTTTGTGACCCCATGGACTGTAGCCCACCAAGCTCCTCTGTCCATGGGATTTTCATGTAAGTACTATATAAATAGTTGCTGGCGTGTTGTAAAGTCAAGTTTTGCTTTGGAGAACTTTCTGGAATTTTTTGTTTTCTTTAGTATTTTCTATCTGTGCTTGGTTGATTTACAGATGCCCAACTCTCAGATAAGGAAGGCTGATATCTGTGTATTTCCCTTACTCCCTTTGTGAGAGCTGCCGTCCCTCATGACAGCCAGTTTTCTGCTTTCCTTACCTCTCCCGCATACACGCCGCAAGTAGACACCAGAGGCTGGAGCATGGGCATCATAACTTCTGGGAGCACATTGATTCCAGGCTTCATCACATTTTGCCCCTAGATCTATCTCAGCTTAATAGACTCATTTTGTGGACTATGGAGAAAGGTGTGCAAGCCTTGGCAAATGTTGCTGTTTATGTCTATCCTCTATTTGGGTCATGCGGCTTGCAGGATCTTGGTTCCCTGACCAGGGATTGAACCCAAGCCTTTGGCAGTGAAAGCATGAAGTCCTAATCACTGGACTACTAGGAGATTCCCATTGTGTTTATTTTCTAATTTGCTTCTTGTTTCTAATTTTAATTGATTCTATTAACTAAGTTTTAATTGATAGAATTTGTTTTTCTCCTTTTTTTAAAGGTGATGGACAGAATTTGTTTACAAAAGACGTGACAGTGATTGAAGGAGAAGTTGCAACCATCAGCTGCCAAGTCAATAAGAGTGACGACTCTGTTATTCAACTACTGAATCCCAATAGACAGACCATTTATTTCAGGGACTTCCGGCGTAAGTTTCTATCTCTATAGCATTAGATGACAATTTTTTTTCCTACATGTTGTCTTGATAAAGAGATTGCGAAGGCCTTCTTTTTTTTTTTTTAATTTAATGTTAGATGCTTAAAGTTTAATCAGTTCTTCAGAGGGAAGAAGAGACATGCAATCATAATCTTCCTACTTAATAGAAACCATGAATGGTCCTTTTTAAAAGTAAGGCAGTCTTCCTTTGCAATAGGAATTGATTGTAGTAATTCAAGGTGAATTGCAATTGAGTCCCAAATACTTAGCTGACACAAACAACTCAAATCGGGTTAAGGAAGGAAAATATAGCATTCTCAAAGGTAATCTGTTTGGTGTGAAGATTGAAGTTTTCAAGGCAATCTGTGCCCATAAAGACAAAACCAAATCTCCTGTCATCTTAGCCTGTGGAAGATGGAGGTGCCCATGTGCTGAAACCCTTCCAAATGTAAGACCACGAAAGCCAGTAATCGAAACTTAATTGTATACTGTGGCAGTGGCCCACATGGGTGCCAGGGCTTGGCAAGAGCAAGAGTCAGGTCTTCCGAAAGATTGCTGTTGAGGGCACTGCCACCTACAAAGCGAGGCTGGACATGTCGCTTCCTACCTGCTTTTCTCCACTTTCCCTGACGCCTCAGAACATTCATGACCTGTGGAAAGAGTCGACAAACCTAAGGAACATTAAGGGGATGAAGGAGAGTAAGAGGAGAGAAGCCAGCTTCTCATTCTGAGAATGAGTTTTTGTCATTAGGATATACTGATCTAACCTTTATCAAATTAATAAAAGGATTTTAAATGAATGTTAGAAATCAGTAAAAAGCCCACATAGGTTATTTTTGTGATGACTCTGAAGTCCTACTTTCTGCCTAATCGGTTTCATACTGTGAAGCTGAATACGGATAAAAACAGGGTCAGAGCTCAGGGGCCCCTGAGCCCCAGGTCACAGACGTTTAGCAGCTCTGCCTCAAATCACATCAAACGCAAAGATGCATCCCGGTTAAATTGGATTGTTTTGCTATAAAGTTTTTTTGTAATGATTTTCATTTTGCTTTTGAAATTACTAATGATTTTTTTTTAATTTTTCTCTCATAACATTAGGACCTCTATTTCTTTTAAGGCCTCAGATTTTTAGAGACAATTTAAAAGCCCGTGGGTTCTACTCCCTGAAATTTCAGTGTCTAAAGGGCCCACCTGACCTGCTCTTTCTTCCTGTTTTCTTTCTGCCTATCTCTGATAGAAGATTCGAAACAATTTATGAATAAGCGCTCAAAACTGACAGCAAGAGATGTGTGTACAAGAGAGTGTATGTGTGTGTGTGTGTGTGTACAGAAACACACACCCACGTGTGTGAGTTTCCTTTTCCAGCAGGGGCGTTTGCTACATGCAGACAGTGCAGAAGCCCTAAATAGGAACTCAAGAAGGACAAAGCAGTA
Organism: Ovis canadensis; assembly: GCF_042477335.2. NCBI lineage: Eukaryota > Metazoa > Chordata > Mammalia > Artiodactyla > Bovidae > Ovis > Ovis canadensis. Next base: position 33,634,022 of record NC_091259.1, on the reverse strand, counting down.
CCCACCAGGTGCAGAGCGACTTAATCCGTGTGTCTACTCTGTAGCTGGCTTTCTAGTCCCCTGGCTTGTTCCTCCCCTCCGGAAGGCAAATAGACGGTCGTCTTTCTCACATTCACTAACTCTGTGTTTTGCTTCCCAGCTCTGAAGGACAGCAGGTTCCAGCTGCTGAATTTTTCGAGCAGTGAACTGAAAGTGTCGCTGACAAATGTCTCCATTTCTGATGAAGGAAGATACTTCTGCCAGCTCTACACTGACCCCCCGCAGGAAAGTTACACCACAATCACAGTCCTGGGTAAGGAATGCATCAGGGCTTGTCCTAGGAGATGAGAGGGGTAGCACTTACTGCCAGGTGGCTTCCAGCAGCTAGGAAAAGGTTAATGGTAAATGTTACAGTTTTAGGAAGACTCACCGCCCATCTTGCTGAATTTTAAAAATAGCCTATTTTACCAAACACTCTAAGGAATGGCAATCAGCAGGCTTTGTAGATTCCACCTGCTCTTGGGTTTCAACCCTCAAGCTTCAGAAGCAAAGATCAAGAGAATTTAGAGCCCTCAAATGAATCACTCACCACATGCAATGTCATTGCTTCTAACTTCCAGGATTTTTTTTTCCTCCTGTGCAGAAGAGGGGGTGATGGGCTCCTCCATCTGCACCCTGTGGCAGAGCTCTGTGATGAAATCCGCTTAATGATTTTTCCTTCTGAGTTACATCTCGTTTAATATTGTTGATCTCCTTTTCTTCGGCTTGACTTATTGCCTTGTTTATTGCTCACACTCAAGATGATGCTGTAAAAATCATACCCCATGAACACATACTTTGCCACAAATTGCAACCATTGGACATAAAAGAATGAAGAGCTTCTAGGGAGAGAAGGCTGAAACTAAGCAAGGACTGTGGACTGGCTGTCGGGTACACTTCTTCCTCTGATAAGTTGAGCGTCTTCATTCAGTGGTCCCCAGCCTTTTTGGCACCAGGGACTGATTTCGTAGAAGACAATTTTTCCATGAACTGAGGGTGGAGGGGGATGATTTGGGGATGATTCAAGCACACTGCATTTATCGTGCACTTTAGGGAGCCTTCTCTCCCTAGAAGCTCTTGCACTTTATTTCTAATCTAATGCTGCCACTGCTCTGACGGGACATAACCAGTCCACGGCCCTGGGACTGGGGACCCCATCTTCATGTATGATCAGTAGGTTGTGACTTTCAGCAGAACCCTGGTGGCCAGGTTTCCATGTGTGTGTTTTGACAGAATGAGCAGATATTCCTGTGGTAAAGGTGGTCTGAATTAGTCACCTTTTAGACAAATATATGCTCCAGTACATAACACCAGCTGTTTTTGAAACAGTTTTCAAGGACGTACATATAACAAGAGACAAGATCTCTGATTTACACCTTTGGGAAGATGATGAATCAAAGTCTATTTGAGGCAGCAGACTGCAGCTTTTCAGTGTAATGATATGAAGATTAAAGGGGGAAGATAAATATGAAGGACGTTTTTGCTTAGTGTGTGTGAACATATATGTATTTATGGATGTATGTATTCAGCTGCTGCCTCATTGCTTTATTTAAACACAGCTGTAATAGGGAGCATTTCTCTAATTCATTGAACTAAGACGTATCCCTAATGCTTACATATATGTTATTGATAAGAGGAACACTAATTTTAGAAAGTTGTGTTTTACGTCCAGCCATTCTGCTTCCTCTGTGGTCTGTGTTTGATGGTGTATATATATTTATCTCTAATTGCACCTTTAATCCCTTTTAGACAGACAGAAATCGTAAGTGTGGAAGGTTTGGCTGGGACGACAATACTTTTGGTATTTGGCAGATGCACCAAAGGTTTTCAGTAGATGTCTTTGTTTGCTTATTGGAGTAAGTCATTAGCTGCCTAACCTTCAAATTGACCATATTCCCTTTGACCCACCATTGTCTGTGGCATGCCCACAAAAGAAAACTAGATGGAATATACTTAAGGCATTTCGACTTTTCAGAATGTTTTGTTTCATATACCTTTAAGTGTGAATGTCTTTATTCAAAGAAAGAGATAGCAATAGATGTTAGCCATCTTGCCCAGGACAAAGCACATGGTGGGAATCAAGAATTTTAGTTTGAAACAGACCTTACTCTTCTGGCTCATAGCCTCTGGGTCTTCTAGTCTAGGTTGTTTTCAATAAAATCCTGAATGTTGCTCTTTCAAGTTTTCCCTCTGAAGGTGACTTATTTTGTTTGCAGGAGTGTATCTGGTGTTTGGCAAGCAGGTCCTGCCTGTCAGTTTTCAGTACTTGGTACATTTGTTCTCAGACCCACTGGATCGGTCCAGTTGGACTGAATACACCCAGCACTAGACTTTTGAGAGGCATTATGTCTGTAATTCTTTTGGAGGTCTGCTTATTCTAGAAGTAATAGATTTCTTGCTTGTATTGTATAGAAGCATTACCTTAAAGGTACTTGAACGTAATACGGGTAGATGCGCCTTTTGCATACATTATGTGTTCATTTAATATTCCTTCCATTGAATTTATTCTAGGATTCCTTGATGGAGTCAAATTGTTATCATCAGTGCTTGAGTCTTTCATATTCCAAAATCTGACAATTTGCACTGATACTCATGTATTCAAAGCTTCCTTCTAAGGTTTAGCATTTTCAGATATTATAATGAATGAAGAATGATCTGTTAGCATCATCTTCTTTCTATCTGTGGTTCTCTGAAAAGGACCCCATATGTACTTACACAGCTGTCAAACTTCTTGATCGGTTGAAGATGCTCATTTTAGTACATGCATCTTTATTAGTTGCTTGAAGCTTTCAGCATAATTATAAGACATAGAGATGGGGATTTGGTAGTTACTATTATGTTTATTATCTTACCCCTGTAAAAACTTAAAACTCTTCTATGATATTTTACACGCACTTGGGTGCCTTTTAGGATATTCATCCACTCCTTCCACTTGTGATGAGTTTGTTCCTGTCTCCAGATCCTAGTGCTGTTGCTTAGTCATGTCTGACTCTTTGAATTCCATGGACTGTAACCCACCAGGCTCCTCTGTCAGTGGGATTTCCCAGGCAAGAATACTGGAGTCACCAGTTCCTTCTCCAGGGTGTCCTCCCGACTCAGGGACTGAAGCCATGTCTCCTGTTTGGCAGGCAGATTCTTTACCACTGAGCCACCTGAGAATCCACAGGCATCGTAGTGTAGGACTCTCTTCATACTACTGTTCATAACAGGAGATGAACAGGAGAAAGAATATACTGCTTTATGATTAATATAGTTACTGATAATAATCACTAATATTATTACAATCCTGTGCTTCTAAGATTAGTGTTCACTCTTAAGATTCCAGGAACAGGAGAATCTAATTATTTTAAAGGGTCTTAGAGGGAGATTCCACGTACTGATCAGCTTTAAGGCTCCTCTTTTGTTGTAATTAATGTGGCTCATCTTGATATTGCTGATTTTTTTTTTATGTTGTAGGCGTAATGTTTATAATTGGCACTCATAGATTTGAGGTTAGCTAAGAAGAACCTCGGCATTTCTCTGCTGTTTTCTAGTATTTCCCTCTCTGTGGCTTTTATTTGTATTTCCATCTCCTTACATATATCTTTGGTTATTTTCATTAATGGCTGCAGTTTTTACTAAATGTGTCTGTTTAGTGTACCATGTATAAGTGTATTCTCTGGTTAGTAGCAGTTTTAATTCATTTTTCCTTACAAATGGATTTTTATACTTTACTAGCCTCTTTCATATTTGAATAGACATTATGAAGTTAAAGGGAAAACAGGCGAGAATGAATAGACCAAAATAAACTTTAAGATTTTCTTGTCCAAACCACCTTTTCCCCCAAAAGATGCACTTAAATCACCTCATATTTTCTAACGCTTTCTTGCTTTAAAAAAAATCTGAAAGAAGTCAACTTCATAACTGATATCAATGAACCATTCTGATTCACATTATTGGATTTTATTTTGTACTTGTATACCAAACAACCCCTACTATACTTGACTGTTTATTCTTCTAAACTTAGTAAAAATCAGAAATACTGCTCACAATCTTGAGAAAACTGTTTATAGACTTGGAAACAGTCATTCAGCCATTTCTCAGGACGTTCTTCTCAACAATAAACAAGTCCTTTGTTTTTCTACACTGGTCATATTTTCCAATACTTTTGAAGTTTTCCGCATGTTTACCTCACCTGTCAAGGAAAAGATGATGTCAACTCTGCAGAAGCAGCTAGCATTGGTACAGGAATTACCAGGAAGGGTTAGGGAACTGTAGATTGTACCTGCTGCAGTCAAGGAAGTATTAACATGGATAATACTAAACAATGGGTGATCCAGATAAGGACCTATCTGCTGCCAGTCATGCTCTCAGCCCCTAAACAAAATCTAAGAGACATTGGTAAATTTTCCTCTGGCCTAATTTATATGTTTTTGTTGTAATTTAGTCACTAAGTCATGTCTGATTCCTTTTGTGACCCCATGAACTGCAGCCTGCTGGGCTCCTCTGTCCATGGGGTTTCCCAGGCAAGAATACTGGAGTGGGTTGTCATTTCCTCCTCTAGGGGATCCTCCTGACTCAGGGACTGAACCCATGTCTCCTGCATTGGCAGGCAGACTCTCTACCACTGAGCCACCAGGGAAGCCCTGCTTTATACCTGCCCCTCGCCATGTCCTTACTTTGAGTCCCTGGACGTTACTGGTAATGGGAAAGAACACACACTCATCCTTGTGCCGATCTCCAGCTGATGGAGAGGATTAAGTTCTGCTTTCACTAAGAAACACCGCTGAAGGTGAATTGTCAGTGGCGGTTAGAAGGAGCCTGTGAGGAGGAGCCTTCAGGATCATGAAAAGAAGATGACGGGAAGATACCCAGGAACACAGAGGAAACAAGTACCTGACAAACACATTAAGGTGTTTGAACCTTAATGCCATCAAGACCCCATGGTTGATATTTGCTGGAGCCTTTCAACAGCTCCTGGATCTGCTCCCCTCGGGAAGGTGACCAGAATGACTGTCTAGGTGTTTTTCCCAAAGTTATCCATGCACAGTGGAATTGTTTTCATCCCTCTATTTTATTTCTGCCTGGACCTTGAAAAGAATTAATACTGTTTGACTTCCATCCCTACATTTGTTGAGAAGACATTCCTAACTCTTTTACTCCTTACTTAGTCCCTTTTTGTCTAAGCCTCTTATTCTCTTCCTCACAGCTCACTGAGACCTTATTTTCTTTAGTCTCAGACAATCTTTTTGTCTGACATTGGCTCTAACAATACCATTTTTTTCAATATTCCCATTATACTTCACTCAGAATCTAGTAGTATTTGTTGGCCCTACACATCTAGTCTCTCTGTGCATCTCTTGTGCACTCCATATCAACCATCTCGGTACGTGTAATGAAAATCTATAACCTGCCCGACTGTCATCTAGGAAGACTACAGTGTGCTGAAGAAGTAACTTTCTGAAGCCATCCCATTCACCTTCTGTCTCAGAATACTGGCAGACATGCAGCTCCAAATCGGATCTTTGCCTGTGTCTCTTTATGCTTATTTTTTCTTAAAATGTAAACTAGGGTCGTTCTTTGCCATGTTTAACTACCCACTGGGGCAGTGTCACTTTAGCAACACATCCAGTTGAGCATCTGCGTTAGTTTCCTGTTGCACAGGGAACAAAGAAGAGGCTTGCTTTTGCTCTGATGGTTATGCTCCCCACCCCCCCGCCCCCAACTATCTTGCTGAGAAACATATACAACAAATCATTTTCCTTTTCCTTTTCCATCATTCTCTATAGGAATTTTCAACAGCTTCAATTCAGTGTAAAATTCTTCCTGTGGGTAGAATTTTCACATTGGACTAGAACAGTTGGAAATCTCAAATACATGGTTTAATCCCATAATTTATTGAAGCTGTATCAGAGATTTATTATTCAACTTGATCATCAGGATGGCATGTTTATACATATTTAATTTCTTGTTTCTCTTCGGAGTTGAGAAACTTATTAATCATAAGTCTTAGAACCCTCTTAGCTTATTCATGGTGGTCAGGGCACATATTCTTGGATTCAGTCTGCTGAATACAGTATTCTCACTGATTTTTATTTCTAGAAGCTCAGTTGTAAGGTAAGGTTGCACTGTATATGAAGCTTCCCTGTCACCTCACTTTCAGAAAAGAAAACATGCTCTCTTCATCATCACCAGCATCCTGCGTACTTCATTCAGCCTTTTAAGCCCCAATATTTTGTTCTAATCATTTTATTACAGATATGTTTAATATGCTTACAGAAGGGTGGTTTTCATTCTGAAGATGAAATTTACTCACAAACTCAATAATCCTTTTCACCTTTGGTTTTCCAAAATCTGGAGCTTTGGCTTTCGGCATATGGAAAATCATTGCAAATTAACTGGCATTTCCTATATTACTGCATCTTCATAGCTAATGGATTTTATTACTACACCACCCATCAGAGGTCATGATCATATTCTGGATTTTATGAATAATTTTATTTGAATGTAACTGGTTATGAGGCAGAGTTTTTCTATGGATGTCTATGGTGAATGATTCTTTTAAGGGACTCCTTGTTTTAGACCTTTGCTGGTTGACTGCAGAATCGCTCATATGAAGAGTGAAATCTAAGGGTTGAATTCAAGGAGAAATACTCTTTTCAGAGACTTCCAGATAAGGAGGATGTCAGTAGTGTGGTTTCCTCTTATTTTTTTAATCTACTTCCCCTGGTCAATTTTCTCATGACTGATTGATAACTAACCTAGTGTCTATAGAGGCTTCCCTGGTAGCTTAGATGGTTTGAAGACCTGGGTTTGACTCCTGGGTCAGGAAGATCCCCTGGAGAAGGGAATGGCTACTCACTCCAGTATTCTTGCCTGGAGAATTCCATGGACAGAGGAGCCTGGGGGGCTACAGTCCGTGGGGTCACAAAGAGCCAGACACAACTGAGGACTAACGCTTTCACTACTTTCACTGGTGGCTGTATTATTATAGCTTGGTCACGCATAACTTAGGAGTAGAAGACTCGTCACTTTATCAGATAACTTTAGACACAAATTCTGATTTAAGCAATTTTACATAACTTTATTTGACGATGACTTTGTCTTTCTTCTGTTCCCTGCAGTGGCAGTTTGTTTTAAATTCCCAGCAAGAATGTCTATTATTTATCTCTTTTTCTTAAGAGCAATGGTCCTAATTTCTAATGAATACAAGAATATGCCCAGAAATAGATTTAAAAAGGATATGTTTAATTTGTAGTCCCACCACGTAATCTGATGATCGATATCCAGAAAGACACTGCGGTGGAAGGTGAGGAGATTGAAGTCAACTGCACCGCCATGGCCAGCAAACCAGCCACGACCATCCGGTGGTTCAAAGGGAACAAGGAGCTCAAAGGTGAGACGTGAATTGCCCAGGACTGAGGCAGCCTGTCCACACTTGGTCCCAGAAGGAGTGGACTTAAAAGCAAACGCAAAACACACCCCAGAACAAAAGTACTCATCTATCTATGGTTTGTCATCAGTTACGAAGTGTGTGTGAGGCCAGAGTGTAACAGCACTTTATTGTTCTATTCATATCCTTATGCTGTTGTTTTGAGGGTTCATGATGATATGATGCTTGGTGATAAGAAGCATCGACGTTGCTAGATGCTTACTCAAAGGCTTAGCGAGAACCAGACCCATAAACTATCGGGTTGGCCATAAAGTTCATTTGAGATTTTCCATGAATTGAGATGTTATGGGAAAATCCGAGCGAACTTTCTGGCCAACCCAACAGAGCTCTCTAGACCAGTTAGAATCACTGGGTTACACTCTGAAATCAGACTGGCCCTGTCTGCACTCTTAGTTTGCCTTGCTTTTACCCTATGACCCAGAGGTAGATCAGGACCCCAAACTTGTGTTGTACATTGGGAAAAAAAATGCATAGCAGTTGTAGCCATAGTGCATACCAAGGCATTCTAATATCTGTTGGTTGTTTTGACGACCTCCTTTCCTGCAAGGGTGGTTATGCTAAGTGGACCAAGAATTTACCTTAACTGTAAACTTGGAGGCACTGCCGTTCTTGTGAAATCTGTGACTCACTTGCCCGCGTCAGCATCCTGTTCTTTTGCAAGGTTCTGATTTTCTGCTGGCAAGAGAGGCAGCTCCGTTAACCCCGCTTGCGATGTCTCTCCCTCGGCACTGGGCCATCCAGATCTGATTCCTGGATCCTTGGATACCTGCCCTCTTAGGCACTGCGTTGGCTGAAGGATACAGCTAGTCCCCTCTTGATCCTTTTATTTTTCCATCCGTTATCCGAAGTTTCTCATGCATGTCTGCATTCTGATTCCTTTCTTTGCGAAAGACTGTCTTGCAAGTAGTACCCAGAACAGAGGACTCAGGGGCTGAACACCCCTGCCTGGTCATTTGACAAAAATGCTTGCTGTGTGCCTCAGTTTCCTCTACAGTGGAGTAATTAATGTTTACATACCTTGTGTTATTCTTATAAAGATGAAATGAGTGGATATTTGTAAAACACAGAGCTGATGTCTAAGCTGAGGTATAGTGCTCTCTATATGCTTGTTAAATAAATAAAGAGTACCAGGAAGAAAAGAAGTCCTTTTAGAAAGGGGATATAAAAAATCTATATCTAGAAACAGAAAAATCTATATATAACGGCTTAAGTTTCAAAAAGCTTGCTCTGTTTTAATCTCCTATTTCCTAGGTATGGTTTTTGGAAGGAAGGCGTTTCTCATTTCCCCTCTGCTTTTCTGTCTAAGTGAACTGAGCCATTAAATGTGTACCGATAAGTACAAAACATTAAAAGAAATTAATGGTGCGCCCTGTCCCAGGGAGTGCTGAGTTCAGGGAAAGGGCCTCCTTGGCCTATTCATCCGATCCGGAAGCCTCCTCCCTCCTTTTTTGGGTGTTCTTGGACGTGGCTCCCTTCTGGCCTGAAGCCTATATCTCACTTTGCTCTGCCCACTGCCCCTGCACTTTGTTGTGTTCTTCCAGAAGTCTCCGAGTTTAAACATTTCAATTACAGTTTCAATTATGCCAATCCATTTAGCTGCTTTCCCTCTTAGTTGTTGCTGATGGGGGTGGGTGAAGGGGGTGGTTTATGTCTCTACTCCAGCTGAATTACTTAAGGGTGTGGATGACGTCCTGGAATTGTTAAACTGCATGACAGCCTAGTAGACGTGTTACGCTCAGATGGCTGTCAGGGAAAAGAGGTGCTTCTCTCTTCCTCCTCCCAAATGCCTTGAGCTGTTAGATGTCAACTTGCAGCTGCCTTTTCGTGGGAGACTTTTAAGATAGAAGAAGCGTGTATTTAAATAAAAACAGTGAATAGTAGGCTTCCCTGGTGGCCCAGTGGATAAGAATCCACCTTGCAATGCAAGGGACACTGGTTCAATCCCTGGTCAGTCCCTGGAAAGATCCCACGTGCTGTGGGGCAGCTGAGCCCATGCAGCACGACTACTGAGTCAGCACTCTAGAGCCTGTGCTCCACAGTGAGAGGCCCACACGCCGCAGGGAGAGAGCAGCCCCTGCTCCCCACAGCTGGAGAGAGCTGGGGCACAGAAATGAAGACACAGCACAGCCCGAAATATAAATGAATGAATAGTGAATGGTATGTGGAGGTGATTTTATCTTAAATACTTGCCCATGAGGCTGAAAAGTAGGAAATTATCTTTTTACCAGTTATGTACCCCCAGATTCCCCGTATCCCAAGTGACTTCCATTATGTGTGTTTGTTAAAATAGTAGTGTTGGGCACACGGAGGGAGGGGGGGATACTTAAGAAAAGAGTGAAATTCACTCAGCTCTGGTTTCCTGGTATGTTTCCTGTCCACCCCCATCCCCCAGGCAAATCAGAGGTGGAGGAGTGGTCAGACATGTACACTGTGACAAGTCAACTGATGCTGAAGGTGCACAAGGAGGATGACGGGGTTCCAGTCATCTGTCAGGTGGAGCACCCTGCTGTCACCGGAAACCTGCAGACCCAGCGGTACCTGGAAGTGCAGTGTGAGTAGCTGTCCCAGTCCTCTGGCTGCAGTGACAAGCAGCCACAGGCTGGTGGCTCATAAACAACAGAAATGTATTGCTCCCAGTTCTGGAGGCTGGGGAGTCTAAGGTCAAGTTAACACCATGATGTTGTGAGTGAGATCCCTCTTCCTGGTTTGTGGCTTGTGCCTTCTGCTATGTCCTTGCATGGTGGCGGGGCTAGAGATCTCCCTGGAATCACCTTTATAAGGGCACTAATTCCACTCGTGAGGGTCCCACCCTCCTGAGCTAATCACCTCCCCAAGGCTTCACCATCACACTGGGGATCAGGATTTCAATGTACAAGATTTGGGGGGACAAAGATACTAAAGCCATAGCATTACCCAAGTATTTTATTCTGAGGATATACAGTAGCAGTTTAAAAAAAAAAAAACACTTCAGAAGCCACTTATTAAATACATATGTTTTTATATAGTTTAGATAGAATTTTTATCTTGTTGTCTTGGTAGAAAAATAATCAAAGGATTATTTTACTGAAACACTGCCATATTACAGAGTGCCAATGAGGATTTTGAAAATGCTGCATTTAACCCAAATGTAAAACTTGAAAATATTTCCAATCTGCTCTAGCGCATGACTTAATTAATTAGATTTTGTGAATATTGACTGTAATCATTTCTATGCCAACTTCAAAATCTAGGGTAATTTCCACCCCCTGGCTTTATTAACCCCATCATAAGTGCTGGATTTTTTTTTATAGAAGGGATTTTATTCCCAATGAACGTCAGCATCTTGTTTTAAATTGCACATTCTCTTCTCATAGCTTAAATTATACTGACAAGTTTAAAAGTGGAACTCTTTGGGATGGGTGCCACAGTTTTGATGGCTTCATCAATAAAAGCTGGATCATGATAAGTGAGGTCTCTCCTCTCTGAGCCCTGTCTCCTCATCTTCTCCTCTGGACTCTCCTACTTGTGAATAAGAACAATGTGTTTTCTGCACACAGTTATTCTCGCACTACGGTTGTGGCTAAGTAGTCAACTTCTCAACTTTTTATCAGAAGGCTTCTGTAGCTTGACCTCTGCAGACCCAGGTGCTATTTGAGTGTGCATAGTGAAAATGTCACAAGAGTTTGATCGGATGACAGTGACAGAGCACTGAATAAACGGAAAGCATTACTCTCTATGAGTATTTTACTAACCTCCTAGGCCTGCCATAACAATTACCTCAAATTCAGTGGCTCAATAATCAGCAGACATTTATTCCCTCACAGTTCCAGAGGACAGAAGTCTGAAATAAAGGTGTTGGCAGGGCAGACTCCCTCCAAAGGCTCTAGGAAAGGATCTTTCCTTTGCTTCTGTAGCTTCTGGTGACTCCAGGTGTTCCCTTGGCTTGTGGCCACATCACTGCAGTCTCTGACTGCATAATGACCTAGCCATCTTCTCTTCTCTGTGTGTCTCTTATAAGGACACTTATTGGACTTAGGGCCCACCCAGATAACCCAGAATAGTTTCAATTCAATATCCTTAGCTTAATTACATCTGCAAAGATCCCACTTCCAAATAAGGTCACAATCACAGGTTCCAGATGTTAGGAAGTGGGCCTATATTTGAGGGGCCATCATTCACACCCCCTAGTAATTTTTATCACTTACTTAAGTTGCAAAACAGGTGATGGGGAAAATGATAAAAAGTTGCTTCTACCAGGCTATCCCACTGCAAGCTACCCTATGAGCTTGGCTCAATTTAACATTACATAATGCAGGTTTTTCTTGTTAACTCGTTTCATCTACTTCATTATGTACCTTCATTATGGGCACCATGCTTATAATTTTCATATCACTAAAACTATTGTGGTGTAATGTCCCTATAATGGGAAAACAGAAATGATCAGATATTACCTAAATTGGCAGATAGTAGATTTCTTGTGACTTTGTTAATATGTAATTCATTTAAGCAAACTTAATATCCATTAACTTTCCTTGTAGGGGCCCATTAGCTTTAATAATGCATTAGCTCTTTTGTGAGACTTGAGTAAGCTATTCACCCAGTTCCCACCCCTAAACTCTTATTTTCCTACAGTGTCTTCTAAACAGAATATAGCCCTACCCACCTAAAAAATTATGCTCTCTCCCGAATGCAAAATATTTCAAGCTCTACACCTCCTACCCCTTGGAAGACTTGCTAATGATCTTTATAAAGCCTTTTCTTTTGAAGATTCAAGTGAGATTTGTCCTTCTAAGAAAAGGAATAAAGCTGCATATCTGAATCCATTTGACTTCAATCTTACAAAGTCTTGCTAGCCCTTAACTGCAGGAAAGTGACTGTAATGCCTTCCTCAAATCGAAGGCATGTCTTTGGATCCTTTTTAGCTCTAACATGGCACCTTTTTATGGGAGCCTGTATTCTTTTACTCAGCATAAGCCATGCAAACATCTTGATATTCTGCTTCTTGGAATGTACGTGAGAGAAAATGTCATGTCTTTTTGTGTAAAAGAGGGTTAAGAATTACAAAGTGTTAGTTAATCTGAATGAAATTCATAGTCTGGTTTGGCACCTTAAATAAGATGCTCTGTTCTCAAGAAGGTCACCTGGCAGTTCTTTACCCTGCCTTCCTAGAACACTACTGAAAAATGTGCCCAGTCAGCCAGAAATTCCTTAAGTAGCATCCTCAGACATGATCAGAATTCTGTACTTCATTACCTACCAGCTTTACTCTGCTTGAACACCAGCAGCTATGGATAACAAAAAGCCTCCTGCTTCAGATACCTAAAGCATTCAGTCATTGTGTGCTAGGACTTTCTCATACCTTGGCCAGTGGTGTTGGGGGTTCAGCTCCATTCCTCTCATGGTTGCCCCCACTCTGCAGACAAGCCACACCATATCTTGATAGCCACACCATATCTTGATGGCTTGAGAAAAGAAGAGATACTTGAATGAATGCATAAGATTCAGTAGCCAGTCTTCCTGGGTGGTGAATCATTCCAGATACTCTGTGAGGAGTAACATTAGACTGTCACTGTTTTTAATTGGAGTTCATGGATTTCCCAGGTGGCTCAGTGGTAAAGAATCTGCCTATCAAGCAGGAGACTCTGATTCGATCCCTGGGTCAGGAAGGTCCTCTGGAGAAGGAAATGGCAACCCTAGTATTCTTGCCTGGGAAATCCCATGGACAGAGGACCCTGGCAGGATATAGTCCAGAGGGTAGTGAAAGAGTCAGACACAACTGAGCAAAAACAACAATGGCAACTGTTCCATTTACAATGTTGTATTAGTTTCAGGTGTATAGCAAAGTGAATCAATCATACATATATATATATATATATATATATATACATATATATATATATATATATATATATATATATATCTACTCTTTTTTAGATTATTTTCCCATATAGGCCATTACAGAGTATTGAGTAGAGTTCCCTGTGCAATATATTAGGTCTTTATTAGTTACCTATTTCACTGCAGCACTATTTACAGTAGACCATTATTTTTTTAATTGGCCCAAACCCTGGCATCAGCAGTTCTTAACCTTTTGTGGATCATTGACCCCTTTAAAAATTAAATCCTTTTCCAGCTATAGAGCTGGAAATGATGAACATTCACCATGTTTTGCTTCCAGTATAAGGAATCTATTTATCCTATACAATTTTACTAAGTTTAGTTATTCGAGGGCCAATTTCATCACAAGCTTTAGCAAAATCCACAGGTTATCTGTGTCGTTATCTCATTTAGAATTTTTCATTTTATTTTATTACTTTAACCTAACCAAGACCTGTGCAAAAATACCTGTGCAAAAATACCTTACTTGCTATGTGTATTCTATCCAGTAAACATTAAAATAAGCATACAACTATTATTTTTGAATTTCCTTTCCTTTGCCAAGTAAAAAGATTTCTTATAATATCGGTGATAAACATTGGTTTATCACCAGGACATCCTGAGCTGGTCCATGGATCTCAGACTAAGAATTACTCTACCCTGGGTAAATGAGACTACCTTGGAGGCAAATCTGACCTGATAGGATTGGTATTAAAGATACTCAGTTCAACCCTGGCCCTTTTGCTGCAAGAAATTTTATGGAAGCCTCTCTGTGCCTCTTCTAAGATGGATGGATATTAATCAGGATAAGAACAGAGTAAAATGACACATAATGGATTTGAATACTATATAAATCATGTCCTTTTAGAAAACACTATTTCCAAAAAGGAAATGAAATAATGAAAACCTACACTGTATGCCATTGAATATCTTACTCTTTAAATAACAGGAGCAAGGAGGAGGGATAAAATGAAGGGAAGGGTTGCCCACCCCCGGACACAGAGTGCCACCATGTTGCCTGGAAGGCAAGGCTTGAGCTCCAACTTGGAAATCCTTTGCTCTTGTGGATTTAAGACCTAATTAATTGAACACAGAATTTTGCAGTGTTTGTTTGTTAGGACACTTATCTGTGGTACCAGGAGAATTTTGTTGTGCCCAATTACGTGAAAAATCAGCCAGATGTGTATGCTGTCATACTCTTAATAACCCTTACGTTTTTGGTGAGTACAGCTATTAATTGTGTAGTATGCATTGAAGTGATTAACATCGATGTAATTTATCATCTGGAGATTTCTGAACATAAATAAATGAGTTGTTTTGTTCGGCAAGGTGTTGACCTCTCAGAATTAGTGAATTAAAGTCCCCCCTCCCTTTTTTTTATTATAAATATGAAAAGCACCACAATCAGCCAAGTGTTCAGTTATTTGATTTTCTGGGGCATTAGCCGCTCTTGTTTGTGACATTTCCCTGTTGGGTACTCGTTTGCAAGCTCATTAATAAGGTTTTCTCATAGGACGGTTGCCGGGAAGGAAGAACGTACAGTAGGGCTCTTAGTTTTCCAGCTTTCATTCTGAGACTCAGCAAGGATACGGCAGCAGCACGCAGTTAAATGTTTAAAACAGAAAATAATTATGCTCGCGAGCTGGAATTCAAAGCTCTCTTTCTTTAGATGTTAGGCAGAGAACAGTTTTGCTCTTTAATGTTCTTGAAATGTATGACCCTAAACTCTTTCTGTGTGCTGCTTTTTTTTTTCTTTCTTTCTTTCTTTCCCGTGTCTGTGTGTATAGCATTGCTGAAATTTACAACAGGGTTGATTATAGCAGAACATGGTAGAATTGTAGCACAGTTAGTGGAGCTTCAGATCTGAGCCAACACTCTTGTCAAATAAAAGCCTGTTTAAAGGAGAACAGTTCACTGTCTGAGCGTTAAAAGAAAACTGTCTAAATAGCATCAAGGTGGCAACACACAGCGACATAAGCTGGGAATTCAAAGAGAAGCTGTGACCCTCAGTGTGGAATTCAGATTGCTGTGCAAGAGGGGGAAGCCTTACTCTGGACCGAGGTGAATCTGAAGCTCTGGAATTACTGTTATGTGTCTTTTGCTTTCTCCCATCATAGGCTTGCTCTTTAAAATGTTTTGCAAAAACCCTCATCTAGTGAAGGGTTTGTGTGTGCTCATATCTGAAAAAAAAAAAAAATTAAGAGATGAGTTTTGAAAGGGCGAATGAGACAAAGACTCTAAAAATGGGTGTTTTGAATGCCTTCCCTACTCTGATTATCATCTGCCAGTTAATCGTGTTCATGGGCATCATTTTCAAAATGAGTTTTATTGACTTGATGTAGCCAGGTATTTTGTAAATCCATATTCTTGTTCATCCAGGGTCCACTGAAGGCTAGATTTTTTTTTTCTTCTTTCCCTCCCTCAATTGGGGGAAAATTAGGCATTGAGGAGATGATCAAAACCTGTTCTTTATCTGGGCCAAAATAAATGTTTCTCTTGTATCGATGAGCCCTGCAGTGAAGGAGGGAGAAAAGCCTGCAAATAGGAAAATCTTTCCTCTTTGGAGTGGAGGATAAGACACTGTTTGCCGCAGCAGCTCCCGTGTCCCATCCTCTCCCCCATCAATTCTATTCCCAGGTTGTATTCTTCAAAGCATAATAGCTGGCGTTTTCAGATTTGGCCTGTTTCTCTGATCTTTCTCTCTCTCTCTTTTTTAATAGAATATGCTCTTCCTCCCACTCTCCCCTTCTTTTATTTTTTTTAAAGTGATGAATTGAGTTTCAGGGAAGTTATTTCAGTATTTACTATTCCTTCTGAAAATTAATGGGGGACACACTGATTGAAACTAATGTTTTAAACTGTTGTTTTTTGTGTTTACACAGAGTAGAGGCAGGTCCAAGTTTCCGATGCTGTTAACTCTTTGGCGTGTTAGCAAGGCGTTTTGCAGTGCCCAAAGGGGCAGGAGGCTGAGTCACCAATACTGAAAAATCAAAGAGAAAACACTGGGCCACATCCATTGTGAGCAAGACTTGAATGACATGACTCCCAGGGAAGAAAGCCTTTGCCGTCATCCCTGCCTCCTGCAGGCACACCCTGTAGAAAGAGGCTTGTCTCTGCACATCTCACCTAATGTCTAACCTAATGTATTTAGGAAAGATGAGTCTCTGAGGCTATGAACGCTGAATACCGTGTAGTGAAACTAGTCTTCTAATGTGCACTCTCAATGGTTTTTAACTCAAGGTCAGATTTTGAGTCTGTGGAAGTGTAAATGGTTGTAGAGGTAACATCTCAAAATCTAAAAAGAATGCTCCAAAGGGGATCACAGGGGATAAGGGTTGGGAGAGATAAATTAGGACATTGAGATTAATATATGCATGCTAGTACATATAGACTAGATAAGCAACAAGGATCTACTGTGTAGCACAAGGAACTATACTCAGTATTTTGTAATAACCTGTAACGGAAAAGAATCTGAAAAAGAATATATGTGTGTGTGTGTGTGTGTAAAACTGAATCACTTTGGTGTACACTTGAAACTAACACAACATTGTAAATTAACTATACTTCAGTTAAAAAGTTTTAAAAAATATTGAACAACCGAAGAAAACTTCCTATACTTAAGGTGATTAACAAAAAAGTAAATAAAAAGAATGGCTCAACACCATCCTTTATGATTTCCCTTAAGATACCACCTTGGACTAATACCCAAAATGCTAAAGAAATATGTAATGAAATGAAAGTGTGTAAATCAGAACACATGGGTTGAACCTCAAATTTGGGGAGTTAGATTGTTTTACAATAAGAGCTGTTAAAGTGACTAAACAAGGAGGCCATTAGACCAGTCTAATTAGGTGATTCTAGATAGATGGGGAAACAGTGGAAACAGTGTCAGACTTTATTTTGAGGGGCTCCAAAATCACTGCAGATGGTGACTGCAGCCATGAAATTAAAAGACGCTTACTCCTTGGAAGAAAAGTGATGACCAACCTGGATAGCATATTCAAAAGCAGAGACGTTACTTTGCCAACAAAGGTCTGTCTAGTCAAGGCTATGGTTTTTCCAGTGGTCATGTATGGATGTGAGAGTTGGACTGTAAAGAAGGCTGAGCGCCAAAGAATTGATGCGTTTGAACTGTGGTGTTGAAGACTCTTGAGAGTCCCTTGAACTGCAAGGAGATCCAACCAGTCCATTCTGAAGGAGATCAGCCCTGGGATTTCTTTGGAAGGAATGATGCAGAAACTGAAACTCCAGTACTTTGGCCACCTCATGCGAAGAGTTGACTCATTAGAAAAGACTCTGATCCTGGGAGAGCTTGGGGGCAGGAAGAGAAGGGGACGACCGAGGATGAGATGGCTGGATGGCATCACCGACTCGATGGACGAGAGTCTGAGTGAACTCCGGGAGTTGGTGATGGACAGGGAGGCCTGGCGTGCTGCGATTCATGGGGTCACAAAGAGTCGGACATGCCTGAGCGACTGAACTGAACTAAACTGAACTGAACTGAACTGAATACCTTGGTAACTTATGTCAGCAAACCAAAACCTAAACCAAACCCAATACACTCCAGGACAATAAAACCCAGCCAATCACAGGTAGCTAACCAGGCTTCCCAAATAAGGCAACTGCTTAGCTCTAGCCAATGAAATAATTGCCATGCTTTTCTTCCATGCCGTCTTTATAGAAACCTTTCCCCCAGCTCCTTTTGAATTATTTTCAGTTGGACTGCCCTGTTGAACTGGATGCATGCTCAAAGCAACACTTGAAAATTTTAATATGACTTGTCTATCCTAGAACAGGGCTACGGTGGATTCATGGTCTCCTAGTTTTCGTTTAACCAGCAGCAGAGCTAGACTTCCATTCCCCAACATTTCCCAACTATTTCATTCATTCATCTGCTTGGTGAATACATACTAAATGCCTACCATGTTCCAGTCACTGACATTATTCTAGGCACCAGGGATACAAAAAACGAAAACTTTTCTTGTTACAGAGCTTACATTCTTGTGCGGACATTCTTGCCATGAGGGTTTTCTCCCCCAGTGTTCACTTTCAAATTTTGAAGATTTCTCAGAGATCTGGAAGAGTACTATGTGGGTGAGTGTGCATCCAACTTCAAAGGCACTGGGAACAACTCTCTGCCGCAACATCACAGCATTAAATTTGATTTTGTTGGGTAAACAGTCATTTCAATATCCACAGAGCCACTTACAAGTTGCAACAAGAGGAAATTGTATTTCGCTGTGTGGTGTGGCACATGCTCTCCAGTCCCACATCCGTCCTCCAAGGCCTGACTCATCCCACTCATCATAGCTCAGCCCTCTTCAAGAAGTGCCGTTTAAGTGCTCCGATTCATACAGCAGATGTAACAGCAGGAGGGCCTTCACCTTGCAAACAAACAAAATAAACGGCAGTGAAAATTATTCATGAATGTGTGATGACAATGGGAAGCAAGCCTGTTGCAAGGTGTTCTCTTTAACTCCTCGGAGAGCTTGCTGTGACTCTGTTCTCTCACTAGCCCCAGCCTCCTGTGTCGCTAGACATCGCCCATCTTCAGCGCAAACCCGGCCTTGCCCAGCAGTTTAGGCAGCTGTGTTATAGGGGTCAGATCTTACCCCTAACCCTCAGGTTCATCTTGGCATCGCCATGCTCTTCCAAACTGCAGGAATCCTCCATGATTGACAAAGACCCTCAGGTAAAGCTTGCCCACCTGATTGCACAGGCACTGACCCACACTGCCCTCCCACCAGTCTGATTCATCTGGGCCCCCACCCTGCCCTTGTCTTTGCCCAAAACAATGAACACTTGGTCCAGAGGCCTCCAGTCTCACTGTAACAGGCGTTTCCGAATGTTGGAGGAAATCTCAGTCACACGAAGAGCCTGGAGAAGCACATTGGTGCTTGGGTTTCTAGACCTGCTTTGCAGTCAGCGCATCAGCAAGCATGTGAGGTCCACATCCTCTGACTTAAATTCTCAGGCAGGGACGATGTCAGGAGCCTCTGGGCTAACAGGTCTCCTCCCGCCATGCTGTCTTATTTCAGCAATGCTCCTCTCTGGTGATACCTGGGAAGGATAACATCCCAGGCAAAAGGAAACCACAGTGTCTTTTTAAAAATAAGAATTTGTAAAGACTGATACATTAGCTCAGTAATCTAGAGATAAGGAGACTGTGACTTTTCATTTCCATGGGAAAGTGAAATACAGGTTCCAGAGTCTTGAGTTTCATCTTCTGAAAAGATCATAGAATATGGTACAAGGTCAAACTGGCATGAAATCAACTGTAAGCTGCCAGCAAGCCATTCTAACCTCTTTAAGAGTTTCCTTTTATATATATAGATATATATTTCCCCCCCTTTATAGAGAGCAAAGTCCTTTTAAGGAAAGTCTCATCAAATCAGAATGTCTTTCTAATATTGTTTTTTTAATTGGCTGCTACTGTAGTGTGACCTAAAGTCTCCTGGTATTTAACCCTCTGTACGACTTTGACTAATGGCCAAATTTTGTCTGCTATAGCAGTCTTGCTAAATGTCTTTTAGGGGTTTTTTTAAAATTACAGGGTATTATGAAAACCTCAGATCCCTCAACCTAATTGATTGTCTGTTGGTGATGCCATCTCTGTAACTGTAATGTTCCATGAGTGCATAGACCTAACTATTTTTCTTATTTTTATACAGCAGTTCCATTTTATAATGATATTAAGCCATTCTGAGCGATACATTTCTGGACAGTTATTGCACTTGGGCAGAAAGTGTCATCTGGCTTTTAGCCTTGTGCCTTCCAACACCAACTGAGGCGTAAAATGATCACCCAGAAAATGTACTAGGCCTTACTTAGCTCATTACTTAAAAATAAATCTTGGAGTCTGATTCCGTTTCAGAAAAGATTTGGTGGGTTATAACATTTGATTTATGAACATAATTAAAGCATAAATGATGAGCTCTGGACTATTCCATCAGCCATCTGGATTGTTCAGTATTTTGACACACTCAGATTGTAGTCAGGATCTTCCTGGAGAAGATCCTAACAGCCCTGGGTTCTAGAGGTGCCAGCAGAGCCCCAGGGTTTCTATTCCACCTGTTGAGAGGACTCAAGTTCCTCTTTCAGGACAAAGGATTGGGGATCAAATTTGTTTTCTAAGTTTCCTTCACCCGGAGATGGATCTTGGCGCATAAACTCTCTGTTTGGCATAAATATAGCTCAGCTGCCCACAGTCGAATAATATGCCTATACATACTACATGTGTCAACAGAGGAGGACGTTTTTCTGTATAATACAAGTGAGATTAATGTTCACCTTTCTAGCCAGCTATTAAGGTAACTGTGGCAGCTGTACCTATAAGTAGATGGTAGATGTTTCTCCAGAAACCTAAAGAGTAAATTGGGAAAATCAGTTATCAAAATTGAAAGTGTATTTTCTAAGGCTTAGTATATGATTTTTTTAAAAATGTAAATCCCAGGTATAGCAAGGCCTTAGCATGTTCTTCCTAATTTACGTGAGCCATTGACAACTGGTAAATAGCCATTAGAAGCATAAAAGGCATTTAACTAAAACAAACTCAGTAGTACTGAAAAGGCAGCGTGGATAGATTTTCAACACTGTCTTTATTATTAATGGAAGTTGAGCATGTAAAAACCCTTAGTGCACTGTGCTGAAAAATATGCTCTCTGTTTGCTTGTAAATTACACAAAGGAGAAAAAGGACCCAAAAAAAGCCTTCCACATCGGCCAGCAAGCACTCTGCTTCTTCTTAATTAATGGACCGAAGTCATTGGTGCATGGAAAATGTAGACCTTGCTTGGATCAGACATTAACCTATAAGCAAGTATTACATTTCAGCCCAAATTTGAGGCTTTGAATTTAGCTTTCCTCAGAATGGTTCCTGGGTAAGGATGACAGTGGTTTCCTAACCAGAAACTCCAGAAGTGCTGCTGTTTTTGAGTATGAATTGTAAGGGAGCCAGGATTTTATTGTCTGTGTTTTCAATGGCATAACCTTCTTCCTCCCCCCTTTTTTTTTATTTCTTGTGGGTTTTTTAAAAATAAATTTTAACACCCAGTTCTGTGTGCACAGGTATTATACCACCAAAAATAATAGACCCCCATATGTCACCCACTGGTTGCATATAGCCTACAGTATTATTAACTCTCAAAGGAGGGTGTCCAGGAGCTCTTGACCAGCAGTCAGTGTTCCTTTGGGGTCTCCTGTTTATGAGTATTTCTGGCTTTCTTTAATGACTAGCATCCCTACCCAGTTAGCAGTATCTGGAGACCTCTATGCCATTTTCCTTTGCCAACAAGTCCAAGAATAGAATCGTGTTGCTTGCAGAAGTCAGCTGGAGCTTTCAGTCCTGTTAACTTATGTTCTCTGGCAAGTGACTTAGCTCCTCGAAAAGCATTACCAGTTCAGCGTGCAGTGCGCACCGATGCACAAGAAGCCTCTCTCAAAAGGTTTGGGATGCCACGTAGTTTTCAAGAGTCAGAAAGATCCGGTGCTAACAACATGACTATAACAATGCATCTGCAATGCAGCCATCCCTAGAGAGGACTTCATGTGGCTTGTTTGGCTATGGGCAGGTTGAGACGGTTGAACCCCACCATATTTCTTATTGTGCCCTGATTCCATAGGGCGAATGATAATGAGCGAACCACTGCTTATAAAAGGCCCAGGGGCTGTTGTTTGAATGATGTGATTGTCCAAGAAAGTAAAGTTATGGAAATTGGCTTGACCTTTCAGCCAACTGATGTCTTGACCTCTCACATGTATTACCTCTTGGGTACATTTCCAAAAATATACATTTATGGAGCCACAAAATTAAATGAGAAAACTGATTTAGGGATCACTGCCTTGTTCGTTCAGTATAGGGGGACAAAAACCCTCCCAAACCCATTCAGGTTTTATTTGTAAATACATTTGTGTGTGTATCCAAATTAATTCTGACCCCTCCTCTTCCCTCCCTAGTCCCTGTACCTCCTAGCATTCCTCACTCATTCCCACACCCCACAAATGCAGTTTCTAAATAGATAGTAGAAATAAGAATACCTATTCATCGTGAAACTTTGACATCATGAAAGTTCTCTCCCTTAGGAGAATGTCACTTCAGAATACCTAAGTATTTGACTGCATTAGGAAGCTCTACTCAATACACTTGGCTTTAATTATGGATTGCCATTGGGAAATGTGGTTTGAATTCCTATAAACATACATTTCTTGGGACTGTCTCATTATGTTATCTCTATGACCTGGGACGGCCTACATCATTCTCTAGGTACCTGCCAGTGTTCTCATCCATAAAATGGCATTTTCCACCACCAGTGGTGGTTCCTCCCTTAGTAGACCCTCAGTAACGTCAGTCTCCTTCCTTCTGATGTGTTTACCTTGAGATGGCATAGAGTTTCTTTAGGGGCCAGCACAACCTCCCAGGTCTTTATTCTTGGAGCCATTAGAATGGAATTCAGAAGTTTTGCCTTTCCTATTTGAAAACAAGAGGCAAACTTATTAATATGCAGTGTCACAACATATTGTCACATGGTAATATATGATCTATGATAAAATGTATCAATTCTGAGCACCACAAATATCTGTGGCTTCACCTCAGCATGAAGGCAAATGAGTTTCCTTTAGCTTGAGTGAGTCTGGAGATAAACTTCAATGTAACAAAATGTGTTTCACAGGAAATGTTTGATGTGGCACAGTTGGCTTATGAATCTCCTTATCTATTTGTGGTTCACTCCTTAGAGTTATTAGGCAATTTAATTTGAGCAAATGCCAGGATTACTCACTAATTAGAAGGATGTGACTGAAGGCATGAGGATGGGGAGTGTGTTGAGTGCTGGTAGAATGGGGTCTGTGACAGCGTGCAAGTCTGGTTCTGCCTGATGATATCATTTGCTAAACATTGTACTTTGTGTTGTTGTCACGCAGATAAGCCTCAAGTGCATATTCAGATGACTTACCCTCTACAAGGCCTAACCCGGGAAGGGGACGCGCTTGAGTTAACATGTGAAGCCATCGGGAAGCCCCAGTAAGTTCTGAAGGCCG
Source organism: Ovis canadensis (assembly GCF_042477335.2). Taxonomy (NCBI): domain Eukaryota; kingdom Metazoa; phylum Chordata; class Mammalia; order Artiodactyla; family Bovidae; genus Ovis; species Ovis canadensis. The sequence continues at coordinate 33,610,682 of NC_091259.1, read as the reverse complement.
AGGTTGGCAGAGGGTCATAAGCAGTAAATGTCACAACACAGACACGTGCATTCGCAGCTCACCGGCCTGTCACCTGTCTCCTGCTGTAAAGGGTGGAAGATCTTTTTCAGGAAATAGAAGAATATTCAGTGAATAGTGGAATAAATAGCTGTGGTTCTTAAGGGTGAGGATCGGGAGAAAAATGAAATGCCAGCTAAGATTGAAGTCTCAGCTAATTCTGTTTTATTATCATCAGCATGATTGTCAGAACTATTTTCTCTCACTCACATAAAATAATCCTAATAAATTTTTAGTGTGCCCACAATCTAATGATATATCTGCTACCTTCTGTGCTAATGTTTTAAGCTGCTGGAAAGATGGTTTTCAGACTTAAATTAAGCTGCTGTGTTTAGGGCCTGCTATAGGCAAATGAATTTGCCTTACTTTTCATTGTGCTTCTTCCCTCAAGGAAAAGTGACTCCTAGAAATATTTTTGTTAGTAAGGAGTGGTTTGGGAATTTTTCTCAAGGAATGTGTGTGTGTGTGTATATATATGTACTATTGCAGAAGGGAAAAGAACTGACTTTTACTCTTTATTTTATTGAAAAGTGTAAAAAAATAAAAAGCTACTTCATTTGCCCTTGCTGAATAAATGAGTGAAAGTGGATTAGACAAACTGCTCATGTTACCACTGATACAGCAGAAGCCATGTGGTGGTACCACTTTAGCTCTTAGTTTCATTTGGGGAGGAGGAGGAGTCTTTTCATCTTTCTAAGAGAAAAAAAGATTGTTTTTACCTGGGAATAAACAAACTGAAGGCAAAGACACTCTGTGGACTCACCACGTGGAGCCACAGGTCGGTGAGGGGATCCAGAGCACTCAGATTTTTTTTTCATCCCCAACAAAAAACAGAATTGAGCTCCCTCTGCTGTCCCCACGCTGCGGTTATCTCCCCCTCTCAGAGGTTTGCTAACCAGCATCTTTATCACAGTTTTCATACAAGGACCTCAGAGCATCTTCACATCTTCACAAAGCTTCCCCCAAGTCTTTGGAAAGAATTCTTCCCGTGACAGCTAAGCGATGAACTCTGAGAGAACAGAGAGCCAGAGGGGGCCTGTGGGCCCTCTTCCCACGTCAACCCTCCCTATTTAATGTGTACTTCTCCAGGGCCGAGAATTGGCTTCTCTCTTTACTCACCGTTTGGAGCTGTAAAAATGACCTTTAGGAAGGAGGAGGTGGTCTTCCTTTTGCTTTCCTTTTCCTCAGGTGTTTCGAAGTTATTTGGTTTTAAGTGCTTCCAGCTTTACCAGAGCAGTCTTCTTCTCCTTTGAACACTGCAAAAGCTTCAGCTGTTTCTTTGTGTAAACTGTTTGAACTAGGTCCCCGTTAGCAGCTTACCTCCCCTCCAAAACCATCCAGTGGTGGAAAAAAATAAATTCTCCCCAGCCTCTTGCCACACATAGTACCAGCCACATTAACCACATTTACAGAATATGGCTTGCTAACCTATATTTTGCTTCTGTATTTTTTTTTTTTTCCTCTGAAGAAGGTACTGTGTTCAATTGAATGTGCCACGAGGACAGTAAATTACATGTTTCCTTCGGGACATTGATGCCAGAGAGGGTATTTGTTTGTTCCTCTCCAATCGGCCTGGGTGCACGGTTTTCTGAGCAAGCACGCGTTACTCGCTGCTGGCCCTCCTAGCATATTACCTATTTATTTTCTCAAGAAATTGCATACAATAAAAATGGTAATTTAACTTGCCATTAAATGTTGTGAACGTTCTCGGCGCTTACCCCCACTGATGATTTCAGCTGTCAAGCAGCGGGACAGTAGGTCTGATTGCCAGGCAGACCCATTCGCCATTGCCTGCAAGGAAGACATATGCAAGGCTCATTTTTAAGTAATTTACTGGGTGGTGATGACAAACCCACATGTAATTAAAGAAAAATCATGACTTTGCATCCCCCTGGAAAACTGGAATGCTGCTTGACAGGGCTCACTTGAGTGTCCGTTCATTATGAAGCGCGGGTCTTTGGTCCTGATGCTGCTCCTGGAGGTAGTGCATGAAATGAAAGGAAGCTACTTCTGTGCTCGGATCCCTGTGACCCTGCCTTGAAAATGGCAGCTTTCAGACCCAGTCCTAGATGTGGCCTCGATTTCATAGGGGCTGCCTTGAAGGATCATAAATTCAGTGAGTTAGAAAGAGACTCTGTGTGTGTGTGTGTGTGTGTGTGTGTGTGTGTGCGCAACTGAGGCTCTGGAGTACCTTGTGAAATTTGCTTTTTCCTGATGGATACAAATGTGGTCTCTAATCATGAAAACACACTTGCCTGTGATGAGCCAGTGCTGGAGGCCCCCAGGGGTCCACATGGAGGTGTCAGCACTCCACAGCCATCGATCTGGGAGCCCGTCCCCGGGCGCCTGCGGATGCACACACTGGGCAAGGGCAGCAGCACTGGGGGCCTTGGAGAGCCACGGAGGGCAGGCACCTTGCCCAGGCACATGTAGATCGGTGGATTTGGCCTAGGAGGGTGTGGTGGCATCTTGGGTTGGTGGAGGGTAGGTTAAGGGTAGGGAATAAGGGGACAGGAAGTGACTGCATCTTTCCAGAATGAGAAGAGGTGATTTTTTTTTTCTTTTTCAAACAGCAGAGGCCAGAGAAAGCACTATTCAGAGGTAAAAGTCCATTCCTTTCTGCAAAACAAGAAATCCACTTACGTATCACAACTCTCTAAGCCAGTATCTCTGTGTGTTAGTAACCATGAGATTAATGCATGTATCACTAGCCCAGGATTTGATTTTTTTTCCCCCTAATTAATGAGATGATTAACAATGGGTGAGCTCTGTCCTGTCTGAATTGGTGTGAAACCACACAGCAGGGCATAAAAAGAGGGCACATGGTTTATTTGCTGGTTTGTTGAAGATGGATTGGAAATAATGAGACTCCTGCTTGTGGCCTGTTGAAAGTTTTTCAACATCTGATAATATTTTTAAGAAAATTATATTCCAAACAGATTTGTGGAGCCTTCACAGCTATAATTCTGTGAACTTAAAATTATCTCCAGTAGGTCCTCTTTAATTGTGTCACCCTGCATGGGATTCATTTACTGCGTGGGTGAGAAGTTTGATGCAGACATCTTGGTGGGAAGTCATAATGCAACCTGTCTCTCTCCCTTCCTTCTGCAGGCCTGTGATGGTGACTTGGGTGAGAGTCGATGATGAAATGCCTCAACATGCTGTACTGTCGGGGCCCAACCTGTTCATCAATAACCTAAACAAAACAGATAATGGTACATACCGCTGTGAGGCTTCCAACATAGTGGGGAAAGCTCATTCGGATTATATGCTGTATGTATACGGTACGTGAGAAGATGAAGCCCTCTTCCATTTGACTCATTTACTGTGTAGCTGCTGCTTGTAATTCACTCCTAAAGCTTTTGGTCAAGTTGCAAGCCAAAACGCCAGTTTGTTTCCTTCCAGAATTAAAGAAGCCTGGCCCGAGGTGGACCCCAGTGCCTCTACTAGGAGGACAGCGCCTTTTCTTTCCCTTTTCTAACCGTGGGGGTTTCCCACTAGATCACAGACTCTGGTCATGCTGAGTAGGAAAGCTGTGTCCTCAGGCACAAGCTATGGAGATTATGTTAGAAATAATGACTGCGAAATTCAGCCTTACCAATTAATGGCTCTTCAGCTCAGAAAGTCTATTCCCAGTGGTATTTTCTGATGATACCTGGGCTAGCCTTTCTCCTGCTTTGATGAGCAGAACTATCCTATTTTCAGCATGAAGCTATTACATCCCAGATGTCGCAAGCCAGTAAATACTTGAAAAAAAACAGAAAGTCCCTGGTAGCTCCGTTAACCACTATAGCCACTGCCTTAGACACATGTTTTTTTTTTTTTTCTTATTTGTCTGTTTTCTTAATATCTTTTTGCAGGATTATTAAAGCACGTGATCAGGAATTTCACTCTCTAGTCAACAAATATGTATTGTGCATCTACTTGTACCAGCCATTTTAAACTTATTTCCCATTTACAGCTTACGGTCAATTTTGTGTCTAGTGAATATTCTCTATTTAGCTGAAGAGTGCACTGCTTGTCTAGTCTTATGATGACAAATTGAGTCTCCCCTGTCCAATTGAATCTCAGTTAGTTTTACACCAGGAAGAATAGTCATGGGCTGACTTGACACAGAATGAATAACCATACACGTGACAGTTTCAGTGTCGTGTGAGTATATGAACAGGAGTGTGCATTTCTCTCATGTGAGCCACCTAAGTAATCCAAGAATAAGTGTATGTGATATATACACACACAAATCTACCTATGGGAAATCTACTCCATAACATCTTAGAACCTGACCACTTTCCCTGTGAAGAAAATAGGAGAACAATCTTTTTGATGAACTAGAGAAATCATTTAATGAAATGATTTACCCCAGGTTTCCATGGATATTAAAATATAGTTCTTAACTATACCTGAGGTTTTCTTTCTTTAGCATAAAGCAGAAGTAAAAGCTCACACCTAGTCACTTTATGTGTAGACTTCTAAGGTGTGTTTTCTTTACACACAACCTGTTTTGTCTGTTGTCCACACATTATAGCATTAATTCTCGCCAGTAGTTAAGGAGATCAGAGTGAAAGGAATGGCTCTCCGTGTAGGTGCGAAGAGGCTCTGTGTGCCCCACTTTCAGCCACCCTCGCTTTTTACTTCTATGACCCCACCGCCCCCCCCCCCCCGCCTTAACATCAGGGTTTGAGCCTCATGCAAGGCCCCAACCTTGCTGTTATCCAGGTTTACAGACTCTTTCAACTCTTTAAAAACGGCAGATGTTAAAAAAGCAGATACAAATTTTCCCAAGTCTATTATATGCTTCCTTGATTCAGAAGACTAAGTTTGATTTACTGTACCCACTGTTCCGATATCTCAAGATGAGAAACGTTTTGTGGATTTGATGGACAGGTAGTTTTAAATAATTTTGGATCCCAGCTTCTGGCTTAGCGTTTATTGAGGGCTCTCTCACTTCCTTCCACGTGCTAAGATGACAGTCTTACATGCATGATCACCTCTAATCTCCATAGTAACAAGATGACCAGGTAATGTCATCATGCTTCCATTTTAAAGATGATAAAACGAAGCTGAGAAGGGTCACATAAGTTGCCCAGGCACAAGTTTACTGAGTGTGTTTTAGAGTCACTATACTTTGACTCCAAAGTCTATAGTGAAATGTGTGTCTTTCTTTCTTTGTAGTTCCTCTTTTTCTCTCTGCTTCCTGGTAGAACAAGATTGTTCCCTGGGAATGAACTCTGGGCCAGAGCACATTATTTAAAAGACAAGAAACAGAGACCCATCCATTTAGGCGAGGGCATCTATATCCGCCTATCTCCCCAGCCCAGCATGGGGCTTCGCCTGATCTAGGCGGTTTGCTGGATCCTCAGTTCGCTACTGTCCTTCTGTAACCTGAGCTGGTAGTGATGCTTGGGTGCAGGCTAGAATGCGCACTCCAGTTCTTGCTGCTCTAGTGATAAAATGTTCTAGCAATTTGAGAAGATGGTAAGGAGGTTTTCTTTTCAAAGCCAACTGATTGCGCTACTACAGTAACTTTCAAAGTTCTTTACGAACTCAGAGTTAACGTGCCCTTAAAATGTTTAATTCTCTGGAAGTAACTTCTTCACTTGGAGAATCTATCTAGTTAGTGCCTCAGCCCCAATTGGTTTTGTTCTTTTAGCCTCTGTGTGTCAAATAGCTTATTAGCTCCACTCTGTATTTTCTTAAATAGTGACCTCACATTGCTCTTAACACTAGAAGTGATCTAAGCGTTATACCTGGTAACGGAATCTAATTCATTTAGGTCACTTGAGCCACATGTGAAGGACAGATTACCCCAGTAGTGGTAAAATAATTGAAAGTGTGTGAGTTTCACAAACTGAAAGGGACTGGTGACCTTTGTTTCTGAAATCTCTGCCCTCGTTAGTCTCTCTATCTCTCCGTGTCTGTAATCGTAGTTTCAGATCACCTTCAGGCGCACTTTGATTGTGTGGTGGACATCACACATTTTGTGCCAATGCATTTAGAAATAGGGGCAGAAATAGCTTTATAGTATATCAGGGGAGGTCTCCCAGCTACAGATGTTCCTTTTGAGTGATAAATATCGTCACTGAATCAGAACAAAGAAGGCAGGTCTCCAGGCACGGCTGAGGTGGGGCGTGGGCAGAGCAGGATATCTTGAGGGACCAGTGCCCTCGCTCACCTTGGCGTCCCCACCTCACCTGTCCCTGCATCTGCCACAGGGTGTGCGAGAATCTGGTGGTCTGCCGGGTCACAAAATGCTTCCCCGCCTGTGGCCTCCATAAGCAAGTATCCACAAAGCTCAACTGGACGTACTGTCTGTTCTTCTGAAAAAGCCATCTGAAATTATTAATGTAATCATTTCTACTTCTTGGAGGAGAATGGATTTTTTTTTTTTTAACGGATTCCTTTTGGCGCTTGTGTGAGGCTGCTTTCGCTAGTAATTTGCTGGCAGCCTCAAATAAACAGAGTCTCCCCTAAAACAGACCCGTCTGCTGTTGATTCTTCCCTGTCAAATTTGCGCATTTGTGTATGTGTGAGAGAAGTTTGTGAGAAAAATGAAAACCTCGGATTATTGATCAATGGTAGAATCTTTTAAGCAGACCGTCTAACCAAACACCAAGGTAATGTTTTTGTAAACTTCCAGGAAGTTGTGCCAACAATAAAGGTACCATATATAATTAAACTTTGGATGTATTAATTAGACAGTCTGAGAGCTCACTTGGAGATGAAAGGACACCAGATGTGTCAAGGAGAAAAAGTTGACGGGCTTTAGATAAAATTTAAAATCAAAAGCCTTCAAGTCATCTAATGCTCTATTATAGCAGAATGACTGCTTTAGTTCAAAGTCTTGCTGACAATTTAACACATTCAGTTTGATCATTTGGGTCAAAAATTTTTTTCTCTTTCATATTTGCTTTCCCTTTCCCCGCCCCCCAAATAATTTTTGAGATTACAGAAGAATATACAGTATATCAAACAGCTGACAGAGCATTTCCTATCAGGTTTCCTGGTTTTAGGGTCAAGTCTTGTTTATATTTAGTTGTCTTGTTTACAAGATGGAAATGTTCTTCAGTGTTATCACTGTCGCCCACGTAGGTCAGGCTTAAGCAAAGGCAACGAACTCATTAATATTTATAAGTGGTAAAATTTATTGACTTTTAAGAAATAAAATCTCAGTAAAATCTCACATGCCTGGAACTTGATATTTAGTGGTGACATTCTCTCTTCTTTGTATTTATTACAAGTATAGAAGTAGTTTTACTTCCTGCTGGGATGTATTGATGGAGAATAATGAAGTTAACAGTCAGAGAGCAAGAGGCAGGCGAGCACTCTTCCTTGGCCGATAGGAGCTCTTTAGATAGAGCAGCACCATCTCCTCCTTTCTCCCACCGGTAAAAGTATGAAAGAAAATGCCAACATTGTACCCTCTCGGGGACTGAGTCGGTCTAACCCCACCCTTTGAAGTTGGATGGGAGGGTGTCATAGGTGTTTATTTTTTCCTCCCTTTTCTACTTCTCGTCTTCTCATCCCTAGTTCACTTCATTAGTACAAATTTTCTTTTCTTCTTTTCTTAGCTCTTCTGGATAAGGCTTTGGGATATAATTAGAAGACATAAATCTTTGTGGGGGGATGGGGGTTTTGAGTTTCAAACAAACATCTCAGTGTCTTCATGCCTTTGTTTTGTCATTACTGGTCATTGTTGTGTTCAGCATTGTGGGTTTGATTTTCCTTTTTTTTTTATCCAGATCCCCCCACAACTATCCCTCCTCCCACAACAACCTCCACCACCACCACCACCACCACCACCATCCTCACCATCATCACAGGTACGGTACCTTCATTGCCATTGAAAATGTCCTGAATGTATATTGTCTTTCTGGTATGTATAAAAAAAGAAGCCTTAAAAGGTCTCTTTGAATCCTTGGAATTGAAGTATTCCTTCATTTGGTAATTTGAAAGACATTACATACTGTGTTCTCAAGTTGAATCTTAAGGACCTCAGAAAAATCTTTAACATCCAAACGATTTAACAGTAGGATCAGCTATTTTGCAGAATTCTTTTTTAAGCATCACCGTGCAAAGCAAAATGCTAGGGAAAGTGGCAGCCTGGCTCTTAGAGGCTGGATAGCTTGTGTTTAGCCACGGTTGGCAAAATGGTAAGTATCCTAGCTTTGGATCCTCTCCTTGTCTTAATTTCATCTTAATCCACGTGAAAGAAAATACCCAGCCTTTACCATGCCTGTGTGGGCCATGTTCCTAAATGCATCATCCTTTTTGTCCCAGAGAGTACCTGCTGAGAGTGTGTCGCCTGGGGACCCACCATCCTTTCCACGCTGGGCACTCCTGTACCCCTTGCTGCCCTCCGTTAAACGTTGGAGGAGTGGAAGAGGCAGCCACAGCAGTTATCACTCTGTGGTTTAGCTCTTTGGACTCTCTGAAACTTATTCAAAAAGTTTCACTGTCTTCTATTTCTGACCATCGCTGAGGGAGGAGATGTGCCTTCCAGTCCCTTCTTCCTGGTCCTCAGCAGCTCTCAATGCTTGATATTGCTTGTCTGGGAGGCTTGGAGTTTTCTCTGCCAGCCAGGGTGGGAAAGGTTACAGCCTTACCATGTCAGCTAGTCATGCAAGATTTCCTTACATAAGGCTGCACCTACCTGCTATCGACAGGTACCTGCCCCAGAAACACGGAAAAGTAGTTATTCTATGAGACCCCCCCCCCAAAAAAAAATCTCTTTAAAAATTAACTTTTGCACTCCATCTCTGAGCCATGTGCTCTGGTGTACAATCCTATCACTGGACTTCTTTAAAATCGCTGAACAGTATACTCATCTTTATCCTCCTTACCACCCTAGATATGGCAAACATCCTTCACATTAACTTTCTGGAGATGTTTTCAGTTTTCCCAGGTCTCGGCGAGATAGACAAAATGAAAATTCTAAGTGGTCAGTGATAGAGGAGGCCTCATCAGTTTATTAAATGTAACAGTAGATGGTCTAATTTCACTTTTCTTCTCCTTTCTTAAGTATGACAGTGGAACAGAGAACTTTGAAATAAGCCACTAGTGAGGATGGTTTGAATGGTGTCTGTGAAAACATCAGTGTGTGCCCTTAGTTGGAAAGTTCCTGAAAATCCATCAATTGGTATTTGTGTCTCTCTCTAATCTCAGCTCCAGCCAGGCTGCCTCCTAAATTCTTATCTGTGTGTGTTTCCCTTTTAGCTCTCTGTTAGTTTCTTCTGCTTCTTACGTAAATTCAGTTTATGAGTAGAGCAAATAGATTCCTCCCACTTTCTGTATCGTTAGTAAAGACAGCAAAGACGCTCCTTCCTGACTCTGATTTCTAGAGCAACCACGCTAACATCTCTCCATGCTAGGGACCAGGTGTTTGCCTTTCATGATTTCTTACCTCTCATCCCAGTAGTGAGCCAATTAAGCTTAAGCTCCTGTTACCAGGTTTTCATGAATTTTCCTATGAATGACCCTTTGAATGTCATTGTAAATTACATCCAGCCCACTCGCCGCTGCCCTGCCTGTGTGAATCCATTGAGAAAACCCATTGATGGTCTTTTTTCTTTACAGAAGTTGCCCAGGTATGAGCCTACCTTGATTACCTCTCCTTGTTTCCATCTAGGTAACCAGTCAAGTTTACAGCATAAGCGCCACATTTCTCCTTAGTGTGGAGCCACTACTTTTCATTTGTGGCTAGCCTGTCACTAGCTTAGGCTGTTTTTATTTGTTTTTAAAGACCCTTCATAACAGCCCCTCAACTCCTCCCCTCTCGCCGTCAATCTCAGCAACTTGGCAGAGGCACTTCAATCACACTCCAAATCCTTCAGTCCAGACTGAAGCTCATTGCACGTCCTGAAACAGCTGCAACTCACTGTTATCACAGTTCCAACCACGGAGACTCCATTTGAGAGGAAATTTTAAAAACAAGCAATGCTATGTTTCTGGCCACATCACAGGTACCTTTATAGGGACTTGTCTGCTCCTCCCCCTCGTCTCCTGGCATCAGCTCAAGGTCATGAAAGACGATATCGTAGATGCACTTGTGGCCTCCTGATGTTCCTAGCGGAACCCTCTCTACACACAGATGCACTTGTGGTGATGAATGCCCTGATTTCTCAGTGGCACACCCAAGAGTGGTTAAAGCAAAATTGCCTCTAAAACAACACTGGAGAATCCGTTGCCTTAATGGGTGTGATCTCACAGGCTTGCTATGTCTTAACAAGCAGTGTTATATATATTTATCTTGCCCAGAAAGTGTACTTGTGGAATTTAACATTTGCTCCTTTCTTCAAACAGATTAAAGGTTACGGAGCCGAATGATTCCACATCCCATTTTAAAGGTCCAGGCCATCTCCTAGATTTAGATTGGTTCCTAAAAAAATCTTCCAGACTGAATCTTGACAAATGGAGAGCTAAATTAATTTCTACTGCTCTTCTTGCTTGTACTGTTTGGTATATTACAGCTAACCATTAGCCTTAAAAGCTTCAACAGCTAAATCTAGTGACAGTAACATAAAGCGTTGGCTTGAAAAAAAAAAAAAAAAAGGAAGAGGAAGCCCACAGGCATCTTATTTATTTTCTCCCAGGCAAATGCAATGACTGAAACACATTCCCTAGGTCAGAGTTTCATTACAAGCAAAATGTACAAATGCTTTGAAACTGAAAAAATGTTTTGAAACTCGAAAGGTCATAGATGATTTCTGATGTCTCTGAAAGGAAGTGTTCCAGCATTGTCTTTTATCTTCCACAACCGGAATAATCGAATTGTTCCCCTTGTTAGGGAGGCAGGCCTCCATGAGTTCTCAGTCACCTGACTCCCTCAAAACATGTTAGCACTTCATTCTGGAGGCCCTGGTAAAAGAGGAATTGTGAGCCCAACCTGGGGCTTCCCACATGGCTTGATGGTAAAGAACCCACCTGCCAATGCAAGAGAAACAAGTTCGATCCTTGAGTCAGGAAGATCCCCCAGAGAAGAAAATGGCAACCCACCCCAGTATTCTTGCCATGGGCAATCCCATGGACAGAGGGCTACAGTCCATGGGATCGCAAAAGAGACAGATATGACTTAGCTGTTCAGCAACGACAGCTTGACTTGATGCTGCCCACCCAGAATCATAGGTGGGTGGAGGAGCAGGGCATCACTGCCTCACATCCATTCTGCGTGGGGAAGCTCTCCTGACTTAGATGTAAAGGCCACATCTAAAGGTAGCTTCATCTTTGGAAGATTTTTGCAGGCTCTAGAGTCCTGAAAGGATGATTTGATGTCAGTTTGCCATATGAGCATTGTTGTGGCTTTGTAACTGTTCACCCACCATTAGAATCTTTTTCTGAATAAGAAGCCATTTGAGGGATGGAGTTGGGATGGGAGCCGCACAGAGCCTCCTGTGATGTCCCTTAAGATTCTTTGGTGTCTCTGCTGTCTTTCATGTACATTGATATTCTAACCACATATTTCTGTTTTGACTATTGCTACTGGCAGGCCCCCACTTATTTTTTTTTTTCTTTTAACATCAAGTCTGTGTGGTTTCATTCATGGAAGATACATGCTATAATATGAAAGTGCAAACTGCATAATTTAAATTGTCTCTGGCATCCTCTTCTAAAATACAGAGACAGCCAACCATTACCCATGGTAACAGTCCTCCATGGAGATTCCTTTCAGAAACCAGAATCAAAGAAAAATCTATCGCCATACAGGGGGGAGCATTGTTCTGTTTTGTTTTGAGCTTTCTTTAAAATTGGTTGATTTTGTATATCAGATGTACATAAAAATACCTGTTTTGTGTTTGGGGATAGTTTTGCCCCTGTCTGCCAGTTGGGTCAGTCACCTTAGGGAAATATTCTGTTTCCTTCCATAGTTAATGTGGATATTGTATTGGATCTGCTTGGTTGTGCCCTGGGTTAGATGCTTGATGAGAAAAGTAACATAGAAAACAGCACTCAGTTTTAAACACCCTTAGCAGCCTAAATATAAAATTCAGGCCGGGAGGAGTTCAACCTGTAGGTCACACTTATACGTGCAACTGTCATAAATTAAAAAATTAAAATCACCTTAGAATAAGAAATGAATAGCTATAGGGCCAAAATCTGAAACACATTTAAAAATCCTTTCATAAGAATGAAGTAGGTCATTTCTAAATGAATTTTTCTCTTTTTGAAAGTACATATCCAATTAAAATATTTTGTGTTTCTTGGAAAAGAAAACAGCATGGATTTTCTTATTGGCATCTGAGCACCCAGTATTCAATATACCTTGGAGAAAGTGTGTCCCCCAGGCTCACACTATTATTTTGGCTTTCATAGTCTCCTATTCGTAAGCTTTTCTGTGTGTAATGTGGGTCAGATCACATAAATAAAGGAGGTAAGAACAGCCTTTATCCTTCGGGGATATTTGTAGAAGATGCCAAATTGGGGAAACTTAACACCCTGGCACATGTTTTTAGTTTCCTAAATGCAAAGGAAAGAAGTATACCTGTCTTAAGACTGACTATAGAGCTTTGCTCCACATTGAGCTGTCTGTTATCCAGGGTCCTGCCTTCATGATCCCTACGCTCTGCTGTTGACGTTTGCATGATGTCAAGGGTAATGCTCATAGGGCGTTCATTCACCAAATATCAAGGACCCGTAATATGTATAGCGGCGTGCTAGCACCCATGGAGACAGTAAATTCCTGGAACCCCTTGAAATATAGCTGAGGGAATAGATGATACCCACCGGAACTCAGTAGCAAGAGATACTGTGCACTTAGGGCTGATGCAGAAGATTGGCGAGGTCATCACAGAAGTAGAAGTTGGTCTGTGCCATCAGGGAACGTATAGAAAGTGGATGCGGAAGGATGGCATTTTGGAAATTAAGCATGAAGACCTAACTTCACCTCAAGCATCTATCTTCAGTGTGTGTGCCTGTCTTGTGTGTGTTTAAATCCTGGGTATATACTAAACCACTGTTGCTAGGAGATACTCATCTCTCATCCTAGAATGTTTACTAAATTGCCTTTCTTCTTGAGTTTGTATCTACTCCATTAAGACTGTTTTTCATTCATCATTTACTGAATGCTCATCAAATGTTACTGATATATATGCCAGTATGTCTGGTGACAAGAATATTATTAGGGCCCTAGCAGACACTCAGGAGCCATCTTTGTTGTAATGAGCTCCCTTTTCAGGTTTTTGCACCCTAAGTGCATTGACCACTTTTTTTCCATACTGCCTCAACTGTGCCCATTTTTATTTTACTGCTGCTGATAAGCTTATTACAGATACCGTCAATAGCCAACTGGTTTTGACCCATATTGACTTAGGAGAGAATGGAAGAAATTAATGATGAAGGGCACCTGATTCTGCATTTTTTTTTAAAAGTGGATGAGGGATAGGAAGTGAGAATTTTTCTAATGCTTCTAATCATCATTTCTGTCATCATCCATACTCTTATGCTCCTTGTTGAAAAAGAATCCAAGAGAGAAGGAATTGACATGTTTTCATACTGAAGACTGATGCACAACAGTGCAAAAAAAAAAAAAATCATCTCACTTTAAATACAGGTTTCTTAGGATTAGAAAGTTGGAGCGATCTCATTGTTAGGCAGTGCAGGGCTTGGCAGGAAGGACCCGGCCCTGGGAGTATCTACCCGGGGACGAGTATCAGCTACTACTTCTAGAGCTGCTCCCCACTGTCCACCATCAGCCTCCTTGTCCCTGCCTTCCCGTCACTGTGCCTCACCCCTCTCTGCCACGCCTCCCACCCAGCACTGACAAACAACGTGGGAGAGGAATTGTTCTCCTTGTTAAATGAAACCACGGTACAGATCCCTATTGTTTTCAGAACATCTGGCTTGCCGATGCAAGGATCTCAGGGGCATAGCAGCACTCGTGAACAATTCTGAAGAAGCTTTTAACAAAACTTGAAATTAACCAAAGGAAAAACCAAACCTAGTCCCCTTCTCGCAGATCCTTGGTGCACAGCTTCTCCTCTCAAAGGAGAGGCGACGTGAAGACGGAAGGGAGCTTCTCGTGGGTCAGTCTCTCCCCTCAGAGGAGAGGCGACGTGAAGACGGAAGGGAGCTTCTCATCAGTCTTATACTCGGGCCTGTTAGCTTCATTCCTATCCACTTCCCCCATCCCTGAGAAATGGGAGTTTAATTAAAACCTAACATAAATGGGAAGAAAATTAACTGGGGAATGGGTAGAAAATAAATTTCAAAGTTTAATTTTTTAGCACGTATGTTTGCTTTCAATAGATTTCAAGTATGTCAGAAAGAAAGAAAAGAAAAAAAAACTATAATATATATTGGCTAGTACGGCACAACTGTGAGAATAAAATTGTCAGGGGAATTCCTCGCCTGCCCCGGCATCCAGATTTAAAGCAGTTCCATAACACAAACTGAAGAGGAATTCAATTAAGAAAACCCATTGGCTCCTTATTGACTTTAGTTAAGAAAATAAACCAAGGGAAAGTGTATTAAAATATGTCTGGACTGCTTAGTATGCTTTCATCTAAGCTTATGACAATCAAAATGGCAGAATTTAAATTCTTTACAATTAAGCTCTGCTTTCGAGCAGATTGGGTTCTCTGGGTTATTACCCTGTGCATTTTTTAATGTATACCCTACTCCCACCCCTCCCTGCCTCCCCAAAAAAGCAGCCTTGCAGTGAATCTGGGTATTGTAAAGCAGGAACACCACAGAGCAATTGGAGAAGAAAAAGTATTTAAGGTTGTAAATTTAATTTTGTTCTTGGATTTTCATTTTCATTTATGGCACCCGTTGTGTTTGAGACCACGGACTAATTTATGGATTAGTTTTAAACCCCCAGTCTGTCACACTCAATGAACAATTCTAAGTTGGAGAGAATCCATATGAAAGGATTAGAATGTGCCACAGTGGAGCTTACACATGACTGTTTCAACTAAATAGTGTCCAGCTGCCTCACACACATTTTTTGGTGGGTTTTGTTTTGGGGATTTTTCTTTTTTTTTTTTTTTTTTTTGCTTCTTGGTTAAACAGCTAGAGTCTCTAATCTGACATATTGTCTGAACCTTTTGATTTTGAAAATATACTGTCATGTGAAATATAGGTGATGTTTAATTTATTCAAGGTAGAGTTCCATAAACTGTTTGTATGGCTGGGAGACTGAAAGTCGATATTTAGCGAAATGTTCATCTTTCAAACAGCAGTGCAGGCCCTACCCTTGGTTACCTTGTTTAATTATACTCATAAAACAGCTAGGGAGTGACTATTAAGACCATACACACTTACTGGCTTTGCAAGAACGTGGGATTGTTTTTTCTTGACCATATACAATAAATGTACGATAAATTACTCCCTCATTGTAATTAAAATTAAAATAGAGACAATAGCTCAACAAGGCCTTTTTAATTTCATAGCCCTATACCACCGTTAAGTCCACCTCAACTTTCTGTGACCTATTTTTCTCCTAGGCTTAGTGCAAAGATTAGTTTTTAAAGACAGCCACAGAATGAGGTTTGAAGAAAGCCTCCGTTAGGGCAATTAGGCACTCTCATTTTTCAAGTTAATTACAGCCTATGTTATCTTCTACTGGAAAGTTACTGTTTGCGTCTTGCCTGTGCTTAGAATGTTGTAAAACAATATAGTGACCCCACAAGTTGATTCACAGGGGTGGGCTAGCACATCTTTCCAGCCTTCTGATTACAATACCTTAACAAATCCTACTGCACAGAGCCACACTCACTTCAGAGCCAGGGTGTCTATGGTTTCTGCGTGAAGTCATAATGCAATTATGAAGGAGAATTAGATTCTGTCACCATGCTGTCCTGTGGAGAGCACAAAGTCACTTCTAAAGGATTTTTTTTTTCCATTCTTTACTTGAAATAGCCTCTGTTCAGATACCACACCAGATGCTCTTAGAGAAATGGAATCAGCAACTCCCCCAGTATACCCTCCAATCTTGGTCTCAACTTTGTAGCCAGGCTGTGTGTCTGCTGGTCTCCGCTCCATTGCTGATCCCTGGTTTTTGCCACTCCCAGCTGCAGTAACTGTGTTGTTTACTTGAACATGTGCTTGCTTTTAACTGTTCTAGAACTGTGTGTTTTCCTTCTCAACGTCCCTTTCTCTTTCCTGTTGGGTGCAATTGATGGATTTTGCATCCCCAGAACAAGGAGGCAAGCTGCACTATGAACTTCTTTTGTTTATCCTCTGGTACCCACAGAGTAGTGTACACCCAGCTTCTGTTTGTTTGATTTTGTCATAAAGCCAACATGATGTTGTGATGTAGGAAGACAGTTTCTTGTCTTCCTACAAGTCATCTGTTAATGCTAAGACATCATTTTTGAGGACCCTTAGGTTTTATCCCAATCCCTTTCTTTCATTTTATGTTAATGATTTAACTGGTGAAAATAAAGCATATTAGAATGCTGCTACAAAAATAATGAACCAAAATGTTTACTGCTTTTTTTAAAAAAAATTTTGGAAAAGAACCAGTGTCTAGCCATAGAATGTATAAACTTGCATTTAAGTGTTTCTATACAAATGTGCATTTGATTTTGCCCCTCCTTTAAAAGCACCGCAAACTAACCTTGATTTGGATGTTTCAAGTAAGGAGATGTGTTGTGAGCATCTGATGTAGAGATGTTTCAACTGTACAATTTTCGGTATTGTTTTTTAACTGCTATTTTACGCACACAGACTTGTCAGTAAGTATTGCGTTCTGATGTGGTTTATGTTTTTCTTTCCTTCATCTGTTCTTCAGAAACTCAGCTATAAGTTATATTAAGCTGCAATGGCCTCTCAGACTTGTAGTTAATTCTGGCTCCTTAGAAGGGCTCTAATTTTTTGATGGTCTAGGATCCTGAGGAGGGCATGCCAATGAAGGGAAACACCGGTGTGAATTCATGTGTCATATTTACAAATCAGAAGCACCAGGCTCCTTGGACCAAAAACAAAGTTGCATTTTGGCATTATGGTGCATTTAAACATTGCCTGTGTCAAGTCCGAAAGAGTCTTTCGGAGTCTCTTAAACTCGTGAAAATGATTACCAGCTGCATGATTTTTTAAAAAAAGTACAGACAACTACTCAACAGTGTTAACCCCAAATCCCACTTCCCCTCGACGTGACCAGCTTGTGTGTGGGTGTCACCACTGCTCTGGCCAGAAGGGGTCCATGGAGGGAGACACCTTGAGAGGTGGAACTGAACGTTAAAACCCGGCCAGATGGGTTGATGGCGGAATGGAGTTGGCTAGAAGAGTGGTGTTAAATAAGACTTTGGAAAAAGAATGTCACCATGCATTTTGCTAGATATTTATCCCACTTCCCCTGTAGCCAAAATGAGAAAGGAAATTTCTGGAGCCCCTTGGGGAATTTTCCATGAAGAGGAGCCAATCCAGCAGGCCTGATTTTGAAGCCTGAAAGGTTTTGAAGGAGAAAACTTGAACAGCATTAGAAATAGAAGAAGAAAGAGACAAACCATGGTTTCTTCCACAGCAAGTGCATCTGGCAGTGAAAAAGCTTCATGTGCCATCTCCTAATTCACCCTGGAGGCAGGACTTCTGGCAGCTCACAGCAGTGAAAGTGGTTCTGGATAAAGGGTCTGGATGACTGGATGCTTTAACTTTGGGAATGTCACATGATGAGAAGTGGCGTTTCACGAATTACGTGGACCTGGTGTTTCCGTGCCAGACTTCTGCTCTTAGGAGTGTAGCATAGTAAGATCTGCAGTGAAGAACGGGTGAGTGGTGAGTGTCTGTGTGTGTGGTTGTGGGTGTGGGTGTATAAAGATCAGCCCAAAAACCTTTAACATGTTCATCCCCATGGCCTCCAAGTTAACTGAACTTTCCAGCTGAATTCTGCTGAGATAACACACTGGATGAAAATCTTGAACCCCTGTATTCATCTGCAGGCATCTGCCTATGAGCCGTAAAAGGATCCTAAACGTGCAACTGACTCAGTGGCGCCTGATTGGGAGTAAAGCCCAAGTGCCCGGGTGGGTTGGGTTAAAACAAAGGCAATGTTTGAATGTATGAATCTGTTGTTCAGCCAGCCTCTCAACTGAGTGTTTGTGTCGCAGTCCTAAGCCTTGGTGCGTTCAGAGCCATCCACCAGTCACTGGGTTTGCACTGGTGTTTCTCATCACTTTGCATGTTCCCCTGACTCTTGTCTAGCAAATAGATGTGTCCTGGCAAGCCCCCAAAACCAAAGAAGTTACTGTTATCCTCACTGGCTCGCAGCTTTGAGCTGAAGGCATGTCTTAAAACAGTGCAACTCACTTCAGATGCTTTTGGCTTTTCATTTATTATTGCTTGTCACGCGATGTTCTTTGAAAGCTTGCTCATATATTATCTGTTCCATTTTTTTCCATTTTCCCTTTTTTTGCATGCCGTTCCTCCTGTTTCTTCCCTTCCTCCAATCCTCTGTTCCCGTCTGTAGACACCACGGCGACGACAGAACCAGCAGTTCACGGTTGGTACCACATTACTGTTTATCTACTTTCTCAGCACTGCTGAGCGGCAAGGCAAGCCTGGGAAAAAGAGAAATGTAGTCTTCAAGGGAAACTGTGTTCCAAGTAGACTGATCTCATAAATGTACTCTAATTTGTGAGGCTTAAAAGGATGTCGAGTCTTGTCATTTCTGTTGAAAGTTCAGTGGCCAATGGATGCAGTCTGAGATGAGGCTGCCTCTGCGCCGGCTAGCTGGGTTAGAGGAAGTTTTAGCTGCATGTAGCCCTTATTTCTACATTGCCACCAGACCCTGAAACATAAGGGACTCCAAAAAAAGAACTAATATTTGCCTTAAAATCATAGCATCTGAATTAAAGGCCCAGTTGCTTTCTTCATTTATAGGCTAGAGTCCCAGGCACATCTTGAAGAGGAGTCATTTGTAGGACAGATCAGGGCGAAAGATTCCTGTTTCAATGCATGATGTAGGAATGAGGAAGAAGTTTGTTCTTTAATTATACTCCCAATTGTATTTACCTCCATGAGCATGTGTGCTTAATCTCCATGTGTGCATATAAGTTTATACATTTGGCAGAAAACATCTCCAGACTAAGAAGGATACCATACATACATTTCAACAGCATTAACTGAGACCTGAAAAAGATCATTTGTTGGGGGGGTATCTTGTAGACAAAAGACTAAAAGAACAAACTCATTATGATTTCAGCCAAAAGTGAATAAAAATCAAATAAGTGAAGCTCAGGAGCAGGTATCAGGGAATCCTTTTCCCAATTTCTCCTCTGACTTCCTAGGTTGGAAGAGGTCTATTCACTTTTCTATGTCTCTCCCATTAGAAAATGAGAATCATGTTTCATCTGTATATTACTTAGCTCAAATCTCACCCTGCTGATATTGTGCTTTGGAGAGAGATGTTAGTTAAAAGTAGGCTGAATTTTAATAACTGAATCCAAGGGAATTATTTGGTAAAGGGCCTACTTAAATCACTTTGCACACTGTGGCAGAGTTGAAATCCATCATTTAAATGACAAAAGGTGATCAGCCAAGCCTGTGTTGTTCATTCAACTTTTAGAGAAACAGCTCTTCCAAGTACGACTGACCTTCTTAAATAGACCTACACTTAGACCTTACCAGTTAGAAATCTCTGGCAAAACCTGTGTAAGCTGGCCTTGAAGGTCAGGCCTTGATACTTGGCGACCACCTCTATACCTGGATCTCCTGATGAGAAATTCTAAGAAAGCAGAACAGAGGTGGGTGTGGGGTAATACCCTTTCAGGCCCTAATCCACCTCTCCCCACCCTTTTCTGTTATTGGCATAAAGGGAAAAGTTCATAAAATTAGTTAAACGGCCAGACACACCAACAATCATGAGAAATCAATTAGGTATAAAACTTCCACTTTCCAAGGTAATGCCCCATAGTGCCTGCTACATCTTAGGCATCGCACTCCATTAAGCTTGGTTATTTGTAGGTTTCATCATTAATTGAGCACTTCCTGACTTTTATTGATTATTCTCAGAGCTTTAAGGCTATTTTAATGTAGTTCAAGAGATTTTATTCTATTCTTTTTAGGATGCTTTAAGTTCTGAGCTTTCAATGATTAACTCCAGGGTCAAATGTAACCATAAGATTCCTGATTTCTGTGAGTTCTTTTGAAGAAACATTGATCATTTATCTCCTAAGACTCCAGAGTTCTGTTTTCTAGGTCCCTTTAATAAAATTAGTGTACTTATATGACTCTAATAGTTTTAGGTCTTAGAGTTGGGTGGGATAATCAAGGTAAAAGTATGTCCCTTGACCTGAAAAATGAGAAATTAACTTTGGGGCCAGTCCTGATTTTAGGATACTAATAGGATCAAAAAAAGATCACCTTCACTTTCTCTTTCTCCATATGATCATATATTTCTCTGTGGAGAAAGAGAAAGTGAAGGTGTTCTCTTTTGAGGGTATAGTAAAGAGACACTTGGAACAGAACTCACATTCCTGTGACAGGAAACAAGAGATGCCTGTGTACCATGAGAAGCAAGCACTTTCTTACTAGTTCAGGGATAGTGTTCAGGCCCACAGTATCTCAGGTAGGATGCTGTTGACCAGCAGTGCATGAGAAGTATACCTTGAGCCAAGAAATTCGGGGAGGAAAAAAGGAAGTAAGAATAATATGTGTGTATATGTATCTATATATATGTACATATATGATTCCTTAACAGCAAGAGGAGAGACGTGATAATCCAGGTTGATTCCTATAAAATGCATTTATAAATATATGCCCCAACCTATCTAAAACCCTCATAGCATCCTCACAAAGGGATCCTACCACTTTTAAACAGCATACTCTCCAGCCCACAGCAAAAAGCTTAAATGAAAGCCAAAGTAATATCTAGAATTTGACTTGACAGAGGGGGAGAGAAGTCTTCCAGGTCAGTTGCCAGGATAGAAAAGGTAATAGAATGTGATGGAAGTTACAAAGCAGGGGACCAGATTTCCAAGGAGATGAGGATATAGAACTGATTTTATTGAAGTGATTTATCAGTAAACCCATGTGACTTAAGATTCACTCGAGACTTATCTTGAGGTGTTCATGTTGGGGATCTGGGCCTAGAAAAATGTGATTTGATAACTTGGCAACTTAAATGACAAGACATACTAGATCAGCCAGTTGTGGCCATTGTACTGGTCCTAAAGTATTCATAGTGGATTTCCTTCCATATTTCTCCTTTCTAAAAAGGAAAAAAAAAAATTTTTTTACAAAATGCTTTCCCTTTGAAGACTCATTAAAATGTTTTATTCAAGCTTGTGTTGCTAGAGTATGTATGAAGTATATCAGTTGTTGATGTATGTTGACCTTTTGTTCTTACCAATATCTGATTGAAATAAGCATGTATTGGAAGGTTAGAAGTGCATGGGCATGATTCAAAAGCAAATGGATTTTCTCCAAAAAGAAACCAAACAACAATCAGCCACAGTGTTTCTTTAAGGATCTAATTGATAGTAAAGATAAATGTGAGTGTAAGAATGGGATTCCTAGACTAGGGTGACTGAAGGGATCTTCTTTGAAGAAGGATCTTGAGCATTTGTGTTTTTGGAGCTCATCCTTAAGGCCTGGACAGGAAGAATCCTGTGTCATGTGTGCATGTTGAGCAATGCCAAAAAAAAAAAAAAAACACTCTGCCAAATCCTGGCACCACATGGTCTGAAACTGACGGCAGAAATGCATGAGTGATGTGCGCACGGATGGTGTCGTCGTTCTCATGGCTCTTGATGTGTGGGTGTGTGTGATGGGCTTTGTTGTTTGCTCCCATGCGGGCGCGTCTCCGTAAGCGTCTTGTGCTGTGTTCTGTTTGTGCCCTGTGTGTCCCCTCTCGCTTCCCCACCCGCCTCCCTCCCGTGAGGTCTGGGTGATCGCATGCCCGTGGTCTGGAATAGTGCTTGTGCTTTTGCTGCACTGCAGTCGGCTGGCTTCCTCTGGGTGGGGTTCTCTCTCTGTCTTTCTCTCTCTCTACGCCCCTGCTGTTTTTGTTTTTTTTGTTTTTTTTGAAGGCTACCTGTCCTTTTGCTTTCCACCTCTTAATACATTAGAGGCTGATGGGCTCATGATTTATAACCCCAAATGACATAACTAGTTTTTAATTCAGTCTGCAAGTGTAGCAAGACTCACACCGGGAACCCCTCTGACATAATTGTTCATTTTCAGTTTTGGTTCCAAAACGCTGGCCCCGTGCTAGATCCACGCTCTTCTCCTAGACCACTGCCCTTAGGTAACTACCCCACAAATCTCTCTTTCCCTGACTAATTTTATAAGTAGTGCAAGCCGTGATGGAAGCCTAAAATCACATGAAATTTCTTATCTTTCTGTTCAATTGTGGGGAAATTCTGAAGCCCATTTTAAGGAGCAGTAGCCAGCAGTGCGCATTATTACAACCTCTATGTCCACCACCTGTGTATGCACCCCTCTGCACACCTCTCTGTTCGAGTGCACAACAGTGGCATTCGAAGGCTGTCATTCAGTCAAGGGACTCTGCAGACATGTGTGTTCTACTCAAGAACCAAGCTAAAGAGGTTTACGAATGGCTGCAGGACCTGAAGATTGCGTTTCAGCCTTGCTATGCAGTTTGCAAACAATATGCTACTGTTTAACGGCGTGAACCAAATTTCTGCTAATGGGATGAAGGGGAAAACTCTCCAGAAAAGCTGACAAAGCAGGAAGAACAGGATGACTGACTGAGCTTTTAGAATAAAACAACCAGGGGCGTCTGAACTCTTAATGGCTGGTGATGGAAGTAACAGATTCCGTAATATGGCCAAGTGATCAGATGTGTGCTGCTTAGGTAAGAGAGAGACCATCGCCTACTTTTTCATAATGGGAATAATACTAGGGCCAGTGGGAAGTTGTTTGTTTCCTAGAGATTTTATTTGATCATTCTGTTTTGGAAGTTTCAGGAAAAAAAGGGGGAACCCTGATGAACTCAACCCCAAACATTCAGATTTTACTTGACCTTGAATTTATTTAAATATCTCTAGGATTTCTTGCTGTTTCTAATTTTTGAAGTTTTCCTTAACCTGGTTTAAAATTGCCATGCCATTCATAGCATTTTTAGAAGCCAGTGAGTTCTGCTGGAAAGGAGGAGTAACTATCCCAACAGCAGAAGCAGTGTCTGCAGAAAAGCACGGGATAGGCAGCCCATAATCGCATCACGAAGGAGTGAGATTCCTGTCTGTGGAAGAGATGATTCTCGTGTATCAAATCATCATGTTTGCACCTCAGGATTTTATTAATTGCTCAAAAGAAAATTCCATGTGGACCAAAAGTAAACTTTCATTTGTTTAACGAAGTTTAGAAAATGTGTTGAATATATTTTAATTGAAGTGAGGAGGAAAGGCTTCAACAAGTGATAAGTAAGAGCAAAACTCAGAAGTAATTTCCCACTTTTTGTTAAATGGCGGAGTTTCCTTTTGAAGACTATTCTCTGCCTCATAAAATGCATCTTTGTCTTTTTCTTTGAGAAAATGAGAGCTGTATAATTTTTATCATGAAAGAAAACTACCTAAGCCAAAGCAATTTTAGGAGGTAAATTTTGCTTGTCTTTACTTGTACACTCAGTGCTTCAGTAAACTCTTCCTAATTATATTTATTCTGAAATTAGCCAGCTATGGAGGAGCACTATAGATTCATAAAATGAGCAATAGTTGTGCAAAAATAAATTTAACACCAGTAACCTAAATGGCTTCCCACTTTCAGATGTAATATGAGCAGTAGATTCCAGATGATTTGGTATATTTTAAAGTTTATGCCATTAAAAATGAC
Source organism: Ovis canadensis (assembly GCF_042477335.2). Classification (NCBI taxonomy): domain Eukaryota; kingdom Metazoa; phylum Chordata; class Mammalia; order Artiodactyla; family Bovidae; genus Ovis; species Ovis canadensis. The sequence goes on along the minus strand of NC_091259.1, from coordinate 33,586,898 downwards.
AGTTTCATCTTTAATGAGGTGTGTATAAACTGTCTGTCACTTTTTAATGGGAAACTTTGCATATCAATGATATTTCATAAACATATTTGTCTTTATTTTGTAAAATTAGCTTTCTAATGCCCTCCCCAGGGAAACAAGCCTTCAGCAGTAAAGCTGCCTGCTTGAAACATCCTCATCTAATATGGTTCAGTGGGTGCCAAGCACGTATGTAGAATGCTTTGATATTCATTGGGCCACGTAAAAGAGAGGGATTAGCCTCCTGAGAACTGCAAATTCATAATTAACTACAAAGAAGTTCTTTATGTTGCCCATTTATAACAATTATTCAAATAATTGTGTTCATCAGTCTTTATACAATGAATAAAGCCAATTAGAAATGGGAACACTTTCAACCAATCAGATTTCAGAACCAGTGCATAACATCCCTACTCAGTTGCCTCTGTAATTTATCCCATTACTCATTGCTTTACCATGGTTGCCTAAATCCATAGTTTGGGAACATCTATGAATTTTGAATCCTCCCATGTTTAATTGGCACATGTCCTTGAATATTGGCACCCAAGGGTCATGATGGAAATTCTTCAAGAGCTCATATGACTCTTTCACAGCACCAACCTAACTATCAATATTCATTTGACTTCTTTATAAAGGGGCTTCCCTGGTAGCTCAGTTGGTAAAGAATCAGCCTGCATGCAGTAGACCCTGGTTTGATTCCTGGGTCTGGAAGATCTGCTGGAGAAGGGATAGGCTACCCACTCCAGTATTCTTGGGCTTCCCTTGTGGCTCAGCTGGTAAAGAGTCCGCCTGCATGCAGTCGACCCTGGTTCGATCCCTGGATTGGGAAGATCCCCTGGAGAAGGGAACAGCTACCCACTCCAGAATTCGGCCTGGAGAATTGCATGGACTATATAGTCCATGGGGTCGCAAAGAGTCAGACATGACTGAGCTATCAATATTCATTTGGTTTCTTTATAAAACAACTTACAAAATCCAAGCTTTTACTGTCCATTTCTACATAAGTGTTTCTGTTGATTTGGGACCTTTTGAATCATGTGATCAGTTTGACATTGCTTATTTCCGGAGCATTTGTTTTAGTTGCTATTATGCTCTCTCTGGCAGTTCACTGAGCATTACTCCCAAATCACTAATTCAGCAAATACTTACTGAGTATATTTTGTGCTTGACCATAAGAGAAGAGAAAGGTGGGGGGAAAAAAAAGCACGCCCCTCATTCCATTTTCACAGGTCCACAGGTATCTTCAAAAGTGACAAACCTCATCGGAGAAATATTAGCCAATTATTGTGCAGACAAGGGAACCTGGAGCAGGCCTGCTCAAACCAGACACAACTTTGAGATAAACAGGGAGAAACAAGTAAAGGCCCCCTTGATTGCCTAATATTTTGTGGTGCTTTTAACTTCATTAAAGGGAGTAGCCTGCAAATACAACAAGAGAAAAGGGAGGCCGTCTACTCGCTAAGCCCCCCATGGTTTATCTGTTTCCACCTTCACCTCTTTCCCTTCCAAACACAGCTAGCTGAGAGCCGTCCCAGCTGGCCAACATTGGTGCTAACTCAGATATAGGCATTTCAGGCTCCAGTTGATTATCTCCTGACCTAACTGCTTTTTCAGCTTTGAGGGTTTCTTTTTTTCAGGAATACCACTGGCTTTTTAAATTCTCTTTTTGAAAAATATTTTGCAAATCAGATTTTCTGATGAAAGCATAACCTGCAATCTGCAGTTAGCAGATGCCGCACCATTTTGAAATAAATGATCCAAGATCATCATCAACTGATAATGAACTGTGTTTGTCAGTCTTGGCCAGGAATTTCAATTTATAGTAAAATGCGAACTAAAACTTACATACATCAGTATGTAACATCTAAATATATTTGTATTTAAGAGCTCTATCAGAGCATCGACAGCGAACAATCAGGCTTTATTTTTTTTCTTTCTGCATGCTGTTATGAATGAGTGATTTGAAACATTCACCTTCATGTTTCATGTGCTTTGAAAGTGGAGACCGAGGAATCTTTCTGCCTTGATTGTGTGTCCATAACAAAATGAAATGATTGGAGAAATGTACTTATGGATTAATACATTTAAGCTCTCCAAAAAAGAGAGAGAGATGGCAAGAGATTTGGCTCATGTTTTTTTTTTTTTTAATTTTAAGAAATTCATCCTCAGTTTTTAAGTGTTTTGTTTATGTCCCTTGAGGAATGAAAAGAAAAACGATTTGTTTTTACTTGTAAGGCCTTACTCAGTTGCCCAATTCCGCAGAAGAACTGGACAGTGAGGACCTCTCAGGTAAGGGCTAGTTATTAGGTAAAAGGCTCTGCAGTGTCCAACCTGTGGGCCCTCCGTCCGCTTCCACAACATGGCCATTTGGATCACTGAGCAGTTAATTCAAAACTGTGGGTTTTGAGACTAAAGAAAGAACAGAATTTTATTAACACTTTCTTCCTCCCCACCCACCTCTCTTCCCTGTGTATTTCTCTGATTGTATATGGCATGTATATTTCAGATTGGGGCTGACTCTGTAAAGGGGTAGAGGTCAAATCGTCTTTGGGATTGTGCTAAAGCCACTCTGTTCAGTGGCTTAAAATAATTTTTATGTTCTAAGTATATAATGGTTCATGAAAATTTGTTGCATTTCAAAGCTTTTTAAGGATGTTGGATTATGAGACAAGATCTTTATTTTTAAAAAAAGTTCATATTGATCATCCCCTTTTGTGGAATATACTAGAAAAGCCAGGTCATAGTTCATCTTAGGAGGGGGCAGGGAGGGGAAGAGAGGAAGGGAGGGGGTAATTGTTTTGTCACACACCATGATGTAAACTAATTATCCACCTCAGACCTTTTTCACAGCACACTGAGCTCTTGCAAAAGTAGGTTTCATGCTTGATTCCAGGATTTAGGTGTTACTAATCCAGAAGAAGAAGCATATCCTAAAAAGGAGGGGAAGGAGATTTAAAATGGTCAGAGCTAAACAATTATATGATCTCCCATGATGTCCTGGTACTTCACTGCCAACCAGCTATAGCTTCTGAAACATTTTGATCAGTTGCTTAATAAGTCAATAAGGAAGGGCCCTTCCTCATTAGGAGAAACCAAGGCATAGGACCGTAGATGCTGACTCCAGCCATTTGGAAACAAGGGTTCCAGGTTGCCCTTCTTGGAGAGATTTCACTGCAGCTCCCTGGAATAGTTGGTTGTTGAGGTGTGGCTTTAACTATAGGTCTTACTTATCCAGTGAGAGAATGAGATAGTACCACTGTCTTGCACAGTCCGTAGATACATTGCCTCCTCTGTGCTGCTGGCAAGCCTCAAGGATGCCTTTATTTTTCTGCTATGTAGCATGTCCCAGTTTGAACTTGAACTGTTGGATTCTCTTGCAGAGTGGAAGCTCCAGGAGGCCATATTGGTTTCGTTCACTGCTGTACACCTGTTGTGTTGTAAGCTCTCAACTGATGCTTGTTGGGTGAATAAATGAATTCCAAATCCCAAGGAATTTAGATAGATAAATAGAAGATTAGAAAGATAGCTGGCCATCAGTGCAGTGTTTTATTTTTGCCTCCCGTTTGTGATGGATTTAGAAAAGTTGCAAAAACATTAGCCTGATCTTTGTTTTGAAGTGAGAGTAGATGAGTCCTCTCCCTGCTTAGAATATCGTGCTGAGTGTAAGTAGTCCACTCATTTCTGACCCTGACCCTAAGTAAAACAGCCCTGTGACACAGTGGCAACTGGGTCGTCTCAGGGATCCTAAGAAGGGACTGAGTTCTCCTTGGCCCTGATCCTTCTGGCATATCAGCCAGACAAGGATCACTCAGATACACAGAAGTCATTTTTCTCCTTAGGAAAATGGGACTAAAGCAGCCATTACCCCTTCCTCCAGCATCATCAATTAAAGACTACTCTGGGTCTCTCAGCTCTGCACCAAGTCAGATGCAGCCTTGCCGCAGCTCTATCAATCACCCTTGAGTCGGGAGCAATAAACCAACAACTGTTTGTGTTCATAATAATTCGGTCAAATTAATAATTACGTTGTTCCCCCCTCCCCATCCAGGAACACTGCAGTCACACATTGCACGGAAGCCATAAGTCAAGTAGAACCCTGATGATCCATCAGGCAGGGGCTGGGCTGCCTTTGCATCTGGTTTGATGAACTAATCAAAAACTGATTAGCACCTTTGTTCAAGGGGGATGCTGATTAATCAATTACTATTGATTGTGAGCATGGCTTCACTCGGCAGCAAAGAGACGTCTGAAGGGAAAAAAAAAAAACACCCAATAAAAATTGAGCAGCTGTCATAGTGTTTAAATTTATTAAAACAAAATACATTATTTTTTATGAAGCTGTCTTGAAATGGGTCACTGAAGGGGAGCATATTGATTGAGAAAGGATGAACTTCTCAAATTTCTGTAGCCTGGAGACTGAATTCAATTATAAGACAAGACAAACAGGTTAACACCCGTCTTAAACAGTCCATCAATAAATTAGAGGAGGTGTTGCACATTTAATGCTAAACTGTGGTAATGAATAATATTACCATCCATTGCCTGCTCCATCTGGGTAGAAATTTCGTTCTTTCCTTGTTATGGATAAATGTTATATCCTGCTTTTTCCTTCAGAATAATGCTGGTCTGTCTTCTGCTCGCCCCCTGTTCCCCTCCTCCCCCATTCACCACTGCCACCTCAGTTAATGACAATTTCATAAGCACCATATGGTGCCCCAGCCTCACCCAGCAAAGCAAGTTGCCCAGCTGATCCTCCTCTTTAATCTGCATTAAAAAATTATACTTGTGTGTAGTTCAGTGATTTAATTGTTGGTGGGCCTGGGGAGCTTCTCCAGGTCTACTTTGAACCCTTTCATTGACTTTTTGGGTGTTAACTTTATTGATGATGGATCCACAAGAGTTTTCAATTGTTTTATCAATTACATCTGCTGTTTCCTTGTGACAGCTGGTGGTTATTGCCACCCATGTGGAATAGAATGGCTTCAAGCCTATTTATCTTTCTATTTTATTTTAAAACTTTTTTAAAAATGTCTCCAACTGCCTTGCTCCCTTTAGCGATGGAAGGGCCTTTGGGAACTGTTTAGTGGAGTACTGTGGTAAATATACAGTGTGCCAGAGAATAGCCCTCCAGCACAATCAGAGCAATCCATCAGGCTTCTGCTTTTGAAGCAAAGGCACCAACAAGAAATTTCAGAGCTCTCATGCTTCCCAAAGACATGTTTTCAGTTCCGGTCCTAATATAAGAAAGTGATCTGGAAGAAAAAACTTCTCCCTCACAATCCATAGGAAAGTGTGGATGGAAGGCAAATTCTAAGTAGCCTTGATAATTCATGTTAGTTGTTAAGGAAGGATCTAGGTGAGCTAGCTGTAGTCCCTTAAATGGATTACAGAGAAAACACGGGTTTAAAATATGGTCTCGGTTTAGTTAATGGGGCTTCCCTGGTGACTCAGATGGAAAGAATCCACCTGCAGTGCAGGAAACCTGGGTTTGATCCCTGGGTCGGGAAGATTCCCTGAGGAAGGAAACAGCAACCCACTCCAGTATTTTTGGCCAGAGAACTCCACAGACAGAAGAGCCTGGCAGGCTACAGTCCGTGGGGTCGCAAGGAGCTGGACAGAATTGAGCAACTAACACTTCATTTAATGGAAGCCCTGAAAGGCCTTCAGATCCAGATTGTCAGTTCCGAGGTGGAATATACGACCATGTGTCTGGTGGGTGTCCTCGAAGTCTGACTTAACTTGCTTAAAATATGTGTAAGGAACTGTCAGTAGACCTAGTATTTGGGGGAACTCTTTCCTTACTGGCTCCCACATAAAGTATGGCCTAGATTTGGCAAACAGGCAATTGCAGTTGTTGTTGTTGTTGTTAGACTAGTAATAATAATGATGATAAAGAAAAACATCAAAACTCAGCTGGACTATGTAGACAAATTTAAGATATGGCCCCTGAATTGCAAGTGAGGTCTTCTTTAGCTTGTATTTGTATAGTGCTTGAGCACTTAGAGAGCTCATGCGCACACGTAATCCCAGTGATCCGCATTCGCTCAGCAGTTGTTTGAGCTCCTGTGTGCTGGGCCCTGATCTGGGCACCAGGGATGCAGCAATGAACAAAACCAACCAAGGGCTGGAGCTGCCCCAGATTTCACACGCCAGGACCCTGCCCTCATACAGGTACATGCTTGTCCGGGAGACAGGCTCAAAGCACAATGAAATTTTAGGCTACTGCTGTGAGAAAAATACACCTGGGTAAAATGAAAGCGAATAACTTTACTGGGAAGAGGTGGAGGGTACAAATGCGCACCAGGGGAGGCCAGTGAGACAGGAAGACCAAGAGACGAGCGTGAGCCAGCATGGGAGGCTTGTCCTGAAAATCCTGTGAGATCATTGAGGAAGGGCTGTTTACAAATCAAGACGCTGGGGCTCCTGAGGTTAAATGATTTACTCAAGAGACAGAATCAGAATTTAAACATAGAATTACCTGCCTTTTTAGGGTACAGAGACTTTGGTTTAAAAAAGTGACTTCCCCTGTGAAATCCACACTTCCCTTTGTTCTGGGATCTTGAGAATCCTTTCCTCTTGGACCCTTTTTGATTCAGTCTGTGCTTGGAAAGAAAGAGGCAGGGAAAGTTGGTTTCTCCAGAGCCCATCAGGCATATTGCTGACCACCAGGAAAGATCTCTTCCAGCATTGAATCAAGCTCTTTCCCATCCAGTGGCAACCTTAAACTCTGCTAAGCTGCTTTCAGTACCGTTATCCCGTTGATCTCCTAAACTGTGGGATGATTTCCCCCTGAGCCGGTCCTAAATGCCATGGGAAGGTGTTGGGTTGCAGAGGATTAAAACATGTAGATCCCCTTATTTCAAAATTCCATTTAATACAAGGCAGTAGACGGACAAATCATACTGGGTCCATGCCAGCTTGGCCATGACTTTGCCACAACATGAGTTTGAATTTCATGATGTTGCTGATCTTCCCATAATCCAACATGCTACTGTTTCCCCCATGGGGAGGAAGGAGACCATCAAATAGGAACTTTTCCTTCCAAATTGATAAGTTGGTGGGCTCCAACACAAAATGTGAATTCCAGTTCTACAGGTTGGACACTGCTTTGGGGTGACTTCACCATATTCATTAATCCATCCTCACACCCCCAAATGCCGGAGGTCCACTGACGCATCTTTCTCCAGAGAGAGATTCGAGTGGGAAATGTATGTTTGGAAATACTTCACAAATCTGCCTTCTTTATCAGATGTCTGCTCCTTTAAGGGAAACTCCAGTCTCATCGTCAGTGCCTTCCTGTTGCTTAAAATGGAAAGGGCAAGCACACTTCTAAGTCCTCATCACTAGATGAGGAGAGAGGACTCGGGAGTGTGCCTTGTGGTCTCTCTGGTGATGCTTAATGCCTTGGGAGCGTTTGCATCCTGTTGCATCAAGTCATTTCCACTGTTGGTTAAATTAACAAAATCAAGTCACTTGAGAAGGGGGAGAAATCAGCATTTGAAAATAAAAAAAAATCTTGTTCTCATGCTTAGCTGACAACAAGAGCTTAATATCCTGATGCTTAAATGGTACCCCTGAGTTACGACTTGGACAGGGTGACCTTTGGCAGGCCCACAGCCTTGACCACCACCCCGGACCACCAGTCACGCTGTGTGCCGTTCTGCATAAATGGAAAGAAGGGGCTTGGTGATTTCACCTCAGCAAATGTCTCTGGGGCATCTTAGCCTCTGAGAACAGCACTAAGTGTGCAGTACAACCCTTACTCCATAAGCGCTATAAGTATTTGCCTGGAATAGTGATTAGAACTGGAATAAAGCCCGCCTTGGGCTTTATGACAGTGGATTTCAAGTTGACAGACACCTGTTGAGTGCCTATGACATGCCAAGTCCCAGCCCAGAGAGCCCCCTTCATATTCGGCAACACACGGCTCCTCAAAACAGTCCTCTGAATTGTATGTCTCTGCTCAGTGGCTGAGAGTGGCTCATTGACCTGCCTGAAGTCACACAGAAAAGCAGTGAAGCCCAGCTTCCAGCTTCTAGCCTGGGCTAGAAGGCTGTGGCCAAGTCCAGTGCACTTTCCAGCAGGCCACACAGGAGGTGAGCTCCTGCCTCTTCTGGCATCTGCTGTTCAGAGAAGAGGAAAAATAGACAGTAACTGCCTAAGAGCATGGGTCCTGATCATTGTACAACCAGAGCCCGTGAGCAGTACTTCCGATGTCAGTGATGCCTCCGGAGCTCTGGGCGGCAGGATGATGGTGATGATGACGACTGCAGTTTTTCTTTAAGTAGCTTAACATAGTTCTTTTGAAACGTTAGCATAGCTGGAGTTAACGTTGCTAGAATGAGATGCAGCCAAGGGATAGTCTTAGATGCCTGGGATGCTTGTATGAGAACCTTCGTGATTTTCTTGCCTTACATTTATTCCTTCCCTTCCACTCTCTCAGAAGACAGAAAAGAAAGGTTATGCTGCATGGAGGCCGGTGTGCTCCAATATGTATTAACATCTTAATGGGAAAGCTGTGCATGTACTGTATACATTTACTACTCTCTGACAAGAGGGAATTAAATGTCAGAAGGATTTGTAGCATCTATAATTGAATTGGTGCTGAGAAAAGCAAATCTTAAAGAAGAATAACATATTAGGATTAGCAAATAATGTGGCATTTTGTCAGCGCATGCCATTCCGTTTGTTCCCCTTCAGTAATAAAGTTGTGCTTTTTAAAATGCACACTTATTTTTGTTGTCGTGATGGGAGCTACAATAGGTGATGAGAATGAGAAGCTGCGGTTCTCAGATGGTGCCAGGTTTGGGGACTGGTTTTATCTTTGAGGTCAGATTCTGGTTTCGTCCCGGATATGAAAAATCTACTTGTCAAGCTGTTTCTTTCTTTCTGGTAAGAAGTAGCAAATGACGTCATAGTCATTAAGCATCCTCTGAAATCTAGTAATCCCTGTAGCTCTAGGAAGCAGGGGGCAGCATTTCCGCTATGAACACTGCTTCTCGAAGTTTCTAATTAAACTCACTTGTCCAGTCAGACCTCAGGCCAGGAAAAAAGCATAGAATGAAAGCAAGTGACAGACAGAACTGTTGTGAAAAGTCAACAGTTTCACTTTTCCCAAAGGTCAACAGGCAGTTCATAGAGAAGTGGCAGAAGGTAGTCCAATAAATACAGGCAGGAAGCCCCGTCTCCTTAGGACCTCCCCCATGTCTTTGGAATTAATTTTAAAGAAGAGACCTCAGGTAGTTTATAACCTTTGTTAAAAAGTAGTATGTGCATTTAAGGGGAGTGTCTAGCTCTCCCTAAGTTTTTGAGTATGCCTTCTAGCCCAGGCCCAGGGAGGGTTGAAATGTGAAGGAAGCCAAGGGAGGGTGGTCATCCCGTCCCCCTCCGTATGTTTGAACTGTATGGCTCTATCACACTTCAGCTCCTCCAGGGTGACAGTCTCAGTGTCCTGTCCGTGTGGCCTGGGCCGAAGGTCACCTGGCTGCAGCTGCAGTGGGCACTTGGCTCAGCGACCCCCCCTGCCAAGGTCCCCGTCTGCCAGGAGCTTGTCTAGGACATCCTGGTCATTCTGTGGCTATCCATGGATCTCTGCCTCTGGCAGCAGAGGCTTCTAGGCTTTTCACAGATCCATGATTAAGGCATTCACACAGCAGTTGATGTCAGGCGTCCCGTGCCAGGTGGTAAAGTAGCCATAGAAACCGGGATCTGTTAAAGCACCCTGTTTTAACACAGGCGGTGTGACTGCCAGAGCCCGGCGCTCAGGAGACCCTGGCAAGACATTTGAGGAATAAGAGCAAGTAGAGAAAGGGGAGGCCCCCGGAGGAAGAAGAAGGAGAACGAAGTTTCCTAGCAGTCACTTTTCTTGTCAGGCCCTAGGGAACGAGTGCCTTTAGAATCTACCCCCTGCACATTGCCCATGAGAAAAGGATCAAGCCAGGTCACCCGGCCCAAAGTAAAGAAGACTGAGCAGGTCAGGGCATCACTCTTGGGACAGCCTTTGAAATTTTTTGTCCTTGCAGTTTCTAAGATGCTAATGGGAACCCCGAGTAGTTGAAACTGTGACCCAAGCAGTGGTAGCCAACTTAGTATTCTGTAAGCTGCTCGCAAACCCTCACCTGGAGTCAAGTTGTCCCAGCTTTTGGCCCAAAGAAGAGCTAACTCACGAATATTAAACAATCCATGATTGATCTGTCCTTACAGAGTCTCACGTCACACTCAGAGCCTGCGGGGCCTGCAGCACGGGACGATGTGGGAAGGATTGTGCCCCATCTCTGAGTTGACACTTCCCAGCAGCTACATAGTGCCCCTGAAAATCTGGCTCACGGAAGGATGAGGCCTGAGTTACCTGAAGTCCCATGAGAAGTGATTGATGAGGAACTCTCAGCAGAAGTGAACCCTTAACACCCGTACTAAGTGAGAGGGACAATCGTGTCTCTTTAAGATAGGAAAACACTCCCTTCTAAACCAAGAGCTGTCCACTGCCTGAGGATCAGTGCTTTAATGCACTTTAATGCTTCACTAGTGCTTTAATGCCCACATACTTTTTTTAATAAGTAATTTTTTAATTTTTAATTGGAGGATAATTGCTCTACAGTGTTGTCTTGGTTTCCTGCCGTCTAACAATGTGAATCAGCCATAAATGTACATATATTTCCCTCCCTCTTGAGCCTCCCTCTCACCCACTCCCCACCCCTCTAGATCATCACAGCACCGGGTTGAGCTTCCTGTGCTATGGAGCAGTTTACCAGCAGCTAGCTATATTATACACTAGGTAATGTAGAAGCTAGGGCTTCCCTGGTGGCTCAGCGATCCACCTGCCAGTGCACGAGATATGCGCTCAGTCCCTGAGTCGGGAAGACCCCCTGGAGGAGGAAACAGTAACCCCCTCCAGGATTCTTGCCTGGGAAATCCCATGGACAGAGGAGCCTGACAGACTCCAGTCTACGGGGTCACAAAGAGTCAGACATGACTTAGCGACTAAACAACAACAGTGTAGAAGCTGAGGGCGGCTGTAGAATCTGTAAGTTGCCTTCTCTGCCTGATGCGAAAAGCGAGCCTGAAATCTGAAGAGGATGTTCCCCAGGGAAGTTGATGGGACTCTAGGGAAAGGCTCTGAACCCTGCCCGGAGCAGGATGTGTGGGTGATGGTGAAAGGCAGGGGCATTTCCACAGTTTTCTCTGTGAGGTAATTGCTCAAGGAACAGTTATGAGCAGGACAAGGAAGGTCACTTGGCCAGTGGACCTTGTGGGAACCAATGCTCCTATTGGTTGGCGACACTGTTCTGGGCTCCAGTTTGCACTCTAGTCCCGAAGTTTGGTTCCTGTCTGTATAGCATCCTGTGTAACTGCTTAGGGCTGTGAGCAAGGCACCAGCCCACAGCATCCAGGGGTAGGGAACCAGCCTTCACCTGGGCCCCCCACCCAAAAAGTGAAAGTCGCTCAGTCACGTTTGACTGTTTGCGATCCCATGAACTATAACCTGCCACGCTCCTCTGTCCATGGAATTCTCCAGGCCAGAATACTGGAGTGGGTAGCCTATCCCTTCTCCAGTGAATCTTCCTGACCCAGGAATGGAAGCAGGGTCTCCTGCATTGCAGGTAGATTCTTTACTAACGGAGCTACCACCTTGGACCAACCAACAACACTAGAAAAACTCCCCACTCAGTCCACACGTGGACACACAAAAAGGAATGAGACAAGTCTGGAGACAGCACCACTCTTCACAGAGGATGCCAGCCCACACCAGACGCTGGAGGACGGCCAGTACTGTATCAGGGCCCCCCGCAGTAAACCCCAGGGCAGGCCAGGGATGGAAAGAGGTGGGGCAGAGCTGCAGCCCACTCTGTTCCCTATACATTCAACACCACTTCCTTCTGTGTCCGTCCACAATAATTGAAGGCAGGAGAGATGTCTCAGTGATTAAGAGGTGGTAGTAAACTTCCTGATCAAAGTGAGTATCAGAATGTAGCTGGAGAGATTACCCTTATAAATAAGTATCTATAAAATATGTATGTCCCTGAGGATGGGAAAGATAACTAGAACCCAGGTATTTAATGTGGGCACAGGGCAAGGAGAAATGAGCCTCTTCAGCTCTGAGTTCCTGGAAAGCAAAGGTCAAATGAATGAGTTTTGGCTGGAGAAATTAATCCCGCAGATACATACCCTATGATGTTGGTGGATTGGTTTTCTCTTATCAGAGCTTCCCCCTCCTTCTTCATCTCTCCTCTCCCTCCCCACTTCTCTCTCTCTCTGGCTTTCTTCCCCTAGGTCTAGGATGGTCCTGCGCCTCGGCATGGAGGGGGCAGTCTTGGAACAGAGAGCACAAGAGTGCTTCCCCCAGGGGGTTACGTCTAGAATGGGCAGCTTCTCTCTGCTCCATCTTCCTGGGACTGGACCTCTTTTCACTTTTCACCTCTTGAACCCAGCTTTCCCCGCTGCTCAGTAACTGGAATCACTTTGTTTTTCTTACCCCATTCTAAGACACAGGGAGTTAGTTGAAAGAGCCTCGTCTTTCAATAGGTCTGAAGCTCATGGCCATTGGAGAGGAGTTAATTCTCATTCCCACAAGAGCCCCTATTTTGACAGCTCCCTAAGGGAAGCGCAGCTTTCTGGCTTATCCATGACTTTGGTCTCCCTGTGAGCAATTTTGAACCTGTGCAGCTGGGGTGAGAGTCTCTGGTGTGTAAAGCATTACCCTCCAGCAGATACCGCGTGTCATGGTGCATCCTCCTGGGAGCTCACCCCTTCAACAAGCCCTGTTGTCTTAAAAGAAGGAAAGAAAAAAAAGTTTCCGTAGCTGAGTTCTGCCTTGTTGAAATGACTTTCAAGACACGGAGGCTGCCGCTTCTGCAATAGGCAGCACTTTGGGATGCAAGGGGAGACTCCTCTCTGCCACATTTCAAGGCGAGCTTATTAGATGTGTGGCTGGAGGGGCCCGTGCGTCACGGAGCGGGCTAATTGGCTGCAGTGCACTCTGCCTCCAACCCATCTCCATTCTCCAATTAAACTCCCATCATCCTGTTGTCCTGGGCGACCCGCTGCTGCCTCTGATTCCATCCACATTTCTGTTTGGGTTTGGAGTGGGGATGCTTTTTTTTTCTTCGGTCGTCCTTCGAATGGTAACTTAATGAAACACTTTAAATACTCCATTTTTAAATTTAAACTCTTTTAATTAAAACACTTTTCATGGAACCCTCAGTCACGAGTTATTTCCCCACATCCTTCAGTACTTAATCTCAGAGCAGAATTGGAAATATCGATAGAAAGTATAAATCATGCCCTCCTGCTGAAAGCGTTGTATCAGGTTTCGGCTCAAAAGAGCACCATTACCTTTAGCTGTCACGGATCTGTACACTTGATCGATAAACTTCAAATATTATTAGAGGTGGAGGCTTCAGAGATTTGCTCTGTTCTTTGGAGAGAGACAGAGATAAATCTTTCTTAAAAATTGACTCGAATTTGCACTCTCCGTCTTCCTGGTGAAATGCATTTCTCTTAGGCGTCCAGCAACTGCTACGGGGACAGATTTATAGGCCATGTGCTTCTTGTACTGAAAGATTTAAATGGTAAATCCTTCACATATGACTTCACAAATCATGTAAAGTTAAAAGATTTTTACCATTTCTGTTGCTGCTGTGCTTAAATTGTAAGGTACAGCTAGTAAATCATTTTAATGGAGGTGTCGTACTTGACTCAATAAAAAAAAAAAGACAATGGTTTAGCTTCCACTCGAAAATGTTAATGTATTAATCAACGGGAGAATAATTGTTTTTTACTACATTATAAATCTCGGGTGCCATTAGAATTTCAGCAAGGGGTGATGTAGCCACATTCCTAAATTAAAATTGTTTACACTGCCATACATCCATTCTGCATCGCCATAGCTCATGCGGGGTTCGTTTTGGAGTTGCTCCCCAGCCAAACATGTCGTTCCTCAGTCGCAGGAAGACATCCCCAGGGAGTGATGCTTATAAAGGAAAATTAATTGCATCGTGGAGTGTTAAATAAATAAAAGAAAAATCGTCTGTGGCAATGGACAATTATTCCTTGCTGTCTTTTTTTGAAATAGGTTTTTAGGTTTTTAGACAGAGGCTTACTCCCTCATACATCCTAAATGTAGCAGGCATGTCACTTGTCTCTAGTCCCCTAATCCTTGTTTTATCTCTAGGCAGCTGGGGCTTTTGAGCTCCTTGCTTTTCCCATGCAAATGCTTAGTAGGTAATAAGTTGCGGGGCATCTCTAGAAAGATGCTCCAGCCGCCCTTCCACAGCTCCTGTAACTGCCTGAAGGTGCCTTTCTGAACTCCCTTAAATAGTTAGGTCAGCCTCCTGCATAGGATCTGCAACTGGTTGCAGAGAGGGTGAACGCCAAGACCAGGCCAGGACTGGACAGACTATTTCTTCCCTCTCTGCTCCCTAAGCGTGTTCACGCGTGTTAGCATCCGAAGCCGCTTAGAATGAAATTGCCTTGAGGGGAGAACAGGTCAATTCAGCACTGGACAGGTCCCCTCGGTGGCACTCGATCCATCTCGACTATCCTGACTCCTCCATTAAGAAAGAAGGTGACCTCTGATCCTGGAGGCAGCGTCTCCAGGGTTTCTGGTGTCTCCCAATAGACTCTACATCCCTATTCCTCTTCTGATCTCAACAGATTCTCGAGCAGGTGAAGAAGGCGCGATCAGGGCGGTGGATCACGCCGTGATTGGCGGCGTCGTGGCCGTGGTGGTGTTTGCCATGCTGTGTTTGCTCATCATTCTGGGGCGCTATTTTGCCAGACATAAAGGTAAGCCAGGGGGCCTCCTGCAAGCTTGGGCAGCCAGGAGGCCTCGTGTCACCATGACCCCTGCCTTTGTGGGACTTGGCAAGCTTGTCCTTGAATAGGCAGTTTGGTTTCTGGGGCCACACAGCCTCTTTGATTCTTGGAACTGGGAAAGAAAAAAACAAAAATCTTAGCAGCCGCTGATTAGGAAGGACTCTGAGAGTTGATGAGTAGCACTCCTTGATTTGGATTTTTCTCTAAATAAAAAGCTTTATAGGTTTGTTATTCTACAACCCATCATCGGGGAAAGAGTAACAAGTCTAAGGGGCTGATGTGTGAGGTGTGGCATGAACCCCAAAATGATAAACAGGGAAAAAGCACCCCCGTGACCTTCTGCTTTGCGGGAAACATGTGGGCTAGCCCTGTGCCCCAGCCCCCAACGCTGGATAAGCTGGTCACAGCGGCTGGAATACTTCCTTGGTTTGATGTGCCTTAAAAGCCACATAAATATGTATTTTTTAAATTATCAGTGCAATTGATTTAAATTGCCATTAATCATCACACTTATCAACCGTGCAGTCTGGATGGGCAATCATCTTTGCGAGCGCTCCTCCTCTCTACCCCACGCTGCTCTAAGCCTCTTCTCCCTCTCGGTAATTTATTCTTCCTTTTCTTTTTTGGCCCTGGTCTTTCTCGGGTATTTTTCTCAAGTGCTGTGCAGTGGGCTTCCAGGCCTTTCCTGTAGTATAAACTCGAGGTGCTGGGAGACTGCCGGATGGTAGACCTTGGGTTCAGGGTGGGTCCTCTGAGCACAGCAGTGGAGGTCCAAGGTGCTTGACAGTCACCTTTAGAATCCAAAGTGCCCATCTTGAGTGTAAAACAGTTCGTGGCCCTCCGTACTGGGGGCCCTTCTGTCCATGCCCATGCTCTCTATACACTCTGCCCACTCCCAAGAGGCAGTCTGTTTGGCAGAGAACTCCCAGCCTCTTGGTGTTAAGCTTGATAGAGCCAGGAAGGTCAGGTGAGAAAGCAGGGCTGAAGTCTGCCCAATACTGCGAGTTTCTGGGAGGAGGGTGTGCTCTGCAGAGGAAAGAGGGACATGGGAGGACCATCCGACTGCCTGCCTTCTCGGATTTGTCACTCTGAAAACGTGAAAGTTCAACAGCCTTTTCTTACTTAAGAATCTTTGCAAACACGATACCTAACGGGAGGAGGGTGATTATGGGCAGTGCCAGCTCTACCTATATTTCATACAGAGGTGCAACCCTTGTCTTTCTCCACGTAAACCGTTGGGACTTGCTGATAAAGAATGTCACCAACTCCGTGAATGTTCTGTCTATTGTCATTATAAAGTGGCTGTGCCAATTAGCAAATCCATGAATCTGGGTCCCAGCTAGAGTGACGTCAGAAGCAAGAATCACTTGTTTCTTAAGGCAGATCCCATGCCTTGCTTCCAGCTGATACATCAGATTATTTCTCGATCTGGAACCCCACTCTGCAATGGGCAGCAGAAGAAAAATCAAACCTACTTGTGCAGGTTCAAGCACATGCTCACTAATGGACAGGCGCCAGTGCTTCCTGAAGACAGGAGGCGAGGGTTCAGTAAACGATGTGAGATGACGGTAGAAAATCAGCAGGGCCCTAATTCATTTATTGGCTAATTGCTCTTCCTTGCTTTGGTCTTTAACCATGTACGTGCACATATCTGGCCATTGGTCCTGGGCGTTTACTGTCAGCAGCTCTCCAGCTTCCTGCATTTTTAGCTCCCACTCACGTCTTCTTCTGCTGACATCCTCTGGTCATAATCACGGCTCTAATGTCTCATTTGCTGAATTATATCGCAGCGGTTCAGTTGGAGTGGTGCCTTTGGAACCCCCGGATCCCCATTTGTCTCACCCACCTCGCTCTCTTCTTCCGATTGTTTTTTCCCCTCTGCTGCCTGCACACCACTTCGGCTGATGATGGCCATAAAGCAAGTTGCCATCTCTGTACCACTTTACACAGCGGCCATCAGACAGTCACGGTGCTTTACCCCTTCATCTTTCAGGTACATACTTCACTCATGAAGCCAAAGGAGCCGATGACGCAGCAGACGCAGACACAGCTATAATCAATGCAGAAGGAGGACAGAACAACTCTGAAGAAAAGAAAGAGTACTTCATCTAGATCAGCCCTTTTGTTTCAATGAGGTGTCCAACTGGCCCTATTTAGATGATAAAGAGACAGTGATATTGGAACTTGCGAGAAATTCGTGTGCTTTTTTATGAATGGGTGGAAAGGTGTGAGACTGGGAAGGCTTGGGATTTGCTGTGTAAAAAAAAAAAAATTGAAAAGAAATGTTCTTTGAAAAGTACGCTCTGCTGTTTGACACCTCTTTTTCTGATTGTTTGGTTTTTCAATTTTTATTTCTTCCTACCAAGTCAAACTTGGACGCTTGGATTTAGTTTGGATAGATTGCAGAAAATTCTGTGCCTTGTTTTTCATTTGTTGGTTGCGTTCCTTCTTTTCTTTTCCCTCCCTCCTTTGTGTGAATTTATTTTTCCCAAAAAATTTCTGGATTTTTTTTTTCCCCAAAAAAATCTCCCGTTTTGGAATTTGCCTGCTGGGATTCCTTAGAACCTTTTGACCCTCCTTATTTTGTTATTGTTGTTCCTTTCCTTTGTTTATTTTTGAAGCTTTCTGTTCAAAATTCAGTTTCATAAAAGGAGAACCAGCACAGTTTAGATTTCATAGTTCAGAATTTAGTGTATCCATAATGCATTCTTCTCTGTTGTCGTAAAGATTTGGGTGAACAAACCATGAGAACTCTTTGCTGCTGCCCATGTTTCGAATACTTTAGAGCAGTGAAGACTAGAAACTTAGACTGTGATCCAGAAACTGTTCTGTTTGCTGTGGAACTACATTACTGTACAGGGTTATCTGCAAGTGAGGTGTGTCATAATGAGATTGAAACTGTCTTTAATTCTGTATCTGTAGACGGCTCAGTATAGATAATACCCCATGCTGTCCAGAAAGGTTTGGGGCAGAAAGGGCTCCTCCTTTTTCAGTGCCCTAAACAGACCTGACAGGTGAGGTCTGTTCCTTTTATATAAGTGGACAAATTTGAGTTGCCACAGGAGGGGAAGTAGGGAGGGGGGAAAGATAGTTCTGCTCTGGTTATTTCTGTTCCAAATGATTCCATCCACCTTTCCCAATCGGCCTTACTTCTCACTAATTTGTAGGAAAAAGCAAGCCCATGTGGTGTGTGAATGACTGAATGAGACAGGTTTTTTATTTTTTTCTTTTTCTTTTTTTTTTTTTCCTTTGTGCTTAGTTAGGAAGGCAGTGGGATGTGGCCTGCATGTACTGTATATTACAGATATTTGTCATGCTGGGATTTCCAACTCGAATCCGTGTGAAACTTTCATTCCTTACGATTTGGCTTGACAAAGGCAGGAGGTACAAAAGAAGGGTCCGTATTGTTCTCAGACCGGCCCGCCGTCCATCTCAGTTCTCGAAAGGTCAGAGCAGAGGTGGAAAAACAGCATGTAGGGGTTTTTCAGTTACTTAATCAAAACTCGGATGTGAGTGTTTTTATCTTTTTACCTTTCATACACTAGCCTTGGCCTCTTTCCTCAGCCTTAAGAACCATCTGCCAAAAAATTACTGATCCTCGCATGATGGCAGCCATAGTGCATACCTACTAAAATAAGTTACCTTGAACATATCTTAGATGGGGAGCCTTGGGAAAAGGAAGCGGAGTCCAGTTACCATTGACATTTTTTTAAAGAAATGGGATTTTCATTGAAACGTCTAGGAAATCTAGAAGTAGTCCTAACGGACGAAAACTAACTCTTACCATATGCTTTGGTAAGGCTCCAGACTCCAGAATACAGTCCCTATGGAAAGATGGCATCAAAAAAAAAAAAAAAAAAAAGATAGATCTATATATATATAAATATATATTATATAACATTTTCAGTGAGTAATTTTGGATTTTGCAAGGTGCATTTTTACTATTGTTACATTATGTGGAAAACTTACGCTGATTTATTTAAGGGGAAAAAGTGTCAACTCTTTGTTATTTGAAAGCGTGTTTATTTTTGTCTTTATTTTAACCTTTGATAGAACCATTGCAATATGGGGGCCTTTTGGGAACGGACTGGTATGTAAAAGAAAATCCATATCGAGCAGCATTTTGTTTTCCCCTCTCCTATCCCTAGGCACTTAACCAAGACAAAAAGCCACAATGAACATCCCTTTTTCAATGAATTTTATAATGTGCAGCTCTATTCCGAGCCCTTAGCACC
Organism: Ovis canadensis; assembly: GCF_042477335.2. Taxonomy (NCBI): domain Eukaryota; kingdom Metazoa; phylum Chordata; class Mammalia; order Artiodactyla; family Bovidae; genus Ovis; species Ovis canadensis. The sequence goes on along the minus strand of NC_091259.1, from coordinate 33,567,834 downwards.
CATTCCGACCATAGTATAATCGTATCAAAGGGTGAGAACCATTTAGCATGTCGTTGAAAGGTTTTTTTCAGCTGTTCTTTTTAGGAAAAAAAAAACAAAAACAACAACAAAAAAATAAGAAAAAAAAAAACCCTCCCATCGCTCATCGAATTGGCATCTCATCTTCGGGGACCGCCCGTCTTTCTGTTTCGACACGTGTACAGTAGTGCAGTGCCCCGACGTGACTCTATGGCTTAAAATGTCGACATGTCTCAGGTTCATGTGTTTTGATTGGTGTTTTCCGTCTCAGGTAGATTGCAAAGTGTAGGCCCCACGCATTGGAAAAGTAATAATAATAATAATAATAAAACAAAGCAAAAACAGGAAATTATGGATTTTAGTTGTATATTGGTTTATGTATTTTTTTCTTAAGTATACAGTGCACTGTTTGAAATGTATTGTTGAGTATTACTTTGTACAGGTTGATCACTTTTTTTAGAGTGAAGAAAGAACAAACTTGTTTTTTGTGTTTTTTAAAGGAATATAAAATAATGAAGGATGTATAATTGATGCCAAATAAGCTTGTTCTTTAGTCACACCGACGTCTGACTTTTCCCTTTAGGCCAGTTCTGTTTTTAAGGTGTACATGAACGATGTGACGGTGTAAGAAATTCCATATCCATATGTTCCATTCGCATTTTGTATTGGTTCATGTATACCATTTTTACAAAAAAAAAAGAAAAAAAATAAGTACTATAAAATATCTGTCTTCTTAATAAAAAAAGATTAATGTTACAAAGTGATCCTTTCATCTCATTATGGACTTCTTACGGACGCCTCAGCCTGGGAGAAGATGGGTCCCTGGTCCAACGTCCACCTTAGGACCGCGCGCAGGGCCGGAAACACGGGCAGTAGATGCTCGGAGGCGCTGTTGGCCGGGCTTCTTGGAACCGCCTTCTTTTCCTCTGCTCATCCTTCCTGTTCTCGTTCTCTCCTCCCCTCTTAGCGGCCAGGTGGGCCAGGTGTCTGGCATCACGCGGGACCCAGTGATTTGTGCAGGCACGCCGGCTGCAGTGGCAGGCCAGCGGGGAACGGCCCCTCCGGTGGACCTGTCTCCTGCCCCCACTCCCCCGTTTCCACCCACCACCCCACCCACTCCCCTGTGTTGGCTGCTCCACCTGTCTCTTCCTTTGGGATTTCGTGTCTTCACAATCATCCTTCCTTCTTCATTTCCAGTACTCTCTCCTTTAACAAAAAGACAAGGTCTGCAGAGGACGAGCCTGGCTGCCTGCGGGAGACCGTTCTCACTTGCTGTCTAGGCTGCCGGGGCCTCCAGGCCGGGTGGACCACCTGATTCGGTCTGTCACTTTCCCCATTGCCTTCCAGGCCCAGGCGACCGCACTGTATGGTGACTGATCTCTCAAATGCTCAGATCACACGTGAGCGGCCCCAGACGGCCCTTTCCCACCGCTCACCCAGCTGTGGCTGAGTCCGTCCCCTTTTTCTCTCTTCAGGCAGGTGACGGGGAGAGCTCGGCAGTGGGAGAAAAGGTAAGCTCCAGAAAATCCAAATGAGGCTGTGGGCCTCATTTCAGCCTCTCCCATCCCGGCCTGGCCTCTCACCTGTCTCTGTAAAAATCAGCAAATCAGACACGTGGTTATGGAGCTCCTGCTGCACGTTCAGCCTTGTGAGAAACACAGGGAAGCATAAGGTTGTCCCTGCAGACTAACCGGGGCATCAGTGACAGCCACAGGAAAACATGAAATGGTCCCCAGCCATGGGGGAGGTATCCCAAGTATAAGGAGCCCAGAGAGTGCCAGGGGGATTTCTTGGAGAAGGAAAATCAGAGGAGGCTAGAGACTCAAGACAGTGTCCTAGAGGAGCTGGGACTCCAGCTGGACCTTTAAGGAAAGTTTAGTGAAAAGAGAAGTGAGTCCAAGGTACAGACAGCATTAAGCCCAGCCAGTCTGCTGATTCGCATGGGAAGAATAAAGCAAAATCAAGGCAGGCATGGAGGGTGGGATCAGTCTTGTGGGTGTTCTCAAAGTCCAGACAAGAGTTAAGATTCCAGAGGCCTCTCCTAGCCTCTGCCCCAGGGCAGGGAGCAGTGGGGAGCACTATCATCAGACTCTAAAAAGACCTGTAGTGACAGCCTAGAGATCAAGGGAGACGGGAGAGATCTAAGAGACGGTGTTGGTCCCTAACCCCACCTCATCATTTGTTAGCTGTGAAGCCTTGGGCGAGTTTCCCCACCTACCTGGCCTTGTTTTCCTGCTCTGTAAGGGAGGGGTCACCATGTTAAGAGAGAGAAGTCAGATTGGCTGGAAGGGCTTAGCAAATAATATGCCAGATGTGGTTATATGTTAGTCATAATACAGGATAGATGCAGATGGTGATTAAAGGTAGAGGGTTACCCAAGGATACCAAGATGCGGTTAGGGCTCAAGTGGAGGGAGCTATCTGGGCTCCTGTGCAGGTGGACACGCCATGCCCTTGTGAAGCTGGTCTTAGGACATCCAAGGATCCCCTTGTCCCCACCACACACTAGTGTGGTTATTCCAGGCCACATGCCATATGGAATGTTTTAGAGTCCCACACCCACTCCCCTTGTCTGTCACATGAGACTCCAGATGCAGCTGTGACCTGCAGAGAAGGGGGACCCAAGAAAGACCTTAACTGAACTGAAGCAAATGTGAGGTGGTGATTGAGTTCCAGGGGGTAGGCAAAGAAGTGTGGTTGCCCGCAGCAACCCATGTCAGCAGGAGCTTGATAAGTGGCCTGGTCCGTCCTTTGGTGTAGGAATGAAACGGTCCTCAGTTCCTCCAGAGAGTTTTCACAAATGTTTTGGCCAGCTTGTGTTCTCCAAATACATCAACTGGAACCCCCAGGTGCCATGTGGGTGTTAATTGGCGTAATCTTTCACTCTCCTCTGTCTACTTGCAATGTAATTCTTGCACTGCTGTGGACTTAAGTCCATGGAAAAATGTTCCTTTGATTCTGCCATCCAGAGCCTTTAAACAACCAGGCAGTCGCCGTGCTACAGGTGGAAGGACCCTGCTAAAACAAAGGCATTTTGGTTTTATTATAAAATCATGCCTACTTAAGACCTTTTTTACACTCACACCCTTTTCTCAGGATACCAAGTACATGGCCCTTAGTCATGAAGAACTGGCAGCCAAATTCGGGGTGAAATTTGTGGCCACAGCCGCACATATATAGTTGGGAAACATTTCCAGAATGAAGCACTTAGACGTCCTGACACACTGTACAAGCGAAGGGAAAGCGACTCTTGGCCATCGTCCAAAAGAACTTGAGGGCAAATAAATTGAAGTCAGTCGTAGGCACGTAGTAGGCACTCAGCAAGTAGTAGATCATTACAGGGAGACAGCCAAGCATCTGATTGCCTGAATCTCACTTTCCACTTGGTCTGAACAAGTCACCAATTCTGTATTTCGATCTTGACATTTATAACTCCATCCTCCATATAGCAGCTCTCAGATTGGACTTGCAGTAACGAGCCAGCCGGCCCTATTCAACCCATCATTCTCAAGGACCTACTGGAACAGCACATCTGTCCTTCCCAGTGGGGGATGACATTTTTGGAAACAGCTAAGCAAATCCTCTGATGGCTCAGACGGTAAAGCGACTGTCTACAATGTAGGAGACCTGGGTTCAATCCCTGGGTTGGGAAGATCCCCTGGAGAAGGAAATGGCAATCCACTCCAGTACTACTGCCTGGAAAATCCCATGTACAGAGGAGCCTGGTAGGCTATAGTCCATGGGGTCGCCAAGAGTCGAACACGACTGAGCAACTTCACTTTAAGCAAACCCTCACCCTTGCCCACATATATTGTAAAGAGCCTTTAGAGTGAGGTATGCCATGTTGGAAAAATACACACCATAATTCCTGCCTTGTGCTCATCTCAAAATTGTGCCTCCAGTAAGAGCCACAGTATTCAATACCCCCATACCAACCCCTCCACCCCTCCCCCACCAACCATCCCCCCAGCAACACACCACGGGCCGGCAAGTGGGTGATAGGCACAAGAATAATGTGAGCACCCCAAAACTGAGACTTGAAATCGAGAATCATTCTAAAGTCTTTCAACCCTCAGTTTCCAGGCAAAATCTGTTTGTTTGTTTTTATTTTTCCTTCCAAAGTGAACGTAGAATGTCTACTGCCCCTGGTGGTCAGTGCAGGAAATGCAACTGGAACCTTGAAATATTGAAATATGGAATTAATTCCAGCAAGGAACTTAAAATCTACTGCTTTTTCTCTTCACACGTGTACACACCCACTCTCAATTCCCATTTTACTCCCTCCTAATCCTTGGAGGTGTTGAGCTGTGGGTGGTGATTCCGGGGAAAATGAAGACTGTCACTGAGGGTGAAATCAACGCAGGACTTCAGCTGCCCTCTAGACGTGCACTGCCCACAATCATATTTCAGACATGATCGTCTTAAATCTTCCTTAAGTGCTATCTTCTCAGGTTAATTAATCACCAGGCTTAAACTTGCTGTTACCAGCAGGAAGTCCATCCTGAAGTCAGCAATGTTACGATTGCATCTTCTAATACTGTTTATCCTGCATTAGTGTTTACTTAGGGGGAAAATTGATCCGTAATTGATATTTCAGTCTTCCAGAGCTGGTGTTGGAAGAGCCTAATGCAAGCCTTTAATAGCAAGCAAATATTTAAATCCCTTAATGGTTACTGAATATTGAAATGTGTGACTTTATTACTCTTTTTGGTTTGTTTTCTCTGTAGTTGTGTATTTCATCGTTTAAACTTGCAACGGATGCTGGCAGGCTCCAGTCTAGCTAATCCACAAAAGCTGTTTGCCCAGACACAGCAGCCCTGATTAAAAAGTATTGCTATGGAAGGAAGCCTTCTGCACCAATCAGACTCTGTTAGCTAGTGATGAAATTACTATCCATCTCTCTCTCTCTCTCTTTCTCTCCCTCTCTCTAGGCCTGTTTTCTCTAACCTCCTCTCCCAGAATAAAGTGATGGGGGCAGCTATAGTGTTGCAATTAGGAGCATGAATCTTTTATCGTTTGGACAAGGAAGGGAAAATGCCATTACTGTCAACTGAAATGTCCTACTTGGGTTTTTTTGCTCCTACTTCCCTGCCAAAGCCCATTGCTGCTGCTGAAAGTGTGTAACATTCACAGCTGTTCTTGATGGCTTGATTCTTAACACAGCCAGAAATGTAGCCCGGGAGATGCTTAAGACAGTTTATGGAAAATAATAGATTTCCTTGCAGAGACACCAATGCATCAAGAAGGGTTCTGAGTCACGCTAGACCCAGCCAAGATCACCAATTTTCTCCCTCTCTGGCTTCAGTAACAGTGGCTATTGCTTAAAAAAAAAAAAATCAGGCCCTCTTGAATCCTCTGTTTTCCTGGTTGGTTTCTATCAGCACCCACAAGTCTCTGGCTACGGTGGCCTCTGTCTCACCACTCACCTCCAGCAGCCGTGAAATCTGACCAGAAGCAGAGCCTGCCGACGCGGAAAGGGAAGGACGCTGCAGAGCAGAGAAGAACTCCCGGGAGAGCCAGCCGCTCAGAGCTGAGACTAGGTGTACCCACAGAGCTCCAGAGACAGAGGTGGCCGTGTTGAAGGTCACAGCTACCGTCCTAGTGCGAAGGTGGGGGTCCTTCCCTGCATGGCACCCCCACGTGGCCATCAGGAATGCCAAGAAGTGGCATAGGTAGCTCTGCGAATTTCAGCCATCCAGCCCCATCACCACGCTGCCTCCCAGAGCCAACCCTTAGTTAGGAACCTCTGGGAGGAAAAGCCCTCCCTTGGGCTGGTCAAGAGGGAGTAGCTTCTCCTACACAAACATTTGGAAGGCTGCAAGGAGGAAACAGCAAACAGTGCGTCACAAGGTTGCAGCTTTCAGACTGTTCCTGCAAATGCATGTCCAAAGCCATGTGTTTCTTCTCCCCAGAGTGCCTCCCCAGTCGTGCCTGCAGGAAAGGTAGAGGCCATTGGCCAGCTCTCCCCCACCCTTCCTCCTGAGGTGCAGCCACAAACACCCCCAGCCGGGTTGCCGCCTCTCTCCCACTGTTTTCATTCTCAGCTTCTCCTAAATGGAAACCATTAATCATACTAAATTGTGCAATGATTCCGTGATAGGGAGAATGCTGATGGCAAAAATCATTCTCCTTTGTTGTGCCAAGCAGGCAAGAGGCAGAAGGATTAGCTCGTTGCCCTGCCTGGCTCCTTGCAAATGCTGACCGTGTGTTTGCCCACGCAGCTGCCTCTGTGCACACAGCTTATTTTAGCACTGGTTCTAAGGCATCCAACTGTTGACAGAATATGAGGCGCCCAGCCACTTCTTCCTGATTCTGAGGACCACTAGTAAATTTGTGACTGTGGGTGCTCCCAGAAGTCTTTCCAGTCTCAACAGCCCTGGATCCAGGGGGAAGCATGCTGTGGGTCTCGTGGCAGGCTTAAGGTGGCCTCAGACAGGATGAGCTGGTGGGGTGAACTGTGCCCCCCATGCTCCTGCCAGCTGGGTTTCGGGAAGAAGCCAGGTGTGGGTACCAAGGAGGGTTTTGTTTTTTTTTTTTGCCTTTCAGAATTTGATGCCTGCTTCGCTTTCAACAAGCCTCTTTGTAAGCCACCCCTTCTGAATTAGAATCATTTTCCAAAAGCTCTTAAGCTATGATTAATGCCAGGGCTGTTTTTTAACAATCATCCTGCCAGTCTTAAGCTGTAGTCATTTTCAATAATTTGGAGTGCTCAAAGGCAAGCCAGGAGTTTGTTGACAACAAAACCCATAAGAGCACAGCCAGGCAGCCACAAAAGATGGAAAAGCCAAGGGACCATTTGGGCTTAGCTGGCTTTCTGCTCCCAGAGTTTCACCACTAAAAGTTTGATTGAACGCTCACAATGCATTAAGGATCCAACTGTGAACATGGCTCGGTGAGAGGGCTGCCAGCCTGGCTTTTGTGCGAACAAATGAGCAGTGTGTTTGGAGGGCTCTTGGTTTATTTATGGACACGTGTGGTTCATTCACGCCGTCCCCAAACCAGAGAACCCTCGTTTGTCTTCCCTTTGCCAACATCAAAAACGGGGGAAAGAAACGTGGTTGCTTTGCTCTGGGGCTGCATACTTGCTGTGAATGCTGAGCAAGTCCTGGGCCAGGATTGGGGAATCCGGTCCCGGCCTCTTCCCCAGCCGTGTGTATTAAACTAGCGTTCTCTTTTTACTCTTGGCAATTTCATACTAGCAGATCCATCTGTTTGAATGCCCACACCGAATCTATGTTTCAAAATGTCCATGATCACAGATCTACTTAGACTCAGCTTCCGATGGCACTTATTTCTAGCCCATTACTTCCTGCGATAGCAAAGGGTCAGCCCTGGGTGATGGAGTTTAAGCCAATGAATTTTGGTGCGATTGATAGATGTCTGTGTCTCAATTCAACATGCTGTTACATAGGTTCCGTCGCTAGTCTGGGAGAATACAGACTTCTAGATACAGTTGGGAGCTTTCATGAGCTAACATCCAATAAACACCCTTCCCAACTATGAATCACAACTGGAGCCCCAGTCCAGCGTTCAACAGTCTTAGAGGTGCCCATCACGTTCCTTCTTCATCCCTGCTAGTTTCAAGCACCTTTCTTCTGAGGCCAAGTGGAAAGATCTCTAGCATTTGGCCTCTGGGCCATGTTTCTGTCTTGGCCAAGAATCCCCATAGAGAAACTCATAATCTGCTAGTGACTCTGCATCCCTGCTTGCCACACCTCTGAAAGAGTTTTGCTGGGGTTTCCTGACCGCTTTCCAAGGGCCCTACTGGGGCATGGCACCTGCCTGAGGATCATCAGGTTTGGGGGAAATGAAAAGTCCCTCCTCCAAACCTGTTCCTTCCTGTTCTCTCCCTTTCTCAATGAATAACCAGAAACCTGGGAGTCATCCTTGAGTCCTCTCTTGCACTCATCTCCCACTTGCAACTGGTTACCAACCCCGCCCACTGTCCCCTAAATACGTCTCCAAGTGACCCACCTCACCATCTCCATGGCGCTGGCTGGCTCCAGGCCCTTTCCTCCAATGGCAGGAATGCAATGGCCTCTTCCCTGGATCCCCGGTGCCTCAGCCCAAATCAGCCCTAACTGGAGTGCATGAAGCCCCTCCCCTGCTTGGAAACCATTCTTGGCTGACCTTAGACTGCAGAATAAGTCCAAGTGCTCATGATCTGCTATCAATTTAGTGTGATCCTTTTCAGCCCGCCCCGTGACCCTCCGTCTCCTCTCACACCCGCTTTCCTACTTGCCCTCCTACCCCCCACACCACACCTAACTTCCCCTCAGGTTCCATCTCATTCCTGGTCACACCTCGGTGCCTTTGAACCTTCCAGGAGCATCTGCCTGCCTTAGGTGACTTCTCTGTGCTTCCCCAACCTCTCACGCTTACTTCAATTTGTGTCCTTATCACATATCTGAACTGTTTGTTTACCTTTCTGTCTCCCTCAATAAAACAGTAAATTCCTTGAGAGTAGAGGCTGTATCTGATCTGACTGGGTATCTCAGAAGCCAAGCACAGTATCTGGCCCTGTGTTCAATAAATTATTGAATAATCAGAGAGAGATTTTTTTTTTTCTCATCTGTGGTTGGATTAGTCGTTCATCTATTCTTCTTTTTATTTTCCTGGAACTATCCTGGTAAAGCCTGCATTCTTTCTTTTTTCTAACCAACAGTTCTGTAGTTTTGAGGGCTCCCTCTGTCTGCTTTGTGAAATTTGTCCCCATGTGGTTTCGAGTCTGTTTCTTGCTATCTTAATCAACATCGTTTTTCCCCCCCCTCATCTCTCCCTTCCCCCCTCATCGCTCCCTTCTTCTAGCCCTCTGGGCTGTTTTAAGGTCAATACATATAGTGCCTATGTCTTATAAACATTTCAAGGGCCTGGAAAGAAAAAAATATGAGCTCTAAAAGGCAGAGAAGCAAAGTGTAAAATCAAAATTATTAAATGTTTAATTAAATATCTACAAAGCCATAACATTATCAGCCAGCAAACTTCAACCAAACTCAACTGGTAAATAATCGTGAATAAATTGTATTCAGTGTGGGAATGTAATATATTTGGATTATAATATATTTGTGGGACAAAGCCTCCTTACAAAGAGGTCCTAGGGCCTGCAAAGGTTTTAAAACAGGCCCACCTCTCTATTTTTATTTTTTTCTTTTCTACTTTCTTCTTTTCCTCTCTCTCTTTCACCCTCTCCCATGCCCTTTCTCCCTTCCTCCTCTGAATCTCCCCTGCCAACCCTGGGTACACAGACCAGGTTCTGGAGGGAACCGACCAGAGAAAGATGAGACCTGCCAGGTGGGCTGAGAACAAGGGCTGTGTGAGCCATCAGGCCCTCCTGGAAGGCTGACAGCTCGAAGAATCTGATGAATACACTCAGGAGCTCAGGTGGAAAGCCAGGCTGCCCCAAACAAGCATAGAACCCTATACATTTTCACTAGCAACTCCTTTTCCTGGCTTTAGCCCAACAGCAGTCTGTGAAGACCTCTGACCTGCACACTCAGCTTCCATTCTGTACAGCAAATTGTCAGCATGGACAACTTAGGCGTTGGAGGGCCTGTGACTTCTCTGGTCTGCTGCTGTCTCCCGACTTTGGGGGCTTGTGGGGAAGGCATAGACTAGTGGAGATGAGCTCTGACTGTGGGAGCCAGTATTCATGCCTACTCTTTCCAGCTGTCCCTCCGATTCAGCCCATGACCTTGGGCAAATCGCTTCCTCTGTGGGCCCTGCTCTCAGTTATAAAGAGCCTTCACCCCAAACTGTTTCCAGTTATTTGTTTGTGAAGTACTTTGACATCTCAGATCCAAAGCACGGCAAAAAAAAAAAAAAAATACTGCTGTCGTTACAGTGCATTTAAAATCCCAAATAAAATGTGTTATCGGTTCTTGAGTTGAAAATGAAAATGCTGTGATAATTGATGACTGATTCTGCTGCTGCTTTATGGTATCCTTGCCATGCTGAAACCATCCCCCTTTTGGCCATTTTTCTTTAAAAATAAATAAAGGTTCCTTTTCGAAGAATGGATTTCATTTAGTAAATAATTTTGACTTGTGTAATTACTTCTGTGACTTTTCCTAACAACTTGGCTTAGCCGAAAAAAAAGCCTCACCCTCCCGCCTTTGGTCCCCGGTGCTCCATAAAGTAATTGTGCAATTAGGAAGAAGTGGCTGGGGCATCACGTTTCTCTATATTTTAAGTTGGGAGTCTGACTTTGACTCCCCGCTTGCTGGAGTGGGTGAGCCAGCCGGTTATTAAAAAAACAATTATGCTGTTAAAAAATCAGGAGCTCCACAAGTGAAGAGCATCGATTGGAGAGAGCTGGTCAGTTATCACCAGAAGGTCCTGACAACACACTAATAGGTTTTTCTGAAGATCCAATCAAATTTTCCAGGCAGAGGCTTGAGGTGTTCCACATGGGATAATGCTTGTCCCGGCCAGTATTGATTTCACTGCGGCTCTCCCCTCTCTCTGGCTTGCACTCTTTAGCTGCTGCTACCTTTTGCTTTCCTGTTTTTTGTTTTTTTTTTTTGTAATAAAGACTTGAGCTTTGTATTTCGTGTTAACAGTTTGATGGGGGAGGGGGCCCCTAGAAAGCCTTGTCTGCCCTTGACGGCCTCTCCGCACCATCTCCTTTGTTACTCCATCCTTAAAGTCACACACAGCATCGCTGCTTCCAGCTCTGCTTCTCCCTGACCTTGCGGAGCGTATTCTCCGGGCAGCTCCCGGCGCAGACAACCAGCCCTCTTAGAAGAGATTCCGTTGGAAAGCCTGTGGGGAAGCAGGGATGACGCAGGTTAAAGTTACAGAGGTTTCCAGTGCCGCTCTGGGAAGTGAATTCCCTGGGCAGGGAAAGGGTGTCAGGTCCACGTGTGTGCGCATGCTCAGGCTCAGACACAGTGGTATAGATCATTCCCTTGACCAGAGTGTCAGATCGAGCAGGTACGTGTGGACAGAGACTCAGCCCAGCTCTGCTAGTGCAGCTTGGGAATGTGATGTCCAGTTGCACCTGCTTGGAGGAAGACACGCCTTTTCCCCACTCCACACAAAGGTGCCGTGTGACCTATTGGTGGCCTGGGGAGAAGCAGTGGAAACCGAGAGCTGCCAGAATGCAGAGGGGCCCAGTTATACAGGCTCGGCTCCATCTGAGTCCTGGCCGCTCCCCTTGGACAGTCCTGGACAGAAAAGTTAGCAACACGAAACACTTCTTGCAGCCATTCCACCATCCTGAGCATCCCTAGCATGCTCAGGAACCTCAGGGAGGCTTCTGGGGTTCAAGGAGTCGGCATGTACTTCGCCCACCCAACCTCTTCGGTGACCTCCTCCCACCCACCCAGCATCTCCTCGCTTGCACGGTCACTTGGGCTCCCCTGCCCAATCTTTCACGGATGATGGGCTTTGTTCTCAGCAGACCTGGGTTTGGATCCAAAACTCTTCTCTTAATAAAAGCTGACTTTGGGCTGGCCTCCAAGTCTGTTTCTTGCTCCTTAAAATGCCCACTTACCACCAGGCTATGAGTACCACAATGCCATGCTGTGACAAAGATGGTAGTCACAGGTTATTGTCAAACTTCTAGGTTCCCTCCTGGCGCTTCCCAACCCCTGCCTGAAGCCCCTCAAGACACTCAGGCCAATTAGCACCTGGTTATAGGCTGACACATGGTTTCGAGCGTTGGTATTGTCTCCACAGCAGGCTATTAGTGCCTTTCGCAGCAGTGGGTCCTGGAGTCACTGACATCCCACTCTGGTCCTGGAGTCACTGACTACTCCACAACTCCGTGACTTCCCTGGGCACCGGCTGTTACACAGGTTTCCGTTTGTACCGCTGCCCACCGAGGAAGAGACTCACATGGACCTGTGGCTCTGGTTGAGTTCATCCAATCACAGACTGCTGAATGTCAAATCTACAGAATGCTTCAGAGCTCCTGGGCTGAAACCCCTCGCTTTAGACACCAAGGTAGCAGGCAGCCTCACAGACAAGGACCAAATAGCAGCTCCCCAGAGGTTGTGCTGTTCACCCTCCTCCCCCAGCCAGGACTCCTGAGCCAAGTTCAGGAGAGAAAGGCACCTTGCTGCCCACCACCAGGCAGCACACCACAGGCTAGTGGCTCTCAGATGTTGGGAACCGAAGCAGAGCGTCACCTGGAACTCATTAGAAAATGCAGATTCTCAGGCCCCGCCCATCTCTATGGAACTGACAAACCAGGAATGGGGTCTAGCCATCTGCATGTCGGGGGCGGGGGGATCCTCCAGGCAGTTCTGATGCCTGCTCTAATCTGAGAGCCTCTGGTTACCATAGGAGAAAGGGCGCTGGAAGCAAAGTCAGCAAACCCAAGTTGAATCCAGGTCCTACTTGCTAGGGAGCATCAGAGTCCTCGCTGGGAAAGCAGAGGAGCTGCAGGGCCCACCTGGCCAGGCTTTCCCGACACCAGCCCAGGTGACACACCCGACACACAGTAGGCATTTAGGAAACGTTCTCTGAATTTGAATTGCCACTTGGGTTGGGTGAGTGGTTGAATGGCTGATTGCAAGACTGATTGGAGGACATGCAAGTTTCATCACTTTCATCAGGAAAAACAAATCTATTAAGTGCCTAAATGCATGATATCCTGTTTTCTCCATTCTGAGGGGGAAAAGCATGTCATAAACCTGGGAAGGCATGGTAGAGTGCATGGGCCAAAAGCTTTGAACCCGGGAGGGTCATTGGTCCAAAGCTCTTCCACTGTGGGCTTCCTGGGAGACCCCCGAGCCACACTCATGGACACCCTCATTCATTCAGCAGACACTTGGGGTCAGGGGCTCCTACTACATGCCAAGCAATGTGCTCAGCATGGAGAACACACAAGAGAACTAGCGGGATGAGGTCCTCACAGCAGATCAAATATTCCTCCTGCTCCCCTGTGTACTGGAGCTTTGGTAGCTCAGGTGGTTTAAAGAACCTGCCTGCAATGCAGGAGACCTGGGTTCAATCCCTGGGAGGGGAAAATCCCCCCAAGAAGGAAACGGCCTCTATATACATCCTAGCCCCCTACCAGCTGGGCAGACAAGGTGACATGGAGCAGAAGGGACACCCAACATCTCAGGCTGAGCCCACGAAGTCCCTGCTCACACATGATTCTCCAGTCTCTCCCTTCCCCTGCTGCAGTCTCCAGGGATCCTCGGTGTGCCAGATGGTGCAGCCGCAAGTGTTAAAGCCTCCACTGTCCTGGATCCGTGAGTGACCAGGAGGAGCAGAAGTCTTTGCTGACCTGCATGGGGCATACAGCAGCAGACAGAAATGTGAGATCTGGGACTTTTGCTTCCACCGCTTAGCTCAGCTTCTCCTGGCTAATACAGGCTGTGCCCTATGAGTCTTGCACTCTAATAAGACAGAAAACACACACACACACCGTTGAGTGTTTAGTTGTAAGAGACGCCATGAAGGAGACACAGGAGTTGCTATCAAAGCATACATTAGTGGGGCCAAGAAAACTTCCTGGAGATGTGAAGGTTAAAACCTGAGGGATGGGGCTTCCCTGGTGGTCCAGGGGTTAAGAGTCTGCCTTGCAATGCAGGGGACACCAGTTCCATCCCTGGTCTGGGAAGATCCCACGTGCCATGGGGCAGCTGGGCCACTGCTGAGTCCGGGCTCTAGAGCCCGATAGCCACAAATACTGAAGTCTGCATTCCCCCGAGCCTGCGCCAGCGCAATGAGAAGCCCGCACACCACAACTGGAGAAAAGCCCGCACACAGCAACAACGACCCAGTGCGGCCAAAAACGTGAAAGTCTCTCAGTCGTGTCCGACTCTGCAACCCTATGGACTATACAATCCGTGGAATTCTCCAGGCCAGAATCCTGGAGTGGGTAGCCTTTCCTTTCTCCAGGGGATTTTCCCAACTCAAGGATCAAACCCGGGTCTCCCACATTAAAGAGAATTCTTTACCAGCTGAGCCACAAGCGAAGCCCCAAAATAAGTAAATAAATAATTTTTTTTAAAAAAATCTAAGGATTCAATAGGAATTATTTTGGCAAAGCAGGAAGGGGAGGTCAAACCCAGGAGAAGAAATAGCATGTGCAAGGCCCTGGAGCAGGGGGCCTTGTGATGTGGATAAAGAACAACTTGGCGAGGTGATAGGATCAGGCATGAGGAGAGGATAAACAAGCAGGTGGGTGAGAACAAGATTACAGAGGATATTATAGGCTCTTTAGGATGTGGGGCTTTACTCTAAAACAAAGGGTAAACTGAAAGTTTTGAACAGGGAAGCAACAAGAAATCTGCTTCTTAAAAATTCTTTGAGCCTCACCTTCCTCATCTGTGCAATGGGCATAAAAGACCTGTGAGGATGGAATGAAATAAGCTCTGGGAAATGTGCTACCAGGTGGATCCAGTCTTTTATCTTTGGTTCCCTCCTGCCTGGAGTTTACTTCTTGCACAAGCCTTCTGCATGCTCTTTGCAGGAGATGCTGAGCTCTGAGGAAGAGACTCAAAATACCTTTGCAAAAAAAATCATAGCTAATGTTTTCTGAGCTCTTACTGTATGCCAGATACTGTCCTATATATTAACTCATCACCATCCTCTGGGATAGGTATTATTATTATCATGCCCTTTTTATAGATGGAGAAACCTAGACACAGAGTACTTAAACTATGTGCTCGGGATCACAACTGGTCAAAAGCAGAGCAAGATTTAAATCCAGACACTCTGAGCCAGATTATTACTCCTGTTTAGTCTCTAAGTCATATCCGACTCTTTTGTGACCCCAAAGATTATAACCTTCCCCTGTCCATGGGATTTCCCAGGCAAGAATGCTGGAGCAGGTTGCCATTTGCTTCTCCAGGGGATTTTCCTGACCCAGGGATCAAACCTGCGTCTCTTGTGCCTCCTGCATTGGCAGGTGGGTTCTTTACCAGAGAGCTACCTGGGAAGCCTGCTCAATAGCAAAGCAGGATTTAAATCCAGATGCTCTGAGGCCAGGTTCTCACTCTTAATTATGACATTTCACTGTCTCTTTGAAAGACACAGGATTTTAGGGACACAAAGTGATCACAAGCAGCAGCTCGGGCCAAACCCAAAGGGGTGAGAGGAAGAGACAGACTCACCCTTAATGCTGAGCAGCAACCTGTGAGAACTGTGGGTACGTCACTCCCTGTCTGCCCTGCAAGGCAGAGGGCAAACTTCAGATGACCCAGGGTGTCACCCAGACCCCACACCCTGAGCTCTTCTCAGCGTCAGCTCCATCAGCTTCACACACCCCTTCTGGAGTTGATTCCTGCCGGCAAAGCCCCGCTGCACACAGGTCCCTGCTGGGTGAGACCCTGGGAGCCACAGGAGGCGTTAGTGGGGGCAGTGGGCCTGGCACAGCCCGGGGGAAAGTGCACGCGGCACTTGGCATGGGAGGAGCCCTCCAGGAGGGCCGGCCAGGCTGGGCTCTGAGACTGGCCGGCAGGACGACCGCCTCACACCCACTGCTCTCTGCAGTCAACCAGAAAGTCAGGATATGCGCTCGGCGACCAGCAAAGCAGATGGCTGAGAATATCATGTGTATACAATATTTATGAAATGTGAGCCGAGCAGAGCTGTGGCTGAGACTCCCGTCCCAGGCAGAGTAATTCAGCCCTGTGTGATGAACAAGATTGTAATTGGGGTAGTTCCAATTTACTAACCATTTGCAAAAGATTACATACCTCTCACATATTATCCTCTCCTAATCTTACTTTAATGAACACTACTCTATCTGGATGTATAATTTCAGGGCGGGGGGGAAAAACAATTTCTAGCCTAGAAGGCAAAGCTGTAGCTAATACATTAACATCCAAATTAGAGAGAGGGAGAGTAATTGTGAGATCTATAGCTGAAGTCATTTAAAGCCTCCCTCCCCTTCCTGACAGTAACAGGCAGATGTACAGAGGAGGCGATTCCTGGTACAACCAGCCACGTGGATATGGGGGTTGAGGACCTTCCCTTCATGATGGCAGCCTCACCTGATACCTCTCTCTTCACCTAAAGAGGGCACCCTCCAGGAATGTGGTCCTCAGCTGGTCTTCACTGCTGAACACGGGCCATCCTTGGATTAGGAAGGAAGCAAGTCAGACTAGCAGATGAACTTCCAGGGAGTAATGACTGTTGCAAACATGCTTTGAGGGCTTTTCCCTCAAAGCCCAAGGCTACCAGGGATCCTTGAGTTAATTAATCCAACTCAACCTCAGTTTCATCATCTGTAAAATGGGAATGGGATGGAATGATGACGCTACTTGGTTCATTCCTTCACCCAACAATCTTTATTGAGACCTACGATGTGCCCGTCACTCTTCTAGGAGCTGGGGAGACAGAAGATAAGAAAAAAATGAGGTTCCTGTTCTCATGAGGCTTGCATTTTCTTGGGGCAAGAAATAGAAACAAATACAGTACATTAGATCAGGGATCCCCAACCCCTGGGGGCCACAGAAGAGTACAGATTCATGGTCTGTTAGGACCCCGGCTGGATGGCAGGTGAGTGGCAGAGCAGGGACACCCCCCGCCGAAGTTCTGCCTACTGTCACATCAGCTGTGACAAAATAAATGGAATGCACTTGAATCCTCCAGAAACCATGCACCCGCCCCTACCCCGTGGAAAAATTATCCTCCACAAAACCGGTCCCTGGTGCCTAAAAGGCTGAGGACCACCATATTAGATGCTAGGATGAGGACAGACCCCTGCCTCTAGGGGGACTCGTGATGGGCTTGTACTTCTTCAAAACTGAGGGTGCCACACCTGACTTCCCAGCCTTTGGAACCGGAAAAGGTCTTCGAGCCAGCACGCTGCCTGTAGGGTGCCCGGCACTGCCGTGCGTCCCCGGCCTTCCAGTGGCTCCCTTTACAAAGAGAGGTTTGCATTAGAAGTTTGAGTGGCATCCCAGATTGGGAGGAGGCGGTGCCGCTCAGCTCCACTCACTGGTCAGAGAGCAGAGGAGCCCCTGCCCAGAGCTCTGCCCTGGCTGATGGAGGTAGTACACCCGCTTCCGCCGGCCCAGTGGTTCACGGTGAGAGCTCGTGAAAGGTACCAGGGGTGCAGGAGGAGGTCAGGGAACACGGGCAGCAGGAGTCAACCGTGCAGTCCCAGAAACATCCCCCCGGAGTGCCTTCTCTGGCTGTTACTAGCAAGGCAGGGCAGGACCTCGGAGGAGAGGCACTCAGCTGTGCTCGCCCTGTTCTTTATGAGCCACCAAGTCCCCAAGAGGGGACGAAGAACAGCCCAGGCCCCTCTCTCAGGGCTGGAAGCCCTGCCATGCACCTGCTGTGTGCAGGGAGGGGAGGGTTTCCCACCGCCCTTCTCTGGCTGCAGCTATGCGTCCCCAGTCAGAACCGGCCCGGACGGCATGATGCCCTGAGGCCCTAGCCCCTCCTGATCCCTGACCCCGGGAAGGTCAGGGAAGAGAGAGGGCCAAAACTTGGGGACCCCGCTGTTCTGAGTCCCATCTGATCCCCTCCTGCCTCGTTCCTGCCCCTGTGCTCTCTTCCACTCTCACATGATTGCCTCTCAGAACCGTTGGCCAGGGCTCTGTTGGAAGATCTGGTCCATCAGACCTGCCTACTTGCAGAGGCACACACAAACTCACTCTTGCCCACACTGCGGCCCTTTGCTTGCTCTCCAGCCGCCTCAGGACACAGGGCTGGGGGCTGGGGCTCCAGCTCTCCACCCTTCTCCACGCCCCAAGTCACCTCCGGTCACCAGTGTCTCCAGGGCCACCCAGAGGGAGTTTGGACTTGATGAGAAATTGCTGCCTCTGTTTTTCCCAGCAAGAACCATCACATTAAAAAGCGACACAGGTGGGCAGAGCCCTCTTCTGGACCCCAGGCCCTGCCTGCTAATCTCACAGGCTCCCTCACCCCTCTGTAGCTGGCCCTGGTGTATCTGTGCCTGCCAGTGTGAACATACTAAGGACCAAAGGGGAGACGGGAATCTTGGCTAAGTAAACACAAGAAGGAAAGGAGGGAGGGAGGGAGAGGAGGAGGGGGAAGGGAAACATGGAGCTGGGGGATGTTGTGCTCCCAGGACAGTGGACACTAAGGGGCTGCATGTGTGACTGAGTTTGCGGTCCCACTGCTGTCTTCTCGGAGGTGGTTCTTGGTATAGGATGACCAACTTTGCAGATTTGCCTGGGAATAAGGAGGTTTCTTTTTGTCCTTCATTGGAAAAGTCTCTGATGCTGGGAAAGACTGAGGGCAGAAGGAGAAGATGTCAGAGGATGAAAGGGCTGGATGGCATCACTGATGCAATGGACATGAACTTGGGCAAACTCTGGGACATGATGAGGGACAGGGAGGCCTGGCGGGCTGCATCCATGGGGTCGCAGAGAGTCAGACAAGACTGGGGGACTGAAAAATAGCAACAAATGAAGGTCATGAGACAGGGGGCTTTTTCAGTGCTCCAACCAGGACCAGTCAGTTGGTGGTCCTTGTCCATCTGGTTCCATCTCCTTGTAGCCTGTGTTTCAGAGCAAAGCCCTTTTCTAAACAAGGGTGGGTTCTCACATCCCACATGGAGCCTGGGGACAGGCTCCAGGGTCTTGGATGAGCGGGGAGGGATCATCTTAAAAAGAAAAAAAAAAAAGACTTCATCTTTCCTTCTCCGGCTCCTGCATTTGTACCATTTCCTCTCTGATCCTCTCACAGCAGTGGTTTTGAATGGTGGTAGTCACTGGGGTCACAGCAATATCCCAGTGAAATGTACACAGTGCGGACAACCTGGCAGCCAAGTTCCAGTTAACTGTCTCTTTACTCCTTGATACAGGTATTGTTATTATTGTTTACAGGTGAAGAAACAGGATGAAAGAGTTTACATGTGCCTAAGCACACAGCACCTGCAGTCAGTGGGTGGGGATTTATTCAATGTAGTCTGTTTCTAGCTGCCCTGCCTCTGGGCCCCGACCTGACAGCCCCATTGAGCACTAGGGCATTCCAGCCTTGTGTTCTTATGGGAACTAGAGGGTTAGGAGAAGCAGGATAGTTGGGGTTTTTTTCCTCTGGGAGCCTGAGTGACAGGACCTGAGCATGGGTCCTTGCAGCCACTGAGGCACTCAGAGCCCCCAGGATTATGAGTGGGTCTCTGGAGCTGCCTAGGAGCCCAGCTACCCTCCCATTCTTCCAGGGCTGATGGTCCCGCCTCTGTCTCCCAGGACTTAATGACCTGCTCCTCTGTGCTGTCAGGAAGCACGTGGAAGCAATTCTGCAAGCCCGAAAAAGAAGCAAAAGGAATATTTGATCACAGGTGGCTGCTGTCAGCCCATAGTGTCTGAAGTCCTGGGCTGGGTGCTTCCCACCCTCTGGGAGTCTACCGGGGCCCCCCTTTAAGGCCACAGCCCTCACCCAGGACTCTACAGCCACCTCAGTAAAGGAAGTAGGCAGGATGCGCCTCTCAGGTGTCACCCCTGTTTGCCGTGAAATGTGGTTTCTTCATCTGAGTGGTGAGCAGTTGTGAGCGGTGGTGAGGGGGTCCTACCCGAGGCTGCATAGAAACTCTCTCTGAGCCCTTGCTGCCCACCTTCCCTGCTGCCTCTTTCCAGCAAGAGATGATGCGGGCCTCCGGGAGAGAGAGACTTTTGAAACCAGTCAGACTCGGCTTCAGATTTAGCTCCCATGTACAGCCAGCAGTAACCTTGGCAAAGCCGCCAAATTCTGCATGCTTGTTTGAGGGATAAAACATCCACCTGCTAGGTCTGAATGGAAGAGTAATGAAACAGTATTCGCAGAGTGTCTGGATGTGCGCCCAGCGCATCGAGGAACTTCGTAGATTGAATTATGGTGAGTCAGGAAGCTCAGAGGGCAGTGGGTCCATCCACCAGCGCCTCTCAGAAGAAGCACGTGCCGAGTCTAGCCCACACTGAGATTCTTGAAAATGCTACCCAGTAGGAAGTTTTGAAACTTCCTGTTGGGTCCGGTTTCATGCTTTAACAATGCCCCTCTGGTGAGAATTCTTTCAGGTCTAGCCTGAGTCCATAGGGCTGCAACTCAAGTTAATTTTCTCTTGTCTCCTTTTCAGAAGAGAATGACAATCACCTCATCTCCTTCTGACTTTTCTTCAGGAGTATAGAGACGTTTTCCTTCCAGCTGTGAAGCGCAGAACAGTGATGTTCACTGGGTCCTACGCCTGCTTCTGAAGTGCAGACTATTTGTCGAGAGAGGCACTTGCCCCACCCAGATTCATGAAGGCGCACCCCGCGGCAGGGGCAGGGAGCAGAATCCAGGTCCTCAGACTCCTCGAGTCTAGCTCCTAAGGTCCCGTCTCCTGCAATCCTAAGCGTTCTGCCTTCTCTGCATTCTCTCCATTATAGAACAGTCTTTGCTCCTTTTCTTGGATTAAAAGAGGGGTGGCGGTGAACTGAAGGGGGGCGGGTAGAGAACTTTCCACGAAGCCTAAATGTGTTCCCCATTCAAGGAAGAGACATGAGATCCCCAAGTGCAGTTGGGTCAGGGCCTGAACGCTGGGACGCGAGAGCTCGCCAAAGATGTGGGACTGGGGCGCCCCGCCCGGCGCACCCATCCGCAGCCCGGCCCGCGCCGCTCCTCATCTGTAGGCACCGCCTGCGCTTCGCAGCCACTTGCTGTCCCATAATCAGCACCATTATCTCTGGATAATTTTCCCTTCTCTCGGCAATTCGGCCTGTGAAAGGAGCCCGAGGAAGGACCGGTGTTTCTGAAACTAGGGGAAGGGGGGACGTGGCCTTGATTGCAAATGAAAAATTAAGCCCGCGTGTCTCGCGTTCACGCCGGCATGATTGCGCGTCCCCCGCACGCCCACCCCCGGCTGCCTGAAGGGTAGCGATGCTCTACCTATTCTTCGGCTCGCCTCGCGTTTAGCAAATCTATAATGCCTTTAATCTCTGAAAGCCACAGCGCTTCGGCTCTAAATACCTAATCTGCTGTCGAGAGCTCCTGCAATTCTCTCTCGGCCGTCCTGTCGTTGAACCCGAGGCTTTTGTTTGTCCCACCGGCGGGGCGCCGCTCTGGGGTGGAGCGCGCCGAATTTGCCTTTGATCCCCCCTCTAGAGGGGGAGGGAAAAAACACAGGAAGGGCGGCTCGTGGGCTGAGGCCCCCGGCGCCACAAGCGAGCTGCCCAGGCAGGCAGGAGCATCCCTCTCCCACGCAAAACCTGGCCGGCGCTGCCAAGATGACAAGGAACCAGCTCCTTCCTTCAGGAACTGAGCCGCTGTTGCGAGGAAACAAACCGATACACGAATAACTACCCCACAATGGAATCAATGTCTTAATAGAGGTGTGTGCCAGATGGTGGGGGGAGCAGAGGAGGAAGTGACTCCTGTTCTCTCTGAAAGCTGATGAAATCTGCAGCCGCAGGGTGAGCAGAAGTTCATCGAGTGAGCAGGCCGAGAACCCGGCGCTCCTGGTTGGGGACAGCAGGGCTAAGAGGGTGACCTGTCCTGGAGATGGCCACGAGTGGGGTGCCAGTGAAGCTGTGAGCTGGGAGGGCTGGAGTGGCCAACACTGGGGAGGCAAGGAGGGCCCCCACTTCTCGGATTAGGACCTGTTCTGACAAGGAAAAGCAATGGAGGTGCCTCATGCAAGATTATACATACGTTCGCAGGTAGAGACAGGGCCCTAGATATGGAGGTGTATTGTGCCTGCGTGATCACTCAGTAGTGTCAGACTCTGTGGCTTCATGGACTGTAGCCTGCCAGGCTCCTCTCTCCGTGGGATTCTCCAGGCAAGAATACTGGAGCGGGTTGCCACTTCTATTGCAGTGGGCCAATGCATTTGGGTTTTCCAGCAAGATGCTATAGAAAAATCCAAACAAACGTTTTGGTCAGCCCAATAGATGTATAGAGACACATGCATACACATGTATATACATCTTTATTTTAAAGTATGTATTTATTTTCATATTTATAACACTATTGTATGATTTAATTTCTACATCATATTAGTGTGCTAGAGCTGCTATAACAAAGTATTACAGACAGGGAGGGCCAAGGAGGGGCAGCAGGAAAGTTAAACAACAGAAATAGATTTTCTCACAGTTCTAGAGGCTGGAAGTCCAAGGTCAAGGTGTCTGCAGGGTCAGTTTCTTCTGAGGCCTCTCAGTTTGTAGATGGCAGCCTTCTCCCTGTCCTCACATAGTCTTTTCTCGGTGTGTCTGTGTCCTAATCCCCTCTTTCCCTAACGACATCAGCATGCTGGATTAAGGCTCGCCCCTATGAGCTTTTCCATGACAGAGTGAGTGAGTAAAAGTCGCTGTGTAACTCTTTGCAACCCTGTGGACCACAGCCTGCGAGGCTCCTCTGTCCATGGAATTCTCCAGGCCAGAATTCTGGAGTGGGTAGCTGTTCCCTTCTCCAGGGGATCTTCCCAACCCAGGGATCGAACCCAGGTCTCCCGCATTGCAGGCGGATTGTTTACTGTTTGAGCCATCAGTCTGAGCTACCATGATGAGCTCTTTAAAATATATATATGTATATATATAGGAGTATAGCTGATTGGCCAGGTTGTGTTAGTTTCTGTTGTACAGCAAAGTGCGTCAACTATATGCACACATATATCCCCTCTTTTTTGGATTTCCCTCCCTTTGAGGCCACCACAGAACATTGAGTGGAGTTCCCTGTGCTATGCAGTAGGTTCTCATTAGTTATTTATTTTATACTGGGATGCATGCATGCTAAGTTGCTTCAGCCATGTCCAGCTCTTTTCGACTCCATGGACCATAACCCACCAGGCTCTTCTGTTCATGGGATTCTCCATGGATACTGGAGTGGGTTGCCATGCCCTCCTTCAAGGGGATCTTCCAGACCCAGGGATGGAATGCTCATCTCTTACATCTCCTTCATTGCAGGCGGGTTCTTTACCACTAGCGCCACCTGGGACTCTCTGGTGGTGTGTACATGTCAATCCCAATCTGCCGATTTATCCCCACCCCTTTCCCCATCATAACCTCTTTAAAGGCCCTAAATCCAAATGCAGTTACATTCTGAGGTACTGGGGATTGGGGCTTCACTATGTGAATGGGGGTGAGGCACAATGGATTTACACTGATTGATAAATTTATGAATTGTAGTGTTTCTTCCAGCAGTGCTCGCCAGTCAGTCCTTAGCTTTTCCCAGCAGTGGGCTGAAGGGGGGAGGGCACTGTCACACATGCACTGTGCCCCCTCCCCACCCCGGGCAGCAATGATGGGTGTCACCGTCTGCTTCTCACAACCAACTCTTGGGCTTTTGAACAACTCAGCCCAGTTGTTGCGCTGGTCCTGGAAGCAGCCTCTCTCATCTGGTAAAATCCAGGTACCCCTCAGTTCCGAGGATTGGGGATCCCCAGAAATGCCAGGCAGATTGTGGTCTTTCCTAGAATGGAGATTCCACTCTGAAAGTGGCTCACCTCCCACCAGGATAGAGGCGGAAGCCAGATAATTGGGCTTCTTGACTCTAGTAACTGCTTATTCTCGGTCAATTAGGGCTCTTCCGTTTGTAAGTGGCAGACCACAAGACTCCAATAGGCTTAAAATCAGAAAAAAGATTTTATTGGCATGTGTGCAGGAATGCTAAGTCACTTCAGTCTTGTCCAGCTCTGCAACCGTCTGAACTGTAGCCCTCCAGGCTCCTCTTTCTGTCCATGGGATTCTCCAGGCAAGAATGTGGGAGTGGGTTTCCATGCCCTCTTCTAGGGGAATCTTCCCAACCCAGGGGTTGAGCCCATGTCTCCTGAGGCTCCTGGATTGCAGGTGGATTCTTTAGTGCTGAGCCACTGGAGAAGCCCTTTTTGGCTGGCTTCAAGGGTGTATGGCATTTCCACCCAGGAGCTCTGCTTTCTCTTGTTAACAAGTTTATATTGAATTTGTTACAATATTGTTTCCATTTTACGTTTTGGTCTTTTGGCCTCCAGGGACGTGGGATCTTAGCTGCCTGGCTAGGGATCGAACCCACACACCCTGCATTGGAAGGCAAAGTCTTAACCACTGGAAAGTGAAAGTGAAGTTGCTCAGTCGTGTCCGACTCTTTGTGACCCCCTCTTTGTGACCCCATGGACTATAGCCTACCAGGCTCCTCCATCCATGGAATTTTTCAGGCAAGAGTACTGGAGTGGGTTGCCATTTCCTTCTCCAGGGGATCTTCCCAACCCAGGAATCAAACCCAGGTCTCCCTCATTGCAGGCAGACACTTTACCATCTGAGCCACCAGGGAAGTCCACTGGACTACAAGGGAAATCCTCTGCTTTCTCTTTTTATCTCAGCTTCTTTCCCAGGCAGGGTTTAGGTGGTAGCAAGATGACTGGCTTCAGCTCTAAGTCCACATCCTGCCTGGCCAAGTCCAATGGCACACAGACAGAGAAAAACAGTTCTCAATAGGTTCATTTTAAAAAATTATATTTGAACGTCTTGTGTCTCATTGGGTCTGCCCAGGTCCCAGGAACATCTCCAAAATAATCACTCTGGCCAGGGAAATAATTCACTATTCCGGGTACCCAGCACACCCACCCTAGCCGACTACATGCAAGGCATGGGTACAAGTGATTCCACAGAGAGAAAGTAGAGTTCTTTTCCCCCAAAGAAAGCCTACTGAATGGCTGCTGGTGTGTAAAAGCAAAAAGCATCCACTATAGAATCTGAAAGAAGAGCTTCTGGAACAAAAGCTTAGCAAACTGTCGTGTATGAGACTGTCCTGCTTGAATGATAGCACTGAATGTAATTATACAACAAGTTTTCTGCTTCTTACCTAACCTAATTTCATTTCTGTGAAGTGGAAAGTTGTGTTTTTTATTTTTAAAACATTCTTTTCATATGCAGTTTAAAAAAGTACAGCACCATGGTTAAGCAAGACCTGAAACTTTCAAGCCCCATTGGGCCACTTGACAGTCATCTGATATTGAGTCAGTGACTTAACCTCTCTGCACCTGTTTTCCACCTACTCACCAGGGTTAATAAAAGCTGCTTCTCATTATGAGCCTTCATTGAAAGCATGAGCACAAAATACTTAGCACGTAGAGCTGGTAGATGTGAGCTGTTATTTTTTTAAGAGATTTCAAGATGTCACAGACTCACTGCATTGGCCCTGAAAGGATGTTTTTTCTACAATTTCCAGGTGAGGAAGCTGAACAAAAAGGGGGTAAGCGCTACTGCAAGGTCACACAGTTCACTAGGCACAGAGGTGGTTTGGAATCCAGGATCCCTAGTTCCCAGCAGAGCCAGCTGCATCGTGTTTCAGCCAGGCTCCTGCAGCAGTCCAGGACGATAACCCCAGGCCTGGGACGTGAAGTCCCCAAACCCAGTTTCTTTGAGCATCTGCCTGGGAGGTGAGCTGCATTTTTGCCTTTGTAGTCTTCTCTATGGTGAGGGCAGGCTCTTGTGCCCGAGCTCTGGAGGCGTGATGGTGTGTGTGTGTGTGTGCGCGCGTGTCTGTATACTTGCACAGGTGTGCTTTGGCCCCACCGCTGAGACTTGGCTCCAGGAAGAAACAGCTGTAATCAAGAAGCACGGGGCAGCCACCAGCCTGACCTTGAACCTGTGTCATCTCCACAAACCAGGAGTCATCACTTCGCCAGAATGGCCCCACGCGCCCCATGGTTTCAGGCCCCAAAGAGACAAGCGGAGAATCTTGTTAAGGGCTACAGATCCTGACAAGAGTCCGCTCTCCTCTGAACCAGGCAAGAGATGAATGTGCCTGTGATTCTTGTCTTCTCATGAGAAAACATAAGATCTTACTGTGATTATTTAGTGGGTAGATGCCGACCTCCAACCCTGATACACCCAGGGCCCCAGGCCTGCAGAGTGCTGGTGCCCTGAGCCAGCTCACCAACTGTCTACACGTGTCTTTGGAGAGGACATGGCGTGTAAAGTCAGGCCCCCTCTGCCTCATCCTGACCAGGCGTGTGCCTGGGCCAAGTCCCTGGTCCTTTCTGAACCTGTTTCTTGACCTGTGAAATGGAGATAAGCAAGCTGTCTCAGAGTTGCCATCTGATTTAACGAAATATCAGGGACTGGTGATTTCTAAAGCACACAAATTTATTTCTCCCAGTTCTGGAGACCAGAAGCCTTCAGATTAAGGTGCCAACAGATTCTACGTGGGGAGGGCCCATTTCCAGGTTCATGATGTTCAGTTGCTAAGTCATGTCTGACTCTTTGTAACCCCATGGACTGCAGCACACCAGACTCCTCTGTCCTTCACTGTCTCCCAGAGTTTGCTGAAATTCATGTGTATTGAGATGGTGATGCTATCTAACCATCTCATCCTCTGCTGCCCCCTTCTTTTGTCTTCAATCTTTCCCAGCATCAGGGTCTTTTCCAATAAGTTGGCTCTTCGCATCAGGTGGCCAAGTATTGGAGCTTCAGCTTCAGCATTAGTCCTTTCAATGAGTATTCAGGGTTGATTTCCTTTAGGATTGACTGGTTTGATCTCTTTGCAGTCCAAGGGACTCTCAAGAGTCTTCTCCAGCACCACCATTTAAAAGCATCAATTCTTCAGTGTGCAGCCTTCTTTATGGTGCCACACTCACATTATACAAGATTACTGGAAAAACCATAGCTTTGACTATACGGGCCTTTGTTGGCAAAGTGATGTCTCTGCTTTTTAATATGCTCTCTAGGTTTGTCATAGCTTTCCTTCCAAGGAGCCAGTGTCTTCTAATTTCATGACTTCAGTCACTATCCACAGTGATTTTGGAGCCCAAGACTATAAAATCTGTCACTGCTTCCCCTTTCTCTCCTCTTATTTGCCATGAAGTGATGGGACTGGATGCCATGGTCTTAGGTTTTTGAATGTTGAATTTAAGCCAGTTTTTTCACTCTCTTCTTTCACCCTCATCAAGAGGCTCTTTAGTTCCTCTTCACTTTCTGCTATTAGAGTGGTAGTATCTGCAGATCTGAGGTTGTTGATGTTTCTCCCAGCAATCTTGATTCCAGCTTGGGATTCCTCCAGCCTGGCATTTCCCATGATGTACTCTGTATATAAGTTAAATAAGCAGGGTGACAATATAAGGCCTTGTCATACTCCTTTCCCAGCTTCATAGATGAAGGCTTTCGGCTATGTCCTCACATGGCAGGAGGGCTGTGGGAGCTTCTGGGGCTTCTTTTATAAGGGCACTAGTCCCATTTCTGAGGGCTCCACCCTCAGGATCTAATCACTTCCCAAAGCCCCCTCCTCTGATATCATCACATCTGGGGTTGGGAGCTCAAAAGATGAATTTGGGGAGGGGCACAAACCTTCAGTCTGTAGCAGATGCCGTAAAGAGGAAATGAAATGATGCATGTGAAAACTACTTTGTAAGCCATAAAGTGCTATATGGGGCTATGGCTGGGATTAAGTCTTAAAAATTGATGCCAGGAAAGTGACTGGACATGGTCCAGAGGGAGACAATCACTGTCTTGGGCAGGTGATCAAACTGGGCTAAGGAGTGACAGTGAAGCCTGCCGGGGAGGCCAGGGTGCCCCAGAGCCGAGGGAGACAAGCTTGAGCCAGTGTCCTGCTCCGTCCGTTGTGGGTGATCCCTTCCCCCTGGTATACACATGATGACCTACATACACCCACACACGCGTGTGCACACACACACACACACACACACACACACACTCTTTCCCCAGCAATGGCAGCTTCAGCTGGAAGCCACTGTGGAAAGAATGGAGAAGGCTGATCAGTGTCATGATATCTCCACCTCGACCAAGTGTTACCCTGGAGGAGGAGGCACTGGGGAGAGAAGGCTCCAAATCCTGTCATATGGGCCCCCTGGTTCTCAAAGCTGCCCGCACGTCACACACATTTTGGGAGCTTTGAAAAAACACACACACAGCCCCACAGGTCCTACCCAGGCTCCTCTAAATCAAGTTATCTGAAGGTGGATCCTTGGACTCTATAATTCTCTTGTTGCTGCTGTTTAGTTGCTAAGTCATGCCCGACTCTTTGCAACCCCATGGACTGTAGCCCTCTAGGCTCCTGTGTCCGTGGGATTTCCCAAGCAAGCATCCTGGAGTGGGTTGCCATTTCCTTCTCCAGGCAATCTTCCTGCTATAATTCTGTAAATGCTCCCAAATGATTCTGCTACACAGCAAGCTGGAAATCCCTAATAGAGTGACCGTTGACTCATAAAGACAGCATCATAAGCAGCCCCTCTTTCTCCTGAGTGTCCCAGCCCTTAGCAACAATCCGCCCCTCCTAGGCCCCTGTGTCAATTGCTTCTGAAAACAGAAATGAGCCTTCTTCAAAGATTTATGTGACTCCTGGCAGACTGAGCTGCCAAGTCCCTGGAAAGGCTGGCATTGGGCGGGGGGGGGGGGGGCGGGGCGGGGATGGGGGGGAGCGTCGGTGGTGACAGCTCCCACCCCCGCTGGACAGCTGGATGGGCAGGGTTTCTGGAGTGGGCGTGCCCGCTGGGGCTGGGGCTTCTGTCTGCAGGTGCCCATGTTTACCCAGGGCGAGCTGGAAGGACCTGGTTGCTGAGCCTGGTTCTCGGGAATTTGGACAGCTGTCCCTGGACAGCCACCAAGACTCTGCCTTCTAGACCGAGACGGAGAGCAGAGCACGTGGCCTCTGTGCGGATGCTACAGGTAAGTGGCTTGGTCTTCCTGGTGTTTCCTGCCAGACCGGCATCTGTCACCTTACATTATTGTCATCTTCCATTTAGGTCCCTGCACCATGATTCTTTTTTAAATAAATAAATAAAGGCAAGAGAAGCAGTCTGTGGCAGGGCTCCAAGCTTCCCTTAATTGCAAATTCCCTTAAGTACCACTTCCCTGGGGCTGCAGGCCCTCTCTGCTAGTCAGGACTGCTTCAGCCCGGCTGATTTTTAATAGGCATGTGGTAATTTTCAGCCTCTTCTAACTTTCCCTTTTGTTCACCTGCAAATCCTGGCGCGCCCTCATCCTGTGCGGGGGATCTCAAATTATTGGAAGGAAGCTGCCACTTTCTTTCATCTTTATATTTAAAAGAAAGAAGGAAAAATGGTGGATGACAGAAGAGAGGAGGGAAAGAGAGAGGGAGAGGGTGGGGGATGGAGTGACTGAAATGGACGTGATTGAAACTGGTTCTCAGGTGGGGCTGACAGAGGAGCAATAGGGCTGTGGGCGTTGAGCAGATATTGAAATGATGATGGACTCACTGCCCTGAGGCTCTCACCCACTCCTCTTGCTCTTGTCTGTCCCTTGAAACCTCATGGGCCTAGAAAGAGTTCACACTCTTGGTCTTTTTTTCCTTTTTTAAATTTTTCATACTGAGGTATAGCCAACATACCATAGGATATTAATTCCAGGCCTAGACACTAAAGGGTTAGCCTGGCACAACAGGGGCCTTTCAAGACCACGCTGAGCCTTAAGGCATTTGTTCTGCTTGGTTGGTACCTTAGAGGATGCTAAATATTTTGAATGTCACCTTGGGCCAAAGCCTGGAGAAAGAAATGGGGGCAGTTTTGCTTTTTTTCTTAGGGGAGATGGAGAGAAGAATGGGGAAATAAAAACTAAAAAACAGAAGTGGCAGTCAGTAGGCAGCGTCCTAATGGGGCAGGTCAAGTATGCATTGTGTGACTAGGCTTCAGCCTTTGCAAAATGGGCCTGAGCATATCTGTAGCTGTAGCTCTTGGGAACAATGCAAGTCTGTTATCAAAGGTCCCGGCCCTCTGTGACAGCCCCAAGGCCTTGCTCTGGGAGAATCCGGCTTGGTGTGGGTCTCTCTCCCAAGGAAGCAGGGCTGGTCCCAGGTGGCGCCTGCTGCTGACTTCTTGTAGCCAGGAGAGGTGATGTCTGTGCAGAAGACACAGAAAGCCCCAGGAGAGTCAATATCAGAAACTGCTGGACTGATGCAAAATACACTTGCTAAATTGCCCAGGTGCCCTAGGACACAGTTACACAGTAATATGGAGGGAGTGAAGGCCAGGAGATGGGAATTGTTCTGGACACTTCATTCTTCCCTGACTCAATAGACCTTCTCTCCTGTGATTGCCAGGCAAGTAAACCTGGCCGGCCTGAGCCCTGCAGGGTCACTAGGGACCTGAAGGCAGGCTCGTCACTCTCTGAAGGCAGTGGCAGCTCTAAGGCGGAGGCCTGAGCAGGAAGTAAGTGGAGCTGAGGAGTCCAAGGCTTTGGGCCCCGAGTCCCACCACCTGGGGACCGCTCAGGACAGTTAGAGCCCTGGAGGCTGGCTGGGCTCTTTCCATTGCTTGACAAGGAGGGTGAGGAGAGCTGGTCCTCACCCCCATTGCCCCCACATACCAACCCCTTTAGGCTCAGTTTCTATGGCTCAAACCAAGTGGGAAACGCCACCTAGAACTCAGTGGCACTATTCCTCCTTATTCCCTTAGGGCTGGCTATACTTCATCCCTGTTAGAAAGAGAATGGCATTTGGAGCCGGACACAATTGGGGCTTCTCCTTGGAGACTGCGTACTCTGGACCTCACTGAGTCCCAGTTGCCTACTCTGTGAAAATGGGGTTGTGGTCACCACAGCCAGGTTGTGGGGAACCACTGAGCTGGAGGAAGAGTCTGCCCAGCGCCCGGGCCAGAGTGAGCACTCAGGAAGTGAGCCGCCCCCTTCCTCGTGGTCATCCACTCCTGCAGCCTCGGCCTCCTTTCTGCAAAGTGTGGGTGCTGATACCCGTCTCCCAGGGTTGTCGGGAGGAGGAAGTGGGCATGGGTGCAAAAGGCCTGGCGCTGTAGGCGCCAGACAGATTGAGGCTGCCTCTCTCCCTCTCTCTTCCATCTTCCTGCTTGTTCCCTTCCAACTTAGAAGCAAAACAAACGTATTCCTTTATTTATTTTTGGCGGCATCGGGTATTGGTTGCGGCACGTGCGATCTTTGCTGTGGCATGCAGGATTTTTCATTGTGCCATGCTGGCTTCTCTCCAGTTGTAGCTTGTGGGTTTAGTTGCTTTGCTATATCTGGAATCTTAGTTCCCCAACCAGGAATCAAACCCATGTCCCCGGCATGTGAAGGCAGCTTCTTAACCACTGGACCACGAGGGAGGTCCCTCCCTCCCAGCTTTGATCCTAGAGGATCCCAACCTTCCTCTCTAGAGATGGAATTCTGGTTATCTGGGGTTTCAGGATGCTCAATCAATCTGTACGCATTTCTGACCAGAAACAGCATTCTGCCCCAGGCTCAGGGAACACTGGTTCCGTCTGCTGTCATCTGGCTTCTCTCCCGGTTCCCAGTTCTGTCTCAGCAATGCCTGACCTTGCTCTTCCCCCGTACCTCTCTCCTCTGGGGCCCAGAGCCCCATCCCCGCCAGTAATCCTGGCTCTTGGCTGCCCCACGCCCAAGGCAGATGGTGTTGAGTAATGGGGCTTCTCCCTTGGTTGGATGGGCCAGCGGAGGCAGAGCTGACTTCAGCATCATGCTGGCATGCGGCTTTTTGGAGCTTAGCACTTTCTCTTCCTTGCTTGAGATCTGGGTGGGGAAGGGGGAGGGAAGCGGGGATGACGGTTTTGGAATCTTTCCTGCAGCAGGGGTATTTGTCGGCAGATTGCTTTCTGAGCCTCCAACTTCCCTGCCACTGAACTTCCCCCGAAGACATCTCTCTTTGTTTGCCTGTATTTCACTCTGTCGGTGTCTAAAAGGCTTCTTCCATGTGCTTTTATATATTCATTTGAAATGACTCCTCCAATATTTAATCTTTATCAGAACCGGGAAGCCTGGTATTTATTTTGCAGGTCAGTTGCTCATCCATTTTCCTTGAGGCCTCTGGCAGGAGGCTGGAGAGCCCGATGCCCCCGGGGGGTGCTGCCATCAACATTAGTCCTGGTGACAGGGAGGACAAATCAAAGCCCTGCAGACTACCGGGGAGAAGATAAATCTGGCAAAAGGCTAATGAGCAAACTTGGCTGTGGCAAGAGAGGGCCTCCAAGATTATGGGGTGCAGGGGGGGTCATCTTCCAGGAGGCTGGAGTGAGCAGGCATGTGGTTGACGTGGGTTGGGTTTTTCCAGTGAGGCACTGGGCCCCAGCGTTTAAACTTCCAGGCAGTGGCAAAAGGCAGTGAGCAAGGATGTCACTTCTCAAAGCATCTGACTTTTATCTCCCATGGGAGAGAAGCCCAGGAATGTACTTACACTGCAGCATGAGGAATTTGGGTTAGATACATGAAAGGACTTTTAGAGGATAAGCCTTGACCGTATACTTACAAAAAGTTCCAAAATATCTTTCTTTTGTAGTTCCAGGGAGGTGGTGCTAGTGATAAAGAACCCACCTGCCAGTGAAGAAGACTTAAGAATGCGGGTTTTATCCCTGAGTCAGAAAGATCCCCTGGAGGAGGGCATAGCAACCCACTCCAGTATTCTTGCCTGGAGAATCCCATGGACAGAGGAGCCCGATGGGTTACTGTTCATAGGGTTGCAAAGAGTCGGACATGACTGAAGCGACTTAGCACACATATAGGTCCAGAGATGGGTTAGAATGCACACTCATGTCTAAACAGGGGAACGGTCATCTATTTCAGCTCCAGATATGTATGGAACACCTATCTTGTATACGTACAGGGCTAAGTTCTTAGAATATAAAGGTAGTGCCTAATTGCAAGAAACTGACAGGGGGGTACCTGAAAACCTGGATGGCCGTTTTCTTTTAAATCTTAATTTCATTTGATTAGAAGCGGTTGCTTAGAGCCTTGTGTTACGGAAAACTGGAACTCTTCATCTAGGTTTAGGAAGAAAGCATGTAGAAATCATTTAGCGATGTCTGCACTGGTACAGCATGGTCAGCGGTGTCTGTTGGCCCTGCCAAGGGAAAGGGGCATATCTAATTCAGCAAAGATGCTTCAAGCAGCTTCCAGGTGCCCAGTCTTATGCTAGGAACTTGGGGGGAGCGGTGAGGGTAAGTCTTTAGGCAGACTCCCACCGAGTTAGGAAAATACAGGAAATAGTGATGAAACTCTGTTAATCAGCACTGTCTAAAGTCCTCAACAAGGGAAGCTGGAGGAGCTCATAGAAAAGGGAAGTAGAGGGGGACTGGAATTTTTCGGAAGGCTTCTTGTAGTGGCGAGGGAGAAGGGGGAATTCAGCAGAGGACCCAGGGAAGCCCACCCGGAACATCAATATTCCGCCATCAAAAGCTGTTCTGGAACAGCAGATGAGAAAGGAGGGACCGAGGAGGACAGGAAAGCCCAAGTGAGCCGGCGTGTTCTTCCTTTCTTTTAACTTTCTCTGCCCTCTTCTCTCAGAAGCCTCTCCGGCTGGGAGCAGCCCGCCTGGGCTGGTGCATTTCAAAGCGCTACCTGGGTGGAGGGAGCTGTTCCTGGGGAAGCCTTGCTGACCCTGCTCTCGAAGGCATGTGATGAATATTTTATAGCCCAGATGTAATCCTGGCCACAATTTTCTCTCCTTCCCCTTGCCAGCACCCCTCTCCTCGCGGTCCTCCACCTCTACCCCAGCTCCAGTCCCCAGCTGCTCCCAAGTCAGGAAAATCAGTCAAAACATTTATCAGGAATCGGTATGAACCAGCCAAGCGCTGTGAAGAGCTAAACTGTGCAGAGCTAATAAGAATGAACAAAGTCGCCACAGACTTCGCCATGGGCATCGCTGATAAGGATTTGTCAGAAGAATTGCAGGTAAAGATCAGAACAGCCCTGGGAAGTGGAATGCAAATACCTCCCTTCCCAGGGCTCTGCCAGCGCCCCCTCTGCGCTGCTCCTGGACCGGAGGCTCTAGAGCAGTCAGAAACTCACCCGGGAGTGGGGCAGGCAGGGAAGACAGCCAGATAGGGGTCCTGCAGAAAAGTGGTGCATAATCAGCTGGGCTAGTGGGAGCATGCATGCGGACAGGGGTGGGGAGCAGAGGGTGGGAAGGGGAAGGAAGAGTTCCTTTCCTCCACTCCTTCGCAGAGGGACCGTGGTGTGCAGGCTAATGATGGGGGGATTAGACACAGAAAGTAAGCTGAAACTCTAATGCTTTGGCTACCTGATGCGAAGAACTGACTCATTTGAAAAGACCCCGATTATGGGAAAGATTGAAGGCGGGAGGAGAAGGGGACGACAGAGGATGAGACGGTTGGATGGCATCACCGACTTGATGGACGTGAGTTTGAGTAACTCTGGGAGCTGGTGATGGACAGGGAGGCCTGGAGTGCTGCAGTCCGTGGGGTCGCAAAGAGTCGGACACGACTGAGTGACTGAACTGAACTGAAGATCCTAAAGAACTGGGGAGGTGCTGAAGCCCGGAAGAGGGTTTTGGAATTGCCCACCTGGAAACAGTGGCAGCCAGAGCGAGGTCCGTGAGTCAGACACATGGCTGGGAATCCCCTTCTGACAGTTTCTCACTGCTGAGACCTTGAGACTGTTGTTTCCCTTCCCTGAGCCTCAGTTTTCTCATCCATCTATACAACTAGTATTACCTCCGTCATAGGACTGCTTGTGAGAATTAGACAAGGCAACATTCCCATGGGCATGGCACCACGAGTGGCACAGAAGAAGGCTCAAAAAATATTAGCTGTTGTCCTGTCATCAGCTTTATGGGCAGTTTTGCCTACAGACAACTTATAACCTAGTGGTGCGGGCGTAGACAAACGTTTTCTGTAATGGCTAAGTAATATACATTTTAGACTTTCAGGCCATATGATCTCACTTGCAATTACTGAACTCTCTTATTAGGGCACCATTGCAGTCACAGACAAAACTAGCATGGCTATGATCCAATTCAGCTTTATTTTAAAGAACAGCTTTACCATAAGGCTTCCCAGGTGGCTCAGTAGGGAAAGAATCCACCTGCAGTGCCAGAGACACAGGACATACTGGTTCAGTCCCTCGGCTGGGAAGATCCCCTGGAGGAGGGCATGGCAACCCAATGCAGTATTCTTGTCTGGTGTATCCCATGGACAGAGGAGCCTGGTGGGCTATAGCCCATGGAGTTGCAAAAGAGTGGCACGTGACTGAAGCAACTGAGCACAC
Source organism: Ovis canadensis (assembly GCF_042477335.2). Lineage (NCBI taxonomy): Eukaryota > Metazoa > Chordata > Mammalia > Artiodactyla > Bovidae > Ovis > Ovis canadensis. Next base: position 33,533,012 of record NC_091259.1, on the reverse strand, counting down.
ACGTAAGAACCAGGGAGCCAGCTAGACAGGTTCTGGGGGCTATCATGTCTCTAGTGGTCTGCAAACTCTTTTTTGAATATCTTGAAAACAAATACTTACTTATTGCAGCATGTGGGATCTAGTTCCCTGACCAGGGATAGAACCCAAGACCCCTGTATTGGGAGCTCAGAGTCTTAGCCACTGGATGACCAGCAAGGTACCAACCTGAATATCTCATGGGGACTTCAAAGGGTGACCAAGGGCCAAGGTGCCTTTGAGCCAACAGGCTCCCTGCAGAGGCTGGAGGTAGCTGGAGGGGTAAGAACCCACAGTTTTCAGGCTGTGGATAGGGCATGGGTGGAGGGCAAATTCTAATCAATCTCTGAGAGGATTTCCCTATAAATGAGACATTACTGTCCTGACTGCATTATGTTTCTCCTCTATGCATTTTCACTGTAAAGTTTATTGTGGGGCTGATGCATTTTTACTGCGTCTCCTAAAAGTAGACACATTTTCATCTTTTTCTTGAAATACATATCGTTAAATCTCTCTACCAATTCCTTCTGGCTTATTGGACTTGGGAGCAAGCTGTGAAGAATGATTTGTTTTCAGGCCACAAAGCCACCCCCAAGACAGGCCTCTGTCACACCCCTGTAGCCACAGGGGAGAGTCAAAGTAGGCAGAGAGGGAGGCTTTGGTGTGGGTGTAAATGAGGTTTTGGAATAACATTGGTTTCCCGGTCCCTCACATGTTTTAAAATCTGATAGTTTTCTCAAGTGCTGAACTTGCCTCTCTCCCAGTGCAATAATATTGTCTTGCATTTGTGTGGGGCTTTACAGCTTAGAAAATACTTTCAATATATGTATTACCTCTCAGTCCTCACCACCACTCTGGGAAGAAGCCAGCAGATCCATGGAAATTGTTTCTGTATCACAGAGGGATAAACAAGACTCAGAGAGTCTGACCTAGGACATTTGGACACCCGTGCAAGATCACGGGAGATGAATAGTGACCCCCAAAGATACTGGGTCTTAATTGTGGAAGCCGTGAATGTGTCCTTATTTGGAAAAAGTGATTAAGGATTCTGAGATGGGGGACATTATCCTGAATTTTCTCCTGTGGAAAATGCCCTGGAGAAGGACTCTTGCCCAGGGAGGGTCAGGTTTACGGAGATGATGCTGAGCTTAGCCAATCAGTTGATATGAAATGAGCCATTGGTGAGGTGCTCAGAACTTCACAGAGAATTGGAAGCAGTGGTCCATAGCCTTAAGATGCTCACGGGCTGGCTCAGGAAGAAAGAGACACAGGCTTGAAACAATTAGCCAAGGGAACAGGATAGTGCTTGATGAAGTGCCTGCCTATGGCATATGCACCTTAATTCCTGAGCTCATCAAGCCTCTAGCACAGCTTGGAAAATGCCCTGGCTTCTCCATGGAGGGTCCAGGAAGAGGACCAAGCACTGCATGGACAGCATGATCCCCCAAGGGCCTCTGAGATCCTTTGCTTTAGGCATATTATTGGTGTAAAGCAATGCGCTCTACAGTCCAGGCATTTTCCTCCTGTTTTGAGGATGGAAGACCATGTCCAGGCAGGGTCAGTGACCAAGTGCCAGATGTCCAGGCTCTACCCAGTGGAGGGGATGGTGAGGGTGACATTAGATGTGATCTCAAGGAGAAGGTAGGGGCAATAAAGAGAAGAGTGAAAATAAATTAAAACAGAATTGGTTTCTTGTGTCTAATGGAGTTTTTCTTTCTCCGTGTCTTTTCGTTTTTTTTCTGAAACAGCATTTGGCATATGTAATAAGATACTGTCTGAAGCTACTCCAAGGAGTTGGAACTAACCTAAAAAAAAAAAAAAAGATGGAGTGGGAGGGGGCTCAGCTTCCCCCAACTCCCAAGGTCCCAGGGAAGTCTCAGCTATCCTAGGACCACCCTGATGTCCAATCCCGGACAGCCCAGTTAGGAGCGCCCTACCCTCTGACCTGGGCTTTCCCAGTGGCTCAGTGGTAAAGAATCCACCTGCTAATGCAGCAAACGTGGGTTTGATCCCTGGGTTTGGAAGATCCCCTGGAGAAGGAAATGGCAACCCACTCCGGTATTCCTGCCTGTGAAATCTCAGGACGGAGGAGCCTGGTGGGCTACAGTCCATGGGGTTCCAAAGAGTCAGATGGACTGAACACCAAACTACAAACCCTCTGGCCCACCTCTGGGAAAGTGGGCAAAACCCCAAATGTAAATATCCTAATTGGCATCTCATTAGTACAAGCTGAAAAGCCCATTGTTATGGAAGAGAAATCTCCCAATCCCCCACCAATTAATCTTTGGCTACTGGAGGCTCGTGCTCACCATATCAATAGGGGCCCGGGGCTCTGGAATGAGCTGGGAAAGGGGAAACAGTGACAGGCAGGATCTCTGAGGTGGAGAACTCCACCCTCCTGGGGTCCAGGCTCTGGCCACCCTCCCTGGGGAGTGTCCCCGCTGCAAGTGCAAGGAAGACGCCTGCTGCTGGGTCATCCCACGGGCAGTGCTGAGGGGGTTGCCGTGGCAGACAGGATGGGCGGTGGACAGCTGTGATGCACACCTGCGGTTTCTTTTTTTGCGGGGGGATGGGGGGTGGCGGTCAGAGGCATCTGAGTACTTTGCTGGTAGGATGGGTAGTCCCCACATTCTGAGTCTTGCTGGGACACAGATCATGCTCTTCTCTAAAAAAAGGGACAATTCTAGCTCTTGCTTTCCAAGCAGGGTGGGCACGTGTCCTCCGGTGGGCCAATCTGGTCCTCCCACCTTAGACTGATCCGCCCAGCATCAAAGACAGAGAACAAGGGAGATCTGGGTGAGGAGGTTCATGAAGCTGGTGGTGACTCTGGTGCCCTCCAAGGAGGGCCAGGCATCCCTTTAGTCTCTAGTTCTGTGGCTGCACGGTCACCCATTTCCAAGCCTGGTCTTCCTGATGACCTTCCTAAAAGCTGGGAACCCCTGGACATCTCTTAAATAAATTCATTTTCTGCTAAATCTGCCAGAGTTGGTTCTCTTGCTGGAGCTAACACATCTGACTACAGTCATACATTTCAGCAGATGGAACAGGAGGCCAGGAGGGAAATTCAGATTTCTGGAGAACGTAGCATGGACTGGGCTCCGGAATTGTTCCATCTGATTCTTACAAAGCGCTTTGAAATACCTAATGAATCATTTCCTACACTTTCCAGTTGAGGAAGCAGTGGGCTCTACAGTAAGTGGTAGAGACCCTTCGAGAGCCAGGTTGCTGCCATCCTCCTCTGGGTTTTGCTCCACGCCATGCCCCTCCAGGTCCTTTTGCCCCCACCCGCACCATGGCCCAAACAAAGGGAGTAGGTGTCATGCTTTTGGACTGCCCCTCTTTCTGGATCATCCCCATTCATATTTTAGGAGTTGATGTACACTTTTCCTGGGAAGTTCCCCCAAGACCCCACACCGCAGGTCAGAGCTGATGCCCCTCTTCCCTGCTCCGGCGGTGTCTGAGCCGGTCCTGTCCTAGCACCTCTCCTCTGCTCCCTGATGTTGCTCATCTTTTTAAACCCAAGAATGACGCCTTTGACTCACTGCTCTCCTAATGTTAGCATCTAGCATAACACCTCACACTTTTTAATGGGCTCAATAAATGCTTTTCAAATGAAATTAATAAATCATCCAAATCTGGGCAGTACAAATAAAACCGAGTAGTTAAATTTTTCACTGCAAGAGGCACCATCTGACCCAATAGAGGGAAACCTCCTTTGTGTTTTCGTGGTAGAACTCAGAAGCAGAGATGGTCTGGTTATATAGAGACATTTGCTCTAATGAGGATGATTCAAGGATGAATTCAGGGCTGGGTTCTTATACAGACAAGCCTCCTTTGGCCTTGGGGCTGGTTGTTAGCGAAGATTTGCTGTGGGGCCAAGGCAGTGATGGTAGCTGTGCCTGTTCCTGTCTGCACACTGCCTCGCTGTGAGTTCATACAGTTCCTCTGGGTGATGGTGGATGCCTGTGATACACTTCGCATGTCCAGTTTTCCACTCATACGTCCTGAGAACAGCCCAGCCCATGAACTTTTTCTGGAAAATGAATTTTAAGATACCAGGGCAAAGGAAAGCAGCCCAAGGGATGGTGAGAGTGGTTGGGTGGGCGGGGGCCGGGGAGGGGGTGGTCGTCACTCAGCCTGGTTCCCTGCTCCCTCACTGGGCTGTACTGACATTCTGGCTACAAGAGACACTTTGCCTGTAGGCGGCTCTGCCTCTGCCAGTCAGTTCTGAGAGGTCACATCTGCATGCCTGCATTCAGAAAAACTTTTGATCAGGTGAGCACTCCATAAACAGGACTCAAAAGACCGTCCCAGGCCACCTGTTCTGCATCCACAGGTGGCCTTAGGAGGCAGCTCTTGTCTGAGAGAACTTCCCTCCGTTTCATTATACAACTCCACTTTCTGTGGCCCAAGGTCTCCACCTGCCTGGAGCTCAGCTGAATGAAGAAGGGGGAGAAGACTGTCCTTGGATTGTTCTCATCACTAAGTAATTTCCAGGCAGCTAGGCGGGAGTCTCAGAACCACGCGAAGTGTTGTCTGGAGAAATCTTGCCCAGATATAACATTGAGACAACATTTAAAACCTCATTTAAGTGAACACAAAGAGAGGGCTCCTGGGTAAAAGAGACTTAATTAATCTCGTTTCTGTGTAGATACTTTTAATTAAATGTAACTCCACATTCCTTCCAAATAGATTGGAAGGGCCGGGCAGTCTTGCCACATGGTGGGGCTGAGTTGAGGGAGGCCAGCAGGTGGGTTCAGGTAATCAGAGGCACTGGGAAGTGAGCTGCCAGCCCAGGGCTAGAAAGCTGGGATGCAGCCCGCCTCCTCCTCTCTCCCTCTCCGAAGCCAGATGTCCCTCCAAGTATTGGCTCTGTCTTCCCGCCAACCCTTGAACACCTCCTCTTTCTTCATCCCTCCAAACTCAGCTTCAGTGCAGACCCTTGACATCCATCTCCTGGTGATGGCAACCATCTCCTCATTTCTTCATCTTCCCAGACTCCACCTCTTTTAGTCCATTCTTTTTTTTTTTTTCTGTTTATTTTTTATTTATTTATTTTTTAACTTTTTTTTTTAAATTTATTTTTTAATCTTTAATTCTTACATGCGTTCCCAAACATGAACCCCCCCAAAATATTTATTTGTTCATTTTTGGCTGTGCCGGGTCTTCTCTGCTGCACTGGTCTCTGGCTGCAGTGTGTAGGCTTCTCATTGTGGTGGCTTCTCTTGTTTTGGAGCAGGGGTCTAGGGCACAGGGGCTTTAACAGCTGTGGTTCCCAGGCTCTAGAGCACAGATTCAGTTATTGTGGCTCATGGGCTTAGCTGCTCCACAGCACATGGGATCCTCCCCGACCAAGGATCAAACCTATGTCTCCTGCACTGACAGGCATATTCTTTACCACCGAGCCACCAGGGAAGCCCTCTTTTAGTCCATTCTAATTCATCCAGCTAAGTGATTCTTTGTTTCCTACATCTATAACTCTGTTTCTGTTTTCAGATAAGTCATTTGTACCCTTTTTTTAGATTCTACGTATAAGTGATATAATATGTTATTTGTCTTTCTCTATCTGACAATTCACTCAGTGTAACAACCTCTAGGTCCATTTATGTTGGTGCAAATGGCATTATTTCCTTTTTTTTTATGGCTGAGTCATATTCCATTGTATTTAAATGACTCTTCTTAAATTCTTACTTTCACTGTAACTATTACACCCCTGGTCAATAGCTCAAAATAACTTCCAGTGTTCAGGTTAAATGCAAGATGCAAGATGTTCCTCTTGGAGTGGCCAGAGAAGGGTATCTTGGAAGTTTGGTCAAGTTGAGGAGTGGCTATAGTGTCTGGAGAAGAAAACAAGATGAGGTGGATCCAAGAAGAAGTTTCCTGGCGTGGAACCAACCAGAGTCAGGCAGACCATATAACAAGTCCCCTTGAAGAGTCTAGCTACAGTGGGGTTTAGATCTGAGGCAGCAGGAACTGAGACATCTAAAAGAGAGGCAGAAATCCAACTGCAGGTGATACTTAGAGAAACTTTTTGATCCTTGAGAAGTTAACCACAGGGAATTTTTATATGGTAATTGATGCCCTTGGCCTGGAGAAGGCAATGGCACCCCACTCCAGTACTCTTGCCTGGAAAATCCCATGGATGGAGGAGCCTGGTAGGCTGCAGTCCATGGGGTCACTAAGAGTCAGGCATGACTGAGCGACTTCCCTTTCGCTTTTCACTTTCATGCATTGGAGACGGAAATGGCAGCCCACTCCGGTGTTTTTGCCTGGAGAATCCCAGGGACGGGGGAGCCTGGTAGGCTGCCGTCTACGGGGTTGCACAGAGTCGGACACGACTGAAGCGACTTAGGAGCAGCAGCAGATACCTTGGCCAGAGAGGAGAGACCAGTTTGGTATGGAGGGAGGGTTACACTATAGCTGTGGCAAAGACTGGTTGTTGCCCAGTACCTATGTTTCTCCTTTTAATCCTGGCATGGTTCAACCACTGCTTTTTGTTTGTTTTTACCTTGTCTCAACTCACCTGCAGATAAATGGGGTCAATGAAACGTGGGTGGAAGCGATGCATGCCACTTCCAGATCCAGCCCCGAAAATCGCTTCCGAGGCCTTCTACATGATGTCTTTTGCTCAGCATCTGGCTGAACGAAGCGGATCCATGAGAGGACTCCAAGGCTCTAGAGAATGACAAGGAAATTAGATAGATGGATCCCGAGTCTCCAACTGTACCACCATGTTGGACTGTGACATGCACTATGGCAAGCCACTGAGAATCGGGGATTGTCTGAGGCAGCAGTTAATCTGTCCTGACCGATACATTAGGTGTCCTGCATTAGGTATACATTAGGAACACAGAGAAGAAAATGGAGCAGGTGGACTGGACCACCTTTAGCTTCTGCAGTGAGGGCTTGTGAAGGTTGCTTCATAAGGATAGAGCCATCTCTCAGCCTTATCGGCTTCTGTGGGCCCTTCTTCTCTGTTCCTCTATAAACTTGAGGTGGCCCCTGATGACTAGCAGAAGAGGAGGAGAGTTAGAGTAACTGTGTTAGTCAGCTTTCTGCTGTGATGCTACTGCAAAGCTTGCAGTTTGCAACAAGCGGCATTCACAGGCCTCACTCGCAGACTTGTTTCTAGGTAGGGTGGCAGCCCTGCTTCAGGCTGAGGACTGTGTTCAGATCTGCTCCACGTGTCTCTAGTTCTGGGATCGCAGCCTCGCGGCAGATGGTGGAGGCACAAGCCACCGAGCTAAACCACGCAGGCAGGCTTCAGCTCCCACTCACAGTGCCTCCACTCGCATCCCATTCATCAAAGCAAGTCACAAGCCCAGAGTCAATCGGGTGGAGATGTTTACCCTGCAGATTGAGACTCGGCGGAGTCTGAAGGGAAGAAGGATTGTAGAGAATTAATAAGGCATTGTGTGTGTGTGTGTGTGTGTGTGTGTGTGCTCTGTCATGTCTGATTCTTTGTGACCCCCATGGACTGAAGCCCACCAGGCTCCTCTGTCCACGGAATTTTCCAGGCAAGAAAACTGGAGTCGATTTCTATGCCCTCCTCCAGGGGATCTTCCTGACCCAGGGATCGAACCAGCATCTCTTAAGTCTTCTGCATTGGGAGGTGGGTTCTTTATCATAGTGCCACCTGGGGTACGTATGTCTGAACCACTTTCCTGTGCTCCTGAAACTAACACAACATTTCAACTATACTTCAATTAAAAACAGTCTCACTTTCTCATCCTGCTGGGAGTGACTGTGCACCTTTGGCAAGTCGCTTCTCTCCGGGCCTCGGTGTAACTACTGGGACATGAGAGAGGTGGGCAGGGTGATTTCTAATGTGCTTTCGAGCTCGTATTGTTGAAGACTCTACGACACCGTTCTCTGTGATCCTAAGCCCTGACCTCTGAGATCCTATTGTCTTCAAGCTAGAGGTGTGTGCTCTGCCCCAGCCGAGAGTCTGGGAGGGGCTGCTTTCTGCAGAGCCCTCCCCACCCAGGGACAGTGGGGAGGAAAGAGGAGCTTGAAAGCAAACTCAAGTATATTTCTCTGTGCACTTCTAAAAGCCCTTAGATCAGGCTGCTCAGGGCCTGATAATTTTTCCATTAAGAGGACATAATTTTCTGGGTCTGTTTTGGTTGTATTTATCTGCAGTTGACAGCATCAGCCGCCGCAGCCGTGACACGCCGCCCGTCCCCCAGACCAGGCATGTGCTTGTGGGGGAAGCAGAGGGTAGAGGTCTCCGCATCTCCCATCCTGGATGAAGGGACCAGACAGCTACCGCCCGACCCCGGTATCCATCTCATCTGACCCAGCCCTGACCTCAGGTACCTCCCACTCCATTTTCTTTCCTAAAAAAGAGAAACATAGACAACAGCCCAACCGAAAAACCCACCGTTGTGCCGCCTCCAGCCCAGGCCCCCCGCCTCCTGCCTATCGCTTCTTCTAAGCTGGCTTGACAATAACCATTCATCACAAAAAAGAAAACAAAGTACGGAGAAGCAAAAACCAATCTAAGGCCGCAAATTGACGTCAAACTTTGAAAAATGGACTGTGAGGTGGTGGTGCAGTGAGCTCCTTCTGCTTTTCAGAGCAGATGGGCCTGGGCAGCGCCTGTCACAAGCCGACATGGCCCCAAGTTCAGCTCGGAGGTGATTATAGTCCAGGGAGCAGATCTGACTTTCAGAGGGGACATTGGGCGGAGGAGGGGAGGAAGAGTCCTCGGGGAATTGTGGGCAAAGGAAAGTCACCTCTGGTGCTGGGAGGATGCTCCTCCTGAGCGAGGGTCTTGAATGGGCCAGGCCCGGAAGGCAGGAATTCTGGCTCCATGCCATCCTACTGGATTCTGTTCCCTGTGGAGCTGGGGTATGAATGCCATCCTCGCAGATCTGGCTTTAGGAGAGGGAAGGAAGAATTCACAGATCTGAGTTCCTCACACTTGTACATGTAGAGGCCTTTACCAAGTTCAGGGCACTTTAGAGTCTCGATTTCACTCCAGGCAAGCTGGGGGAATAAGCAGAGTGGCTTGTCTTGCTCCAGAGCTGAGAGAATAAGTTGCAAAGGCACTCTATAACTCACCCAGAGTCACAAGGTTGGACTTGAACCTAGGTCTTTCTGGCTCCAGAGCCAATGATTGTTTTTGTTTTCAGGACATGTTGAACTGGTAGCAGTGTGAGGCATCATCACAGATGCTTAGGTTTTTCAGAAGAAGACTCTCAAGACCGAAGAGGACAGCTGATTTAGTTAAGGTTCCAAATTTCTCAGGGTCTAGAGTGTGGGTTTCTTGAGCCCCAAACTAGTTGAAAGGGCCATGCCTTGAGACAGGGCGCTCAGGGCCAGTGAAATGGGACAAGCCTGAGGGATGGGATGGGGAGAGAGGTGAGAGGGGGATTCAGGATGGGGGACACATGTACACCCATGGCTGATGCATGTCAGTGTATGGCAAAAACCACCATAATATTGTAAAGTAACTAGCCTCCAATTAAAATAAATAAATTAATTAAAAAAAAAAAGAAAGGGCCATGCCTGCAAAACCCCAGTGAAAGCTAGGAATCCTCCAGTGGGATTCCCCTGGGAAGCAACTAGGATGGTGATTGGTGAGGGCCAGATGGGATGTTTCGTTCCTTGGCTTCCTATTGAGGGATGTGGTACCTTCTGTCACTTAGACTAGACCCGCGGCAGCCAAAGGAACAGAGAGATGGAAGGGACGGCCATTTGTTGTTGTTCAGCTGCTAAGTCATGTCCGACCTTTTTGCGACCCCATGGACTGCAGCACGCCAGGCTCTGATGTCCTTCACTATCTTCTGAAGTTTGCTCAAATTCATATCCATTGAGTCAGTGATGCCATCCAACCATCTCATCCTCTTTCTCCTCCTTCTCCTTCTGCCCTCAGTCTTTCCTAGCATCAGGGTCTTTTCCAATGAGTCAGCTCTTGGCATCATGGTACCACAGTATTAGAACTTAGCTCTAGCAACAGTCCTTCTAAAGAATATTCAAGGTTGATTTCCTTTAGGATTGACTGGTTTGATCTCCTTGCTGTCCAAGGGACTCTCAAGAGTCATATGTTTTTGTCTTTTCATACTGTTCTTAGGGTTCTCCAGGTAAGAATACTGGTGTGGGTTGCTGTTTCCTCCTCCAGTGGACCATACTCTGTCAGAACTGTTCACTGTGACCCATCTGTCTTGAGTCTGCAGGGCATGACATGGCTCGTAGCTTCATTAGGTTATGCAAGCTCCTTCACCACAATAAGGCTGTGATCCATGAAGTGTGGATGGCCATTGGCCCCCAGCTAACCACGTGTGAAGAAGGGTTATTCTGTTTTCCCAAGGAAACCACTCTTCCCTCCCTTCTCCTCTTGGAACCATACACCTGCTCTCTAGGCTGTTCATTGGTGCCCTTGCATGCTAAGTTGCTTCAGTTGTGTCTGACTCTTTGTGACCCTATGGACTGTACTCCACCAGGTTCCTCTATCCATGGGATTCTCCAGGCAAGAATACTGGAGTGGGTTGCCGTGCCCTCCTCTAGGGGATCTTCCCAACTCAGGGATTGAACCCATGTCTCTTACACTTCCTGTGTTGGCAGATGGGTTGTTTACCATGAGGGCCACCTGGAAAGCAAGGAGCAGCAAACACTGTGGGCAGCCCCCACCCCCTCTCCGCCTGCAGGCAAACTTCCTTCTCTTCTGATCCATTTCTTCAAGGCTTGCCCTCTGTAAGAGGATCCAGCTAATCTGACAGGCTTAGTGAAGGTGGACTGCCTGGGTTCAAATCCGGGTTCCACCATGTATTAGCCCCACATCCCTGGGCAAGTTAATTGACCTAGCTTAGCTGCAGTTTCCTTATCAGAGAAATGAGACTAATCATACTTACTTCATAGGGTTATTGGGAGTTTAAATGAATTTATGTAAAGAACTTAGCACCATGCCTGAAGCATAATAAACATCTGATAAGTGTTGGTTATTTTTAGTTTTTAAACCTATTCACGTTCCTATTTGGGTGGAGGCTAATGATTCACTCATTCTGAAGTTGAAATAGATGTGTTTTTCCAGAGATCTAATTGAGGAAAGGCCTTACCAGAAAGAGATGGAGATTTTAGTCCCAAGACACTCCTCTGGGACAGAACCACTTTGAGTAGTGGTGTCTCCCACATAGAGAATTCCATCGACGATATAGGTTGCAAAGAGTCAGACACAACTGAGCAACTTTCACTTTCACTTTCAAAGGGCTTCCCTGATAGCTCAGTTGGTAAAGAATCCATCTGCAATTCAGGAGACCCTGGTTCAATTCCTGGGTTGGGAAGATCCACTGGAGAAGAATACCCACTCTGGTATTCTTGGGCCTCCCTTGTGGCTCAGCTGGTAAAGAATCCACCTGCAATGTGGGAGACCTGGGTTTGAGCCCTGGGTTGGGAAGGTCCCCTGGAAAAGGGAAAGGCTACCCACTCCAGTATTCTGACCTGGAGAATTCCATGGACTGTATAGTCCATGGGGTCACAAAGAGTTGGACATGACTGAGCGCCTTTCACTTTCACTTTCAGCTAACCTCAGAGCACATCATAAGCTCCAGGGATGGATCACCAGCTGAAGTTTGGATCTGTCTGCCAAGATCCTGATTTGCATTAGAACTCCTCAGCTGAAACATGGAGCAGGAGGCTTTAGAACTACAGCTAGGTGACAAAGGGGACACAGGTGGGTGAGTGAAATGGGGCAGGGCAACAGCTCCCCAGGGGCTGGGTACCATCTCAGCAGAGCCAGGTAGGACATACATGGGATTTGCATCCAATGACCCAGATTCCAGGATTGCCTCTTACCCTCCATCTATTAATGATACATATTTGGAGAAGGTATTTCATTTCTCTAAACTCCTATTTTCTCTTTGGGACAAGGCTGAAATAGATATTGTAGATAAAAAAGCACTTTGTAAATGACATACTAAGGTATTATTTTTTGCTTTGCATAGCTTTTGATTGAAGTAAAGTAATTTTAGATTCAGTAAATACTCAACTAGTGCTTCCCTGGTGGCTCAGCGAGATGAAGTTTCTCTCCCTGGGTTGGGAGATCCCCTGGAGAAGGGCATGGCAACCCACTTCCGTATTCTTGACTGGAGAATCCCATGGAGAGAGGAACCTGGAGGGCTACAGTCCATGAGGTCGCAAAAGAGTCATGCATGACGTAATAACAAAATATACTCAAATACTTATGAACTCTGTAGGGCAGAGCAGGGATCCCTGAACGGACACTCAAGTGGTGTAGAGGGGAGGGGAGAGGTTACTGAGGAAACAGGCATCTCATAGGTGACGGAGGGCAGGGCTGCAGCAGTGAAGGTGATGGTGAGTGAGCTCACAGTGGCCCTTGGGCACTGCTTCTCTGTCTCACTTGGCAGCCTGGTGTTCCCTTCTCAGCATCTGGCCTTTCTCTGTGCACCTGCTCTGTTCCTCCTCCATTCGGTCACCTTACACTTCATCCTTTCTCCTCACTTACTACTTCAACCGACTTGTGCCCATGTCCCCCTCAGTCCTGTCTTCGCACAGGCTTTCTGCTATGCCACTCACTACCACCAATGGCAGTTTTCCTCTGACAGTCTTTGCTCAAACCCCAGGAAGAACCTGATCTTTCTTATTCCCCTATACCATAGATCACTAGCCTAAGGATCAGTTTCTCTTAGGTTCCATGCCCACTTCTTATGGACTCATCTCAGGCTGAAAGAGTGGGGTCATGTGCTACTTATGTGATGGGGGTTTAAGGTGCGGCAGGTTCCCTTAGAATGGACTATAGAGGGGCTAGGAAGTGACCAGCCGTCGTCAGACATCTAGGGAAGTCATAATGTCTCAATATCAAACTCTCCAAATTCTCATCAGTAGATGATGTAGATTATTATGTAGATTAAGTGAGTTGGTTAGTAAAGTGCCCAAGGTAAATCAGGTCCCTCCTCCCTATCCCCATGGCCACTTGCTTTTTCTTTTCATTTTATTGGAGTATAGTTGATTTATAACTTTGAGTTAGTTTCAGGTGTACAGCAATGTGATTCAGTCCTACATACACATATAGTCATTCCTTTTTAGATTCTTTTCCCATATAGGTTATCACAGACTATTAAACAGAGTTCCCTGGATATACAGTAGGTCCTCATTGATTATCTATCTTACATACAGTAGTGTGTGTATGACAATCCCAAGCTCTTGATTTATCCCTCTCCCCTACATTTCTCCTTTATTAACCATAAGGTTGTTCACAGTATCTGTAAGTCTGTTTTGGTTTCATAAATAAGTTCGTTAGCATCATTTTAAAAAAATTAGATTCCACATATGAGTGGTATCGTATGATATTTGTCTTTTCCTGTCTGACTTATTTCACTTGGTATAATATCTAGGACCATTTATGTTGCTTCAAATGGCATTCTTCCATTCTTTTTTATGGCGAGTGGTGCTCCGTAGTATGTGCACCACGTCTTCTTTATCCATTCCTCTGTTGATGGACATGTAGGTGGTTTCTCTGTCTTGACTATTACAAATAGTGCCCACAGTCACTTTCTTAATTCAGGCCTTTCCCATCTCTCACCTGGAATAACCCAATAGTCCTCCAACTGGACTCTTGACTTCCAATTTCGCACCTCCCCTCGTTGGCTCAAACCCATTTTAAACAGAACTGCCATACTGAGCTTTTTAAGATGTGAAGCGCTATGACATCAAGGACTGGTGAGGATGAGATGAAACAGGCATCCTTTATTTTTCTGATAGACTGTATATTGCTACAATTGTAGGAAAAGTAAGCTAGTGCTTCTATAAAAATTTAAAATCCTGTAATCTTTGATTCTGCGTTCCCACTTTTGCTAATCTATCCTATGGGAATAAAAGCACCTATGTGTGCTACTACATGGGAAAGACTATTTATTGGAGCGCTATTGTAGATGTCAACATAATTGTAAATGATCTAAATGTCCCATAGTAAATGGTTGAATAAATTTACTACATCCATGCACTGGAGAATTAAATAGACATTTTTAAAAAATGAGCTAGTTCTCTATCTATTGACTAGAATATGTGTTGCTATAAGCAGGTTTCCTAGTAAAGGATATGATGTAGTTTAAAAAAAAAATCAGTGCAAGAAATGCACTCATATTTGCGTGATGAACACAGAGACTGGTGTGGAAAAATTTCTGTGTAGGGCAACAGTTCTCAACTTTTGCAAGTATCAGAGTCACCTGAAGGGCTGGTAGTCCTTGCATTTACTCCGGTTTTTTTTTTTTTTGGGGGGGGGTGTAATTAACACGTAACGTTATATTGGTTTCAACTGTACAATACAGTGATTTGATATTTGTATATATTGTGAATGTTCACAATAGGTCTAGTTAACACCTGTCACCACAGATAGGTACAAGTTTTTTTCTTATGATGAGAACTCTTATGACTTTCTTAGCAGCTTTCCAGTGTTTGAAACAGTATTGTTAATTGTAGTCAGATTGCATTTCTAACAAGCTCCTGGAAGATGGAATGCTATTCTTTTGGGGAACAAACATGGAGAATCGCTGGTGTAGAGGGGTAACAGAAATGAAGTGAAAGAAATTATGAAAGTTTTCTTCACATAGCATTTTGTTCTTTCACCAGTTTTCATACACTTAGGTAACTGTTACCGGTTTTTAAAAATTTATTTATTTTTAATTGGAGAATCGCTTTACAGTATTGTGTTGATTTCTGCCATACATCGACATGAATCAGCCATAGGTATACACATGTCCCATCCCTCTTGAACCTTCCTCCCACCTCCTACCCCTCTAGGTTGTCACAGAGCGCCGGGTTTGAGCTCCCCGTGTGATACAGCAAATTCCCACTGGATATCCATTTTACATATGGTAATGTATTTGTTTCAATGCAGTTCTCTCAATTTGTCCCACCCTCTTCTTCCCCCGTGTGTCTGCAAGTCTGCCCTCTACGTCTTCGTCTGTTGTTCCCCTGCAAATAGGTTTATCAGTGCCTTAACAGTTTTGAAGAGAAATACAGTAAAAGAGAAAGAGAGGGGAAAGATACTTTAAAAAAAAAAAAAAGAAAGAAAGGAAATCTGCTTAGTTCTGTCACTTCTTTTCCTAACCTCCTTTAGTGGCTCCGAGTGCACACGGGATAGAATCCAAACGCATCAGTGTGGCACCCAGGCCTCTCGAGGCGGGCCCCTGCCTTTGACCTCATCATCCTCATTGGCTTGGCTCATCTACTCTGTCCAATCAGAGCGGCCGACCACTTCCGAAAGTGCTCACTGTATCCCGCAGCCCGGTCCTCCTCTGTAACTGCCCCTGTGAGCCCCTGGTACGCAGGGATGACTTGCTTGTCTTTGGATTTCCAGCAGAAAGAGCGCTTCTCTAGGGATATAGTAGATGCTTGATAAATTTTGTTGACTGGAAGGGTGAATGAATGAAGGGTAGACCCCCCACCCACCCACCCAAAGAAAGCTGCTGAATCCGAGCCTCTTACCCAGAGTTAGCCCTGCACTGCCAAGCATTTCCTCCCAGAGGGTGGGCGGTTTCTATGGTTCCCACGTGTCTCTTAGTCAAGGAGAGGCGAACAAACTCAAAGGCCAGGAAGAACGGGCAGGTGTGGGTTGAGCAGGCTGTGCTCCAGACTCACCTGCTTCTCCTCGAAGCTCTTCAGCCCCTCCTCAACCTTCCTGAACCCACTCAGTCTAAGTGGGTAATGGCCCAGGAAGGATGCAGGGCAGGGGGAGGTCCCAGCATGGGATTTCACAGGGCTTCGCAGCACAATGCTGATCCCTCTTTGGAGCAAGAGTGTGTGCTTTTGAGTGGATGAGTGCCTGTGGATGTGGGTGTGTGGGCATGTGTGTGCTCATCTATAAGGAATGAAAGAGCCTCACGTTTGTGTGGTACTTTACAGTTTATAAAGTGTTTCACATCCATTATCCCATTAAGTCCCCATGAAACCCTGCGACTTATGCAGAGTGCGTCTTATCACTTCCATTTTTCTGATGAAGAAAATAAGACTTAGAGCATTTAAGTGACTTGTTCAGATGTATGGTTTGAGGATGTCCACCAGGGTAGAGAATAAGGGCATCACCTGGTTCTGTTCCAGGGACCCTGTCCTTCCACCTGGCCTCCTTGGCAGTGACTGAGATGAGGGGATGGCTGAGCAGGCCTCTCAGTCCTCTTTCCTGGGACCCAATCGTCACTCCTCTGATGGTGCGGCTCCAGCATCCACATGCCCTATTATCTTGTCACTCGTCAGATGTTCGTTGAATAACGTGGTGACAAAAGAAACATGTATTTAGCCTTTGATGATTTTTCCTGACACACAGCTCCTAAGTCCCTCTGAGTTTGTATGCTTATGAATGACTGGGGACTGGGGACCCATAGGTAACTTCAGGATGGGAAGCGGTTGCCGGAAGGACCACGGTGTGATTAGAAAGTGGGAACTTTCAGCCCCACCCCCTGACCTCTGGGGACTGGGAGGAGCTGGAGATGGAGTTAATCGCTGACCATGCCTATGAGGTGAAGCCTCCATCTGCACTCCTGAAGAGGGACTGAGGGCTTCTGGACTGGTGAACACGTCCACGTGCTGGGAGGATGAAGGACTCCCACTCCGCGGGGACGGGAGCTCCTGGGCTCAGAACTCTTCTCACCTCATTCTCTCTACCTGCTCATCTGGCTCTTCATCTGTATTCTTTGTTCTGTGTGATCTTCGTGTGCTTAGCCGTTCAGTCGGGTCCGACTCTTTTGATACCTCATGGACCATAACTCTCCAGGCTCCTCTCTGAATGGGAATTTTCAGGCGAGAATACTAGAGTGGGTCGAATTTCCTTCTCCAGGGGAACTTTCCGACCCAGGGATCGAACCTGCATCTCCTGTCCCCTTCATTGCAGGTGGATTCTTTACCTGCTGAGCCAATCCTTTGTAATAAAGGCAGATGTAAGGGTTAGAGTTTTGTGAGCCATTACTGCAAAGTATTGAACCTGAGGTGAGAGTCAGGGGAATGCCTGGTTTCTAGGTTGTTGTTCAGGTGACAACCTGGACTTGCAGCTGGCATCTGAAGAGGAGGGAGGAGTTTGGGGCTTAACCTTTAACCTGCGGGGTCTGGACTAACTCAGGTAGTTAGTGTCCTAACTGCATTGAATGGACGGACACCCGGTTAGCATCCGAAGAGTCGGAGAATCAGTTGATGTGGGGAAAATATCTACAGGTTGGTGTCAGAAGTATCCTGTGGGTAGAAAAGAACAGTGTGTTTCTTTTTAAAATATCTACTCTATGCCCAGTCACCTTGGGGGGCCCAGAGCTGCCTGTAAGAACAGGTGCATTATAAAGGACCAGAGTGCACCCTTTGGAGTTAGGTCAGCTTGGGTTCAGATGCCGTCTCTGCCCGTCTTAACTGATGTGGACTTTAACCTCTTAACCTATTTAACCTCTCTACACCTCTATCATTGCACCTCTAAGGTGGAATCAATCTCACCTACCTTAAATAAGGACATATATAAATGTCTGGGGCAGACTAGACCCTCAACAACAACATAGTAACAGTAATGATTATGCCAGGTACTGCAGTCAGCAAGGGCTTCACTGAAGATGGGCCTCTCTCACTGGGTCTGAACAAGCCTTAGAGACCCCAGAAGCTTATTCAGATATTAGGAGTTGTGCACCAAGGTGTATAGGTGGACTCCTCCAGCCTGTTTTTCTTCAGGGGTTAGTCCCAGGTCTATGGACCTGGGCTCCGTAGGACTGTGAGCACGTGGGGAGTAGGAGGAGCCTCTGAGAAGAGGGTGGGGCTCCCACGGGCCCTGGGACAGCTGGTGGGAGGAGGATGGGGTCGAGCTTAGAGCAGAATGACACAGACAGGCAGACAGTGCAGGACACAGTCTGCATGTGTCGTCAAGAAGAGGGTGAGAGTGTCAGCTGCGCCTGTCGAGGCTGGACGGTAGGACTCATCCTTCACATCCACTCTACAGTCTGTCTGTCTTTGTCACTTCTTTTAGCATCTGTGCTATTATCTGCTATGATTCGAGTGTTTGTGTCCCCCCCAAGCTCACATGCTGCATCCTAACCCCCAGTGAAGCGAAAGCCACTCAGTTGTGTCTGCCTCCGCAAGATCCCGTGGACTATACAGTCCGTGGAGTTCTCCAGGCCAGAATACTGGAGTGGGTAGCCTTTCCCTTCTCCAGGGGATCATCCCAACCCAGAAATGAACCCAGAGAGGATGGTAGTTAGGAGGTGGGTCTTCGGGAGGTGGTTAGGTCACGAATGGAATTAGTTCCCTTAGAAAAGGAGCCTGAGAAAGCTCCCTCGCCCCTTCCACTGTGTGAGAATGCAGCAAAAGGCACGGGCTATGAACCAGGAAGAGGGTCCTCACTGATTCCGTTCTGGACTTCCCAGCCTCTAGCACTTTGAGAAATTAATTTCTGTTGTTTATATACCACCCAGTCTGTGGTATTTTGTCATAGCTGCCAAATGGACTCACTCAGACACTGTCATCTATCTTTTTCTCTTCCAGTCTCTGCTTCTTTAGAAGGGGTGATGGATGAGTAAAGGTTCTGGAGCCAGGTAACCTGGTTGGACCCTGCCTTCCCTACTTTCTAGCCGTGTGATCTTAGGCTAGCCCCTTAGCTTCTCTGAGCCTCATTTTCCTCTTCGGTGAGATGTGGATGATGGTGCTAGTACCAGACACCTAAAATGTACTGTTGGGACTAAGTGGAATAATTCTAGAGTCTAGCACATGGAGGCCAGGTGACGGATGCCCTTGAGCCCCTTCCCCTGTTGATGATGACTATCCCCTCTCTCGCCTTCACCAGAAAGCCGTGTGGCCGTCCACCATGGGAAGCAGAAGTGAACGTGCATTTTTATCTTTTATGAACATGTAGTGTAGTGGTAGTCTAAGTCACTCAGTCGTGTCTGACTGTTTGCGACCCCATGGACTATACAGTCCATGGAATTCTCCAGGCCAGAATACTGGGGTGGATTGCCATTTCCTTTTCCAGGGGATCTTCCCAACCCAGGGATCGAGCCCAGGTCTCCCGCATCTCAGGAAGATTCTTTGCCAGCTGAGCCACAAGGGAAGCCCAAAAGCACTGGAGTGGGTAGCCTGTCCCTTCTCCAGGGGATCTTCTTGACCCAGGGATTGAACCCAGGTCTCCCGCATTGCAGGCGGATTCTTACCAGCTGAGCCACAGGGAAGCCCAAAGGGAACCAAATATTGATGGGGTGGAATGTCCCCTCAGGCGAGTCTTGCTGTGGTGGCGGGATGAGGCCGCCTTGGGGAGAGTGGGTGGGGGGGTCAGGATGGCAGGAGGGGAGACACCCCCGGCAGCCGTGTCGGCTGTCTTCTGTCTACTTTCAACAGCCAGCCAACAGACCCTTCTAGAACCTTCAGAATCATCTTCGACTCCTTTCTGCCCCCTTGCTCAGATTTAATTTGTTATTCTTTCTACAAATATTTTTTTGAGAGCCTACTGTTGGCTTGACAGTCGTTTACATCCTTCACTTTGACTTCAAACACATCCCTCCTATGATTTTGCCTGAAGGCAAACCATCATTTTTTTGGACGCCTCATGTGAGCCAGAACCACCCTGTTGGGCAGCTGATAATATTCTCTCAGTTAATCCTCAGCCCATCCACAAAGGAGGTATTATCGAGATCCTCATTTTACAGACAAGGCTCCTGGGGATCAGCAAGACTCCAGGACCTGCCCAGCAGCACATGATGAGCTAGTGTGGGAGCCAGAACGTGAGTGCTTACTGGGCTGAGTTAAAATCAGATTGTCAGAGCTATTCCCCTACACACTCCCCGCTTTGGTCTGCTTTCTGGGCACTGCTCTTTGTGAGATCCGTGGGCCCACCCATGCTCCCTCCAAACCTCCCCCAGGGTCTCATTCCTTCAGGAGCTGTTGACTGAGAGTCAAGTCCTGGCAGCTCCACCGTGTTGCTCTGTGGCAGCAGGGGGACTCCGGCCTCTCTGAGTCCCTTCGCCAGAGAGGGTCTCTCGCCTTTACCAGAGAGCCGTGTGGCCGTGCACCGTGTAAAGCAGAAGGGAACATCATCTTTATCTCTTGTGAACATGTAGTGTAGCAACAGAGAAAGCCGCTCAGTCATGTCCAACTCTGCGACCCCATGGACTATACCGTCCATGGAATTCTCCAGGCCAGGATACTGGAGTGGATAACCTTTCCCTTCTCCAGGGGATCATCCCAATCCAGCCCCTCATTGTTGAGACAAAGGTTTTGTGCCTCGGAAGGGCTGGAGGTCTTCCCTGGGACTCAGCGGGTCCTCCCTGTCTGGGTGAGGATGGAGAGGTCACATTCACGGAGCACTTTTCCTGGGCTTTATAAACACCATACACTCAACTGACCCCGCAAACCCCGAGGGTGGTCCCTCTATCACTGCACCTGTGAGGAGGAAACTGAGCTGGAAGGGGGCGTTCATGGTCACCAGAGAGCAAAAGGCTAAAAACGTGATGCAAAGGAACTTATTTACAAAAACGGAAATGGACTCACAGACATGGAAAACAAATTCATGGTTACCAAAGGGGAAAGGGGGAGAGGGATAAATTAGAAGTTTGGAATGAACAGATACACACTACTATGTATAAAATAGAGAAACAAGGAGCTACTGTACAGCACCAGGAACTATACCCAATATTGTAATCACTTATAATGGAAAAGAATCTGAAGAGTGTATATGCATGTGTGTGTGTGCGTGTGTGTGTGTGTGTGCGTGTGTATAACTGAGTCACTTTGCTGTATAGCTGGAAAATTGTAAACATCTATACCTAAAAAAATAATATATCAAAAAAATAAATAGAATATTAAACCTTTAATGAGTTTATTGGTGTTTTATGAAAAAGTCTTTAGGAAACATTGCAGGATAATAGGTTCTGGTGTCATTTGCATAAAAAGTCCAGAATCTAGATATGTTTATTAAGAAATAGAATCCTTCTAGCCATATTTAAGGCTCAGTGGAAAAGAATCCAGGTGGCTCAGTGGTAAAGTGGCTAAAGTGGCTAAGTGGTAAAGTGGCTTGCCTGCCAACGCAGGAAACTTGAATTTGATCCCTGGGTTGGGGAGATCCCCTGGAGAAGGGAATGGCAACCCACTCCAGTATTCTTGCCTGGGAAATCCCATGGACAGAGGAGCCTGGAGGGCTACAGTCCATAGGGTCAGCAGAGAGTTGGACATGACAGAGCAACTGAGCATGCACACATATTAAATCGAACTGTAGTTTTCCAATTTTGATAAGCATCAATAAAGTTTAAAGTTGAGGTAGGATTAGAATCCCTTTATGAGCGAGGGCCTAGGGCATCAAATCTCTTGGGTACCAGAAATGGCTTGACTTATGGTGGTGATGCGTGCCAAGATCCTCAAGTCTGGTCTACACACAGTTGCAAAACGTGGCTCCCTGAGTTTCTCCAGCCCTCTCAGAGTTGCCCTAACAGTCCCACTCTTCCTAGCTGGCTGCCCATTGAATGGCTTTGCCTCCCCATCCAGTTTCTCCTTTTGCTCTCCCTTCCCCCACCTGTCCCCCAGCTCCTTCCCAGGGGTGGAGATGAAGCCTCTCCTGACCAAATTTTAGCCAGGCTCCTCTGAGCCCTCTCTTTTTCTAAGCTCACTGGGCTTCCGAGTCCTTCCCTTGCAGAGTTCAGTGTTAGCAAGGATGCTGCTAAGCCACCTTCCAGAGAATCCCCCTACTCTTCATCTCTGATCTGTTTTTAAATATGATTTATTTATTTAATTGGCTGTGCTGGGTCTTAATTGTGGCATGGAGAATCTTCAGTTGTAGTATGTAGGATCTTAGTTCCTCCACCAGGGACTGAACCCAGGCCCCCTGCATTGGGAGCTCAGAGTCTTAGCCACTGGACTATCAAGGAAGTCCTTTGATTTCTGATCTTGCTGGCTTATCTTCAGCAAGAGTCCCCTGCTCTGGGCAATTCCCTGATGGTGCAATGGTTAGGACTCAGTTCCATCTCTGGTAGGGAAATTGAAATCCCAAAAGCCACAGGGTGTGGCCCTGAGCCTGGAAGTCTCCTCTTAGTAACTTTCCATGCACTGACCCCTCACTGTGCTCCTTAACTATCAACCCCCACTTGTCCTTGCCATATTCCAGGTTGAGTCCCAGCCTCTCTCACCTATCGGGATTGTTGTCGTTCAGTCACTAAATTGTCTCCGACTCTTTGCAGCCCCATGAACTGTGCACACCAGGCTTCCCTGTCCTTCACCATCTCCTGGACTTTGCTCAAACTCATGTCCATTGAGTCGGTGATGCCATCCAATCATCTCTCCTCTGTCATCCCATTCTCCTCCTGCCTTCAATGTTTCCCAGCATGAGCATCTTTTCCAGTGAGTTAGCTCTTAGCATCAAGTAACCAAAAGATTGGAGCTTCAGCATCAGTCCTTCCAATGAATATTCAGGGTTGATTTCCTTTAGGACTGACTGGCTCAGGATAGTCCTGAATAAAGTCTTTCTTTAATGGGTGTCAGAAAAAATGTTTTTCTTTAACACTGCCCCCACATCCTGAGCCTGGGCAAAGACAGAGACAAGCAAAAGCGAGTGAGTCATGCTCACACCTTCCCACCCCCGTCTGTCTCTGGTCCCGCTTGGCACCAGAGACAGGGAGCTGTGAGTGGGAGTTCCTGCAGGCATTGGGGTGGGGCCTGGAGCCTTAGGCCCCTAGAAAGGAGCCAGGCAGGGCAAGAACAAGCTGCTGGCTTGAAGAACAGGCTGCCTGGGGGTGATGTCTCCCTGGTAACTGGAGCTGCCAGCCTGTGGAGTGAGTCTGGGTTTTACCACGCACTCCAGTGTATTGTACAAGCACCATCATGCCTCTGCTGTGTCGACTTTTTAGATCAAAGGAGATGTGATGCTGGGTCCCACCCCACCATGTTGGCAGAAACGCTTCCCCATCCTTCTTTCCCTTGGACCAGGGTCATGCACAGAGGGAGCTGTGGGAAGCCTTCCACCGTTGGTCCCCACGGGTCCACTGCTGCAGCTATTTCCAGGCCCGCATGGACTGGGAGGGTGGGTGATCCTGTGGCTTTCACAGGACAAGCAGGGACACCTATGGAGGCCTGCAGCTAGACCATGGAAGCCTTCCCTGGAAGACCCTCTCCCCTGCTGGCCTTGGAAGTTCCTCAGGGCCCTCTTATGCCCCCAGCCCTCTTTCTTCCCTCTCCGGGAAGGCCTGGCAAAATCCATCCAGGAAACCACAGGTGGAAGTTGTCTTCCTGCATCTTCTGCTTTCAGGAAATGCCTGGCTACCTTCAGAATGAAGCACAGTTGAGCATCTCACTAAGTCACGCTGCCCAGAATGCTCATCACTGGGATGAGATGAAGGTCTGTGACCCTTTGCCAGGGTGGGAGGAGACGCAGGTAGGTTGCAAGGAGCAGGCACCCGAGTAGAGTGTAGAGTTTTTAAAAGAAGGACTCCCTGTATTTTCCCCTTCTAGTCTCCTGAACCTCCAACTGTGAAGAGCTCCTGGAAGGGGGATGGGCTGATCTATCTTCCCCTAAAAGCTTGGCAGAATTTAAAGAGGCATTGTATTTATCAGATGCGAAATGGGGAACAGGTTCATAGGGAAGGGTGAAAAATAATAAAAGGTATGACTGAAAATACCTTCTGGGGCTGAGCCAAGGTCTGGGTCCATCTGCTTGTTTTGTGATCCAGGTGTGCATTGGGGGCCACCCTGAAGGGGCCTGAGTCCTTCAACGACCTCCAGGCTGAGTCCCTTTTGCTGTGTGTGTGTGTGTGTGTGTGTGTGTGTGTGTGTGTGTGTGCTTGAGTGGCTGGGGGCTGAGGGACCAGAGGGAGTGACTGTGTGCCCACCCACCTTGAAGCCGTGCTGCTAATGAATGAGGCATTACAATGCCAGTCCCCAGGGCCCCAATTCCACTCACATCTCCATTAATACACTCCTGGTGTTCACTGTGATTGGCATCGCCACAATAAACAGTAAATGAGTGAATAATAATTGGCTATCTATTTGAAAGTGTTACTGAGGTTGCCATGGCAATCACACCTTTTATTAAGCTTTATTAAGCTGCAGCTGCAGGGAGTGAGGTGGTGGGAGTCCAGGCTCCCTGGGCCCCACAGAGGGGCTGACCTGCTGGGCGACCTTTCCCAGGAGCTCTGGAGGTACAGGGGCCAGAGAGGGGCGGGTTTTTTTTTTTGTTGTTGTTGTTGTTTTTTTTAACAATTCATCTGCTCTCGGGCCTTTAGGAGTCATTGAATCCTCAGTTAGAAAGGACAAGGTTTCTTTCCTCTCTGTTCTTTCCCCAAATACTTCAGTGCTGGGAATGGGGGACAATGTTGTTTTATTTTTACCCTTGGCATTCCCCTCCCCACCTAAACAATGGTAAAAATGAAAATTAGTAACACTTTGGAAAATAAAATTCATTTTAGGGGCAAAAATTATGTTCATTTTGTTTTAGAACGATGACTACAGTCTTTCAGATACGGTGCTATTATCCTGTCTTTGTTATT
Organism: Ovis canadensis; assembly: GCF_042477335.2. Classification (NCBI taxonomy): domain Eukaryota; kingdom Metazoa; phylum Chordata; class Mammalia; order Artiodactyla; family Bovidae; genus Ovis; species Ovis canadensis. The sequence goes on along the minus strand of NC_091259.1, from coordinate 33,508,557 downwards.
CCTCTGCCTCCCCACCTTCTACCAGTGAATTCTAAATCCCTCGATGCAAGGAAAAGATTTTAATGTGAAACTACCTGGACTATCAGATCATTATAATTCTTGTCCACCAGGAACAAGCAGTGTAGTATCACTCTCACAGGCAAGAGTGAAAGAAACATTTCTGCATCCAGGGGCAATACAATTACACACACACACACACACACACACACAGGAGATTCAGGAATTTCTTTCTTTGCTTGTGGGTCTGCTCTTGCTGTATTTGGATCTCAGTGTCAGTGGATGTGTTCCTAGGCATCGAGAATTGAAAGTGAAGGACCATGGAGAGAGATAGGAACATCCCTTCATTTCTGTGAATTTTAAAACAAGTAGCTGATTGTCACACCTGCTCAGAACTGTCTGCCTTCTGCAGCCGGAGAAGAGTCAGGCTTAGAAATGTTCACAATCAAGTCAAGAGAAACATTAACTTGTAACATTTTTACCTCTCGAAGTTATGTGTTATATTGTCTGTTGTTCATTTCAAAATACTTAGGTGTTGTATAGAGTATTGTTGAGCAGAGTTGTTAAATTAAGCAAATAAAAATATGGAATGCAGAGTTCAATGTGAATTTCACATAAATACCAAATAATTTCTTAGCGGAAGTATGTCCCAAATATTATGTATATTTCATCTGGCAAAGCCTGACTGTGAGATATGCTTTTGATCCAAATTCTAGGGGCCAGTTAGTTAACACGGAAAGAATTCTAATCAGCAATACAGACTTCAGGGCTGGTTAGTTAACATTTGAAAGACTCCAAGCAGAAACCACACTCTCTGGGCAGCTACTCCAAGACTTTCAGTTATTTTTATCTCCTATCAACACTAGAGGCCTTGCTCATTAGCATAATGGATGGTAGAAATGGTTCTCTTTGGTGAAACAAGTAGGCTTTGACATGTGCAAACTATCAGACAGGAGCTCTCCCCACCCTGCGTGGGAAAGGTCTATCAGTTTACCGAGGCCAATGGTGACGTGTGCTCTTTGGAATGGTGTGCTAAGATTTAAAGTAAGTTTTCTTTATAGCCACTCACAGGTTTTGAAAGCCTAATTCCTAACCCGTCACTAGAGTTTGGCCCACATTCATGCAGGGTGCTGTCTGTCACATGACCTCACAGGTCAGAAGACGGGCTTCACTGAATTTGTTGGATAGACTGAGGCCAGCTTGCTAATAAGTCTGTCTGCACGGGAGAAGCCAGCCTGAAAGTGTTTTTGTTGTAACATACTATCTGCAAATGAGAGCATGGCCCTCAACTATCTACAAAATGAACCAAATTGGTTTAGGTTGGTTTGTCACTGAAGAGAATCTTACAGTCACCAAGGCAAAGCTTTCTTTCTCTAAGAAGTGTGTGAATGGGAAGGAAGTTGCGGGGGGTGGGGGGTGGTTTGGAGGCAGCAGAATGTGCTGAAAAGACTAGTTGAGCAAATAAACCGTGTTCAGGGCAGGTTCTTTTAAGTTACTACTTTGATGGTTTCAAAATGTTCAGTGTCGTTAAGCACATTCATAAGGTTATGCCGACCATCACCAGTGTCCATCTGCAGAACTTTTTCATCGCCCCAAACTGAAGCCTTGCACCCATTAAACAACTTCCTACTCCTCCCACCCCACCAGCACCTGCAACCACCATCTTCTACTTTCGGATTTTATGAATCTGTCTATTCTAGATAGCTCATATAATTGGACACCTGTAATATTTTTCCTTTCCTGCTGACTTATTTCACTGAACATGAAGTTTTCAGGTTTCATCCATGTTATAGCAAGTATTAGAATTTTAAGGCTGAATGATATCCCATTGTATGCACAGACCTCATTTTGTCAATCCAGTCGTCCACTGAGGACATTTTATCAGGAATCTTTTCCAAGGGTGAGTGAGGCAGGGCTTTGGGGTTAGGAGACAGATCTAAGCTCTGCTATTCCTGTGTGACCTTGGGCAAGTCACTCAGCGTTTCTGATTTCCATTTTCCTTATCTTTAGATGCATAGCCTTTTCTTTTTCTGCTTAGACTTCTGTTGTGAAAATCAAATAAGGTAATGTATGTAAAGAAGCTTTATAAAGTAATGCGCCATGTCATGTATTGTTTGGTTTCTTGTTTTTCTGGGCACTAGAGAACACCAGAAAAGAAACCCCTTTTCTCATTTTAATCTAATGCTAGTGATTTCTTCTGTTCTCCAGCTTTTGCCTATTTCTGAAACACCACTGAATACAAATATCTCGAGGCTTAGTATCTTGTAGCTCAACTTATTACAAAACTTTGAAATATTTAAAGATAAATTCAATTAGCAAAAGTGTAATTACTGCCTGAATAAACTATACTTTAAATTTTAATATGCCAAAGAGGATCATTTATGAGCAGAACAAGCTTTATGTTATACATTTTTAATGCTCCTAAACTAACACAGTGACACGCAATACATAAAAGAGACCAAAAAAATGTTCTCATTCATTTCCACATTCCCCCCAAATCTCCACCCTGTACTAAGCCAGACCAAACAAACCCATTTTATTCAATAACCTCAACAGTTCCAGACATTTTGCATGTTTAACTACTTCCATTTTTTTTTTCTGGGGTAACTAGTCCAGTTTGGTTAACTAGAAGAAGGGAGCTAGGAGGGCTGAGACCTCCAAGTTTGAATAAGAAAAGAGAAGTTGCATTTTTTTAAGTGATTTGTTTACTTATTTTTGGCTGTGCTGGGTCTGTTGGTGTGCGGGCTTTTCTCGAGTTGTGGTGGGCGGGGGGCTGCTCTACACTTGCAGCGTGCACAGGCCTCTAATTGCAGTGCCTTCTCTTGTCGTGGCTCCTGAGCTCTAGATCACAGGCTCCATAGTTGTGGCACACCGGGTTGGTTGTCTCATGGCATGTGGGATCTTTCCAGATCAGGGATCAAAGCTGTGTCTCCTGCAAGGGCAGGTGGATTCTTTACCACTGAGGCCACCGGAGAAGCTGTACTTTGACGTCAAGTTACTAGGCTGCAGCGGCACAGTTGAATTTGTCTCTGCTGGCAGGTGGGGCCCCAATGGGCCTGGCCCAGCCTTGGTCCTAGAGAGGTATTCCTGGAAGCCTCCATCCAAGAGCGCAGGGGCTAGGCTCTGTGGGATGGAGCAGGTGGAATGGGTGGAAGCAAGTAGGGTGGTGTTGACTCTGGTTTCCAAAGATGCCAAGAAAGTCTGCAGCAGGCTCTGTCTCCTGGCCAATACCCAGGCCTCGGGCACTTGCTGACTGCCTTGAATTTGGGCCAGAAGGAGAGGGAAAGGAAAAAAGAAGCAAGAAAAGATGAAGTGTGTGCTCTCAAAGCCTCGCCCTCACCCATCCACACTAATTATCAGCTGGGCCTCCTGTTCACGAGAGATGTGTGAGCCTCAAGTTGGCCAAGTTCTCTCACCTGCAGCTTCCCAGACACTTGGAGGGCTAGTAATTGCCCAGTAATTACCCCGTTTATTGCCTCATTACGGGTGACCACCTCTTGGCAGGCATTTCCCTGGGAAGGTCTCCTCCAGCTCAGGCTTCTCAGCACCGGCAAGGGAGCAGGCAGGCCTGCTAGGTTCTGGTGTGCAGCCGTGCTGAATTGCACCCCCACAGTCACCCTCATGCCCCCGCAGCTTGCCCTGCTCCTGGCCCTGCACCAAGCCCTCCTCCTCTGCTTTCACTAATGATTACCTAGGTTGGGTAGGACGTACGAGGACCACTTCCTCCCCTTTAACAGTAGCCCATCTCCTGATTCCTGACTCCATCACAATGGCCATGGCTCCATCAGGAGTCTCTCTAGCATCTGATCATCCCTCTAGATCTTTCCTGATTCAAAGGCTTGGGTCAAAGGGCCTGTCTGGGCCCTTTAGGTTCTAGACACCTTGACACTTCCTGGTTCTGACAGCTTCTCTCTCTTACCCTGAGCTCTGGAGCAGCCACTCTGAATACATCTCCCACTCCAGTGAATGGTGCTGGTTGGTGATGGTGCAGGTTGGGGAGTGGGCAGGGAGGATGGGGGAATTGGTTATGCCAATGTTTGTATCCTCCAAGCAAGGAACATGTAAAATGAACTTGGAGCTGGAAAAAACAAGTTGACATGTTTCTTTTAAGAAAGGAATACAAATGAGCAGTTTTAGGGGTGTGTGTGGTGGGTATTGGCATGGATTCATGGCCAATAGCTCTAGAGGGACCTAGATCTTGTCGAGCTCCTTATCTTGCAAAGGAAAGAATGATCCCTGGAACAAAGTGGTGGCACACCCATAGCCGATCATCACCAGAATCCCGATCCCTCCACTCCCAGGCCAGAATCTTACCTTCTGTGGGCAGGCATCTTATCTGGCACATTCCACCCTATTGTCTTTTGATACTGTTTCTGCCCTGCCTGCCATAACAAGCCTCAGCCACCTCATCCTGAGATCATCTTGTCTGTTTAACTGTGGCTTTTGAAGAATCCTGGATCCTTCTTTGACTACCAGCCTGGACCTCACATCATGGCTGAAATAGGGTTTGGGGGGAGGTGCTTCCATAATATCCTCACCTTCAGCTTTTTCTCTCTGTTGAGTCCAGGATACCAAACGTTCCCATCCCGTCACAGATCCCCTGGACTGGTGGGACAGCCTATAGGGCGTCCATCCCTTCACCTCCCAGAGCATATCACTGGGGCCAGGACTGCTCCTGCCAGTAGAGTCAAGGCCTGAAGGGAGCTGGGAAAGAGGTGCAGGAGCCTGTTTGCACACACCCTGTTCTCAAGGGCAGGGTGGGACTAGGGGCCTGATCTTATCGTCTGCAGCTTCGTCTCTGCAGAAGCCCTTGTTGCTAAGTTACCACAGCCCCTTCCATGCAGCCATTCAAGCTGAGGAAGGGAAGAGGCACAGGAGGGCCCAGGGTCCTATGTGAGTAGAAGGAGGACTCTATCTCATCCATCCATCCGTCCGTCAAATATTCAGTGAACACTTCCTGCATGCCAGGCTGCAGGCCAGGCAGTGAGGAATCAGGAGTGAGTCCCCAGTCTTAGCTGGCAGCTCCCTCCATTCTCTGTAAATTAAGCTGCAGCACTCCAGCTCCCCAAGGAAACATCAGCATGGAACACTTCACAGTCACTGCTGTGAGCCAGCCAGCGTTCTAAGATCGTAACACTTATCTACTCCTTTGATCCTTGAGACTACCATGATGTGGTGATCCCGTGATTATCCCCATCTTACTGAAGAAACCGAGGCACAGAGATGGTGCCAACAATTTACTAACAACTAGTGAATGGCAGAGCCATGATTAAATCCATGGATTTAATCTATGCCTTAGTATATCTGGTTCCCAAATATGTCCTTTTAACCAAAAAATTCTACCGTTGAGATTTGTCTTTATCCAGAGCAATGGGAATGCAGCAGAGGGTTTTAAGCAAGATGTTGACATGATCAGAAGGTTTTTCAAAAATCAGGCTGACTCTTGCTGGAAAGGGAATTGGATCAGGGCAACAGTGGATAAAGATGAATCTGTGGGGAGGCTTTGGCAGGAATCCCCCTGAGAAATGATGGAGGATTAAACCATAGTGAAGGGAGTAGGGTTGTGAAGAATTGGGCCAATTTAAAAAATCATGTAAATGTTTATGGACTTGGTTTAAATTTCTTATTTTGTAGAGCCTGTTTTCAATTGGGCTTTTTTTCTTCCCCTTGATACTTTGGGTAAAATCTTTAATTTTACGGTGACCTTTGGTTTTGGAAAAAACAAGTCCAATCGAGTTTAAAATTCAAATCCCAAATCAGACTCAAACTTCATCTGTTCCACTTCCTTCAGTCCTAACCAGGCTTTGGAATTGGAGCAGAAATGATATATAGCCTCATCTTTCATGCTCTCCCTGCTTCAATACCTCCTTTGGAGTGGAGGAAGTGAGCTTGGTCTGGCAAGGGGTAGGCACTTCCTCCCCCTCCCTCTTCTGCATCTATTCTATCAGGGTTAAGACTGGGGAGGAGACGGAGCCTCTGTGAGACCGGAAGATACCTTTCTGAGAATAGTCCTTGACCCACAGGAAGTACTTTATAAATATGTCCAGAATGAGTGAATGAATGAAAATGAATTAAAAATGAATGAATGAATGAATGAATTTATAATCCTGTTGGTTATGCAGTGTTTTCTGCTCTAAAATAGAAGTTCAGAAAGGGCAGGTCTTTTGTGTGTGTGTGTGTGTGTGTGTGTGTGTGTGTGTGTGTGTGCCTGTGCACGCTCTGAGAGAGACAGACAGACAGACACAAACTTTTATTTGTGCTTTGTAGGGCAAGGAATACACCTGCCAATGTAGGAGACACAGAGACCTGAGTTCTATTCCTGGGTCAGGAAGATCCCCTAGAGAAGGAAATGGCAACCCACTCTAGTTTTCCTGGCTGGAGAATTCCGTGGACAGAGGAGCCTGGAAGGCTACAGTCCCTGGGGTCCCAGAGTGGGACATGACTGAGTGAGTGAGCGAGCATACACCCAAACACACACACACACACACACACACACACACACACACACACACACACACGTCCAACACAATGGCAGACCCTGGTGGTAATTTTGGGCAGTGATGATTCTGGCATTCAGTGCTCCATGATCCAACCTATCTTTCCAAATTTAACTTCCCTGCACAATTTTTCTGCCTCAGTAAAACTCACTGTATGCTCAGTCGATCACTTGTACCTGACTCTTTGTGACCCCATGGAGTGTAGCCCACCGGGCTCCACGCTCCATAGGATTTTACAGACAAGAATACGGGAGCCGGTTGCCATTTCCTCCTCCAGGGGATCTTCCCAACCTAGGGGCTAAACCTGAGTCTCTTGCATCTGCTGCATTAGCCGACAGGTTTACCACTTGAGCCACCTGGGAAGCCTCAGTAAAACACATTGCTTCTTGGTATATTTGGTATCATTTTTTAATGTTGCCTGTATGTGGGGGCTGAAATGAGGCATCTCCCAAACATCCGTAGATAAGGGAACTAACATTGTCTGCTGAGAATTAAACTTTAAGATCTGTACAGAGCAGAGATATGCAAAGTCACCTTCAGGAGACAGAATGGTTCCCTGGGCAGTAAGACTTGACAGTAACCTGATTGAATGTATTAACATACCTACAGGAAGCATGTGTTAATCAGAAGTGGCACTGCTCAGCCTAATGCATAAAGAAAAGACAGTCACCAAGGCATTGACCATACAAAGGGGACAGAGTTTGGGCCAAGAGCCCCATTATGGTGACTCAAGCAAGCGTCATGACCATTATATTTCAAGTATTTCCATCTCATTGACCAGACCCTCCATGTTGGAGAAATGGGCACATCAGTTTGTCTTAGTGTGGTGCCATTGTATATGAAATTTATCTTAACTCCCTTTTGTTTCATTATTTACATGATGCTTCATGCACGTACTATAGAATAAGAACTCAACAAATACCAGCTGTTATTATTATTCTGATTATGAGCTGACTTTATTCATATGGAGAGGGTGTACTAGTCAAATAAACAGAACTACTCTGTCTCAAGACAATATGATTCTAATATGCTAAGCTCACCTCTGAGATATGCCTCTTTTCTTAGTGAGCTGAGAAAATCGAGTGCTCCAGCCTGCAAGACTGACAATCAAACCCTGGATGGGAGCAACGCATAAAGGACATGGATGCCCCCCTGAGCAGCCTTGTGAAGACTGCCAACTTGGAGCAAGACTAGTTGGTGCCCTATTCCTGCCCACTCCAGCTTTTTTCTTGTTTCTAAAGCCTGTCCTTCTGGAAGGCTCAGCTTAGCCATGTACACTGGTAAAGCTAACAACCTGTGTTCCCTCATGTACGTTCCATCGCACCTGCTCTCTGCACCCAGAGCATGGTGGAGGTTGGGGGACGTGAACTACAGGAGTTACACTTATGAGCTTATGAGTCATGGGCTCTAGAGTTGGAAGAGCTGTGTAATGTTGGGCAAGCTACTTGAACTCTCTGTGCTTCAGTTTTCTTCTCTGGGAAATGGGTATAATGATAGTGTCGACCTTATAGGGGCATGGCAAAGCTTCATGAGCTAATGCACGTGAAATCCTTGGTGCCACGCCTATTACATTGTAAGTGCTCAGTAAATGTTAGGCATTGTGGCTAACATGGTAAATGCTCAATAAATGTTAAGCATCATTGTGAGTTACAATTTATATGGAAACACAAAAGATCATGAAGAGCCAAAGCAATCTTGAGAAAGAAAAAAGGAGCTTGAGGAATCAGGCTCCCTGACTTCAGATTATTACTACAAAGCTATAGTAATCAAGATGGTACGGTACTGGCATGAAAGCAGAAATACACATCAATGGTACAGGATAAACCCGCACACCTAGAGATAAACCCACACACCTAGAGATAAACCCACACACCTACAGTCACCTAATCTATGACAAAGGTGGCAAGAATATGCAATGGAGAAAAGACAGCTCAGTTCAGTTGCTCAGTTGTGTCTGACTCTGCGACCCCATGAACCGCAGCACGCCAGGCCTCCCTGTCCATCACCAACTTCCAGAGTCCACCCAAACCTATGTCCATTGAGTCAGTGATGCCATCCAACCATCGCATCCTCTGTCGTCTCCTTCTCCTCCTGCCCTCAATCTTTCCCAGCATCAGGGTCTTTTCCAATGGGTCAGCTCTTTGCATCAGGTGGACAAAGTATTGGAGTTTCAGCTTAACATCAGTCCTTCCAATGAACACCCAGGACTGATCTCCTTTAGGATGGACTGGCTGGATCTCCTCACAGTATAGTTATATGTATTTATAGGTTCCCTACTTGGCACGGGCCTTAAACATGGTTGGTTTTAGATATGTAATTGTGTGGTGATGACTAGAGTCTTTTACACAGTGATAGAATGATGCAGCTAACCTTTCTGAGGTGGTTAGAGTTCAGGCACTTGTGACAGTTCCTTCATTCCCATGAACTTTGACATTGGCTACTGGGAAATGGTACATGCTGTCCAGTGACGTGGGTCAAGGGCTTGTATACTGCTGTGTCTTTGCACAAGTTGCTGAGATGCCCACTCTTTCTCTTCCTTTAACATCCAATCCAGTGCAGCTTTCTTGGCTCTTTGTGACTCTCTCCCTCCATTTCACATCCCCTTACCTCTAACTGTTCCTTCCTCAAGCTTTTTATGCATGAATCGAATGGCATGAATCATACTTATTCATTCACTCATAATAGATGTACATACATATATACATAGATGCACGTATATCTTGAATCTACATGTATATCTATGCGTCTCTGTCTGTAGTAGTGAACAGAGACTATGCCTCATTCATAATTTAGTCTTCAGCATCTAGCAGCTGCTCTATTGATGTTATATGTGAGGATAGAATGGCTTAAATGCCTGGTGGTACATGTGCCTTAAGCTCCTTTTCTTGTACTGGGGTTTTTCTAATCTGTCTGTATTCTTGCTCTAGGTCCCTGCTGTGACCATTAGACCACTTGGGAATAAGTGTGTGGCTTTGGAGCTAAGAAAGATCGAAATAACTTGGACCTTTAATACAGAGCCTGGCCCAGACACATGGCTGCTCCTTCTTTTATGCACATGTTCAGGCTGGTGAGGACCCACAGAGCCTGGGACAGGAGGAGCGGAGGCGATTTGGGCCCGGTTGTCACTGGAGATTGCCTCTGGGCGAAGAAGCTTCTTGTCCTTATTTTCCAGAAAACCAAGAGAAGCCATGAGGTCTGTTTTTATTTTTCCCTTTGGTGCTGGCTGGGAGGGAGGGGTGCATGGCCTTGATCTCCTAGACCCTCAGGACTGCAGACATTATGCGTGATCGGGGAGGAGGTGGAGGTTTGGGGACTATAGGGACAACCATACATTCAAGAATCTTAAGAAAAGGATCATTACCAATAAACAAACACAGGCACTGTTCTAAAGTAGAATTTGTGTTTCTCCCTCTCAAGGGCCCCAGGAAATCAGCAAGCAGCCCACGTAGCTGAGAACAGCCAGGCAACCCCTCCTGACCTGAGATTACTGCTAATGATAAGAGCTGGAAACACAGCTCCATGCACGTGAGGAAGGGCCGCTCGACCCCCTGAGGTGAGTGATGTACTTCATCTTTTGGGATTTTTCCACAATAGATGTATTTTTAGCAAGAAAAGATTTAAAATCCCAGCAACTCAGTACAACCTCTTTTGCTTAAAGCACATTCCTCTTCAGGAGAGAGTTGACCAAAGGAGGTAATGTCACTTTGGCAGAAGTCACCCAAGAGTCCTGACCCTAGCAGGTAAGTCTCTGGGGACCCCTCTGAAAGAGGAGTGTTCTATTCTCATGAGTCCTTCAAGCATTCATTGTGTCTTTTTTTTTCTTCCAGTTTTATTGAGCTGTAATTGACACACAACACTGTGTAAATTGAAGGAGGACAAAGTAATGACTTGACAGGCATATACTGAAAAATAATTATAGTTGACATCTATCGCCTCATATGGTTACAATTTTTTTTCCCCTTGTGATCAGAACTTTTAGAACCTATTCTGTTAGCAACTTTCAACTATACCATAAAACAGAATTAATTATGGTCATCATGTTATGCATTACATCCCCAGTACTTACTTATAACTGGAGGTTTACAGCTTTTGAACACCTTTACCCAGTTCATCTGCCCCCTCTGGCAGCCACTAATCTGATCTCTTTTTCTTTGAGTTTGCTTTTATAGATTTCACATGTAAGTGAGTTTATACAGTATTTGTCTTTCTCTGATTTATTTCATTTAACATGTGCTTAGTTGCTCAGTCATGTCCAACTCCTTGCGACCCCATGGACTGTCGCCTTCCGGGCTCCTTTGTCTATGGAATTTTTCAGGCAAGAAAACTGGAGTGGATTGCTATTTCCTCTTCCAGGGGATCTTCCTGACTCAGAGATCAAGCCTGTGTCTCCTGCACTGTGGATGGGTTCTTTACCCACTGAGCATTGGGGAAGCCCTTTACTTAGCATAATGCCTTCAAGATCCATCTGTATCATTGCCCCTTTTCTGAACTGAGAGAGTCTAGGTCTTTGTTTCCCCAAGAGTTCCCGTGTACAGTTCCAGAAGTTGTGTCTCCTGGAGAAAGTACTGTGTAGTTAGGGGGTCTGGGAAACATGGCCCACCCTACTCACCTGGGTTCACTCCAGCCACACTGGCTCCTTAGATCTTTGTCATATATGCCAGCACACACCTGTCTCAGGATCATCGCACTTGCTGTTCCTTTTGGTTGGTGTGTCCTCCTTCCAGATAGCGACATGGCCAACTCCTTCTTCATCTTCAATCCTTCACTGAAAGTTACCTTTGCAGTGGGATCTTCACATGTAAAAGACACTTTGATATCCTCTTTCAATGTCTTATCTTTTTCTTAGCACTCAGCATGAACTTCAGTGAATCAGGTCACTTTCTGCTCTATTTCAGTTATGATTGCTAGGTTCCATCCTGAGGGTCACCATGACAGGAAGAAGTAGATATGTAAATTGTTCTTTGGCTTTTAAAGCCTCATATTTCATTGGACCAAATAAATACATGGCTACATCTAAGTTCAAAAGGGAGAGGAAAATGCATTGCTAACCTGAGCCTAAGAGGAGAGCTGTTAAAAGGTCCAATGATGACCATGCCTATTTAATAATCCTCAGTGGCTTTCCATGGCTCATGGTATTAAGTCCAAATTCCTTTACAGAACTAAAAATTTCTGTGTGATCTGGCTCTTATTTACCTCTCTTGGATTCATATCTCAGCTTAGAGGTCATTTCTTCCAGAAAGCCCTCCCTGATCCTTCTGACTGGTTGAAGAGCTCTACATCCCATGTGCTTTCGTAAACCTGGAACCTCTTAGCACATTACTAACTTACTTGACTGTATCTCCTACAAGAAGTTTTTCTGGTGATCCATCAAAGTCAGTCCACTTGTTCCTGTCTAGGATTTTAAAAACTGAAACTACTAGAACACAAAAGAGTATATGATATATAGTAAGGATTAGTAAAGGTCTGCGAAGCTTGTTTTAGCACGTGGGTGTGTGGATTGGTCCTGTGTGTAGGTTGACATGTAAAATGTACCTTTTAATCTGTTTTGTGGTTGTTTGAAGAGACAGTCCTACTCGGTCTGTAAAATCCACGGGGCCTGGGACTAGTCAGTCTCATTTATCCTGGACCACCAGTGCCTATCACAGTGCCTTGCACAAGAGGCTTTCAAAAAATTAGCTTATGAATGAGTTCTCAGTGATCTGAGCTACCAGTGACTTTAATTAGAAGCAGCCTGGATAGCTTGAGCTGCTTGTCAGTCTCATTTCCCTTGATGAGGAGATGCAGGCTGAGACCAATGCCAAGACTGCCCCTGCTTCCTAAACCAGGTTGAATGAACCTGGGCAGCTCTCTACTGTCTCAGCAGGCCTCTGGGCCTGGTCTTGGAATTTGGAAGAGCCATTTCTTTTCATCAAGGCCCTCCTGGCCTTCTTAAATCCAGTATCATCCTTATGCATAGGGGTAGTAAGACATTTTTTGTTATTGTTGTTGTTTAGTCACTAAGTCATGTCCAACTCTTTTTGACCCCATGAACCATAGCCTGCCAGGCTCCTCTGTCCATGGGATTTCACAGGCAAGAATACTGGAGTGAGTTGCCATTTCCTTCTCCAGGGGATCTTTCCAACCCACAGATCAAACCCTGTCTCCTACACTGACAGGCAGATTCTTTACCACTGAGCTATCAGGGAAGCCCAAGCCAATTATATTCCAGTTAAAAAAAATTTTTTTTTAAAGCTTTTATCCTACCTGAAATTTGTCAAGGTCAGAAGAAAAGAAAGTTCAAATCCCATTTCACTACTTACTGGTTGCATAACTCTTGGCAAGGTACCTCTCTGAACTTCAGTTTCTTCCTCTATAAAATAGAGGCAATATTATCTTCCTTCCAGAGTCAATGTGAGGATTAAAATAATGTTTTTTGTCTGTGTCTGAAAATATAAGCATTCAATAAACCATAGTTATTCATTATTCTTATTATCATCCTGACTTTCTAAAGGATTTGAAATCCCACTAGTAGTAACTCACTTCTTTGAGTTAAGGCATTGGTTATGGTAAAAATGCTTTAGTTTCCCTGAGAAGGGTAAAGATCTGAAATCATCTACATCTTCAATATTGTTTTGTATCTTTAGAGTATGACTAACTACATCTTTTATAGAGTGGGGTCAGCTAAGATCTGACTTTGGTAGGGGAGGAGAGGAGAAGTAGAATTAGAGATAAGAAGCCTGGAGTTAAAAGGGTGCCGGCTAGAAGATGTAGCCTATCCCCTCTCCAGTAGATCTTCCCAACCAGGAATTGAACCAGGGTCTCCTGCGTTGCAGACAGATTCTTTACCAGTGGAGCTATCAGGGAATCCCCAGAGGATGTGGGGGTGTGTAGAAGAAGATGGTTTATCCTTCACATTTGTTGCATCTGCTCTATGGGGCTAGTGGCGTGATGCTATGTCTCTGTCCAAGGCTCATTCCGCTGACAAGGTTGGTGACGTGGCTCCAGGGATGAGTGAGATATAACAATGTGTGCTTCCTGTTCAAAAGCTTTTTCCTTCCTCTGGGCATGTCACGGTGCTTTTATTTGCTGTATAGTGTGTGCTCACTTGGGCACGGCTTCCCTGGTGGCTCAGCAGTAAGGAACCCGCCTGCCAGTGCAGTTGGATCCCTGAGTTGGGAAGATCCCCTGGAGAAGGAAATGCTTGCCTGGAAAATCTAGTATGCTTGCCTGGAAAATCCCTTGAATAGAGGAGTATGACAGGCTACAGTCCATGGAGTTGAAAACATTTGGACACGACTTAGCGACTAAACAGCAACAACAACCCTTGAACATATGATATTAATATTTGCAATCAATGCAGACTTTCACAGGCACACAGGGCCCTGGCCTGTGACTCGGCACATGGGGCAGGCTCTCTGGACCCTCCCGTACCTGCACCCTTGGGGGACCTGGCTGCTGAGAACTGGTCTTGGGGGGGGCAGGAGGTGGGGGAGTTGGGACCACATGTGAGCTGTTTCTCCAGGTCTAAGCACATGCTCCATGGTCCAGTTGGAATTTCTTATAAAATGCAAATTCATAGATAAAATTATTAAGAGTTTCAGGGTGACAACTACAGAGCATGAAAACGCAAGCCAGGGGCACCCTTCAGAGCCTAGGTCCCTGGAAAGCCATGTGGAGCCAGTCCCGCTTTTGACTCTGCCGAGTGCTGCTTCCATGATCTCACTGTTGCTGGCCCAGCCTTCGTCCTCCTCAGACCTCCTCTTTTTGTTGATTTATTTATTTTGGCTATACTGTGTGGCATGCAGGATCTTAGTTTACAGACCAGGGATCAAACCCAAGTCCCCGGAGTGGAAGCGCAGTAGAGTCCTAGCGATCGGACCCACAGGGAATTCCCCCAGACCTTCCATCTTCATCCCAGCCACTCCTGGGTGCTGGGCAGAATCCCTAGGGGCTGACCTATCGCTGCCCCCCTGCCTCTGCCCAATCCTGCCTAAGGGGTCGCTGTCTATACCTGTGCAGCCTCCTTGCGGGTGTGCAGCTGGGAACTGGGGCCAAAGGCGAGCAGAATGTTTTCCCGCCTGGTGTACCTGCATCTCCCGCTCCCAGCTCTTTTCAAGAGGTCTCCCAACATGAGAAAGTATTTCTGCATGTTATCCATCACCCTACCCTTTCGCAGGAAAATGACTGTAACCTTTCTTTCCTGGCAGTAGGGGAACCCTCCTCCTGCTTTGGCTGGAAGCGATCTGGAGGTTTTGATTGCCAGCCAGGGTCCAGGAACGTCTGCAGACCCAGTGGGCCTGGCTGCTCCAGTTCTTCTTGCTTTCTTTTTCCACCTGGAAGAGCTCTTGGACCGGGGACAGAGCAGGTTAGATAACAAGAGTGGGTGCGTGGAAGTCTCAGACAGAGGGTCTCCCACTGTCAGAAGAAAGCACGGATTGAAGACCCCAGGGGAAATAGAGTCACAGTTTGGGGTCTGAAATTCTCCAAGTTGGGTTCAAGTCTCACTCGGCTCGGACGTTTTCAAACTGTGTGACACTGAGTGCTTTCTCTATCTGCAGAATGTGTATCAAACTCACTCTGGCTTCGCACCATCGATGTGAGGAGTGAATGAACTAATGTGCAGAGGGTGTTTCTCCAGAAGCTATAACAGTATTTACTGGCTTCATGGGAGGTAATACAGAAAAAGAATATAATTCATGACTGCAGTCCTGGTTTGGGGTATTCCAGCATTATGGGTACTAAACTATTTTTAAGTACAAAAGTACTGGTATTTTTGCTGGTGTGAAATACTGCTATTTTTATAATAGTAAAATCATAGGATTTAACTATTATAATTTATATAATCTTACGCTACTACATACTAGTATAATGTTTATATAATATAAATAAAATTTAAAAGAGATTATTATTATATTCTAATAAATACTGAGTACTATTATTTCAAAAGTTTGAAAAATATGAAATTGGAAATATGAACAATATGAAATTGGTCACATCCTGAGACAGCTGGGAGGGATTTGCTGCATTAAAACTCCTAATCAAAGAAGTATTATTGAGAGAGCATTTTGACTACATCCTTCCTCACTTAAAAAATCTTCCAGAGCATCTTATTTTCATTTGTATTCCCATTTCCTAGTATTACAAGTGAAGTTGGGCATTATTGCTTATGGTTATTAATGATTTGTATTTTCTCCATAGTCAGTTTGGATCTTCATCAACTGCCAGAGGTTCCTGAAGGAATTTTCTTAGCATTGGAGAGTGACGGATGATTTTGGAAAAGCAGGAGCTGGAGGAGGAGGCGAAGAGGTTTGGGGAAGAAGATGGGGAGAGGATCCCCTCTTTTCTTCTTGAACCTGACTGCCTCCATACTCCTG
Organism: Ovis canadensis; assembly: GCF_042477335.2. Classification (NCBI taxonomy): domain Eukaryota; kingdom Metazoa; phylum Chordata; class Mammalia; order Artiodactyla; family Bovidae; genus Ovis; species Ovis canadensis. The sequence continues at coordinate 33,492,710 of NC_091259.1, read as the reverse complement.
AGCTGAGTTCCCTCTGCTTCCCTTCTCTTTAATCCACCAGGTTCAGTGATCCTCTTAGGGCCTGGGACAAAGGACCCTCAGCCCTGAAACTGGTTCGTTTTCAGCTGGAACAGCATCTGAGAATAAATTTGGAAGAACTGTGATTCAATCTCTCACTGTATCAAGTTCTAGTATTCAATATGAAGAAAACTGTGCTGTTTGGCTTTGATATTTCCATCGCTAAGATAAAATATGGAAATTTGGTGTCAGACAACGCTACTATTTCTGTGACCTTAGCAAATCACATCACCTTTCTGAGCCTCAGTTTCTTTATCTTTAAAATGGGAGTCAAAGCAGATTGACTTCTTGTCAGAAGCAAATGTGCTCATTCCCAAAGTGCTTTGTGCAGTATCTGGTGCATGGTAGGAGCTCAGTGAAGAAGTCTTCTTCCTAAACTAAGCTCCCTACACACAACCAAGTTCCATTCCAAGAGCATGTTCCTAAGTCCAACAAAGTTAGCCTAGCACCCAACTAACACAACTAGCTATATAGTACTGTACTCTAAGAGGCTTACAATACTTTTCACACAAATGGCACATTAAAAGCAAACACAAAAATAGAGATAACATTTTTAATCTTAGAGTACGGTACCTTGAAATGTACAGTAGTACAGTACAGGGGCTGGCATCGAGTGAACAGGCAAGAGGAGTTGCTGACTGGAGGAGGATGTGGAGGTGGGAGATGGTAGAGCCGGTGGATCGTCAGCAACAGGAGACGGAGGGTGAGCCGCAGTGTCACTCAGGCCTGACACTGATGGCACAGGTTCTGGTTCCTTGCTGGATTCAATTCTATTTACCCTCTTGAGAAGATAATCCAGTGCCATCTGGGTAGTACTGTACCAGCTACACCACTGCTGCTTTTAGGCTTGCTTCTGGACATCCTGGCCTTGAAATAAAATACTGTACGACTGCACTGTATACAGTATGGTACAGTAAAGTACACAAAAGCACAGCCACTTATAGAGGATGTGCACACGTGGCAATGAACACCAGACACGTGAACTCACTTGCATGATTGGAAATGCGAACGCACATTCACATCTTTGAAGGTCTGCGACTTCAAGGTTCATGTGTAGGGGACTTGCTGTGTTAGGAGATTTCTCTATCTCACCTGGGCTTCCCAGGAAGCACTAATAGTAAAGAACCTTCCTGCCAATGCTGGAGACGTAAGAGATGGGGGTTCGAGCCCTGGGTTGGGAAGATCCCCTGGAGGAGGGCCTGGCAACCCACTTCAGTATTCTTGCCTGGAGAATCCCATGGACAGAGGAGCCTGGAGGGTTACAGTCCATGGGGTCAGAGAGAGTTGGACACGACTAAAGTGACTTAACAGGCACGCACACATTCCACCCTAGGTCTGAGAACCATCTAACTAGATGAATCCCACTCCTCTCCCCCACTTTCACCTCCCAGACAGTGCTGAATCGCTGGGTCTAACATCTCAATTACACAATGTTTGTGGCAATGTCTGTGGCGGTGAATTGAATTCTCTGATTAACTGAGTGTTACTGGGAAAACTCCTTTTGTCTTCACCAGGGCAGCCACACATCTTTGTAAAACAAGAGCATAATCTATTTTCCCACCTTAGCAAGTAGTGCTAGCAACAAAATAGGCTATCTGTCTCTTCGATGACCCACTGCCCCTCTCCAAACACTGCACAGAGCTACACAGAAAGAGTAGAAGATTCTGAGCTGAGCATATCCTGCCCTGGAAGATGAATTCCAGAGTAAAGCCTACACCCACTTGTTAACTTGCCAGCTTTCTCTGTCTTGAGAAAACTCAGAATCAAAGGTATATGAGTGTACGGTGAGGTGAGTGAGAAGAGCAGTGGGCGAGCTGAATTCATAAACAAGTGAAGGATTTCTGGTTCACAGAGGTTGGTTTTGTGTTTCGCAGAATTTCCTTTAGCGTAGAAGAGACTTTGAGAAGTCTTCCAGCCAGGCCAACCTCTGGGAAGTGCAGTTTGTTGGGAACAGAGAGCTCTGGGTTGGGGTTAGGGTGACATGAAGGAACCTAGGCGTGGGCTCCAAATCCTCTGCCATGACCAGCATGCTCTGCACAGTGGGCAGGCCATGATGCTGTGTTGGGGCAGGTGGCCCCCTGCACTCCTAACCCCAGAGCCTTTCAGCAGCAGACTTTGTGGGGTACCTGCAGCACCCAGCACTGACTGTCCCCAGATGACTAACTCCAGTCCCACAATGTCCAAGGGGTGCCTTCAAGGTCCTGGACTAGGTCTTACTCTTACATGTGTTATTTCACTTTCACAACCCCAGAAGTATTGTGAAGAGGTCCATTTTACAGATGGGGAAACTGAGGCTTAGGGAAGGTAACTTTCCGAGGGGCACATAGCTAATGAGCGGTAGGTGCAAAATTTGAACCCACACCTTTGAGACTCCTCAGTCCATCCCCTTAAAGAAACCAGAAGTCTCCCCAACTTCTGATTTACACAATGGTGTTCAGTGGTTACATCAGAATCTACAGTTTTTATTGCTGGGCTCACCTGAGCAATTCAGATTAAGAAGTTTTGGAATGCGGAGAAGGCAATGGCAACCCACTCCAGTACTCTTGCATGGAAAATTCTATGGATGGAGGAGCCTGGTAGGCCGCAGTCCCTGGGGTCGCACAGAGTCAGACACGACTGAAGTGACTTAGCAGCAGCAGCAGCAGTTTTGGAATGGGGTCTCTAGCTTCATTTTTTTTTCTTTCCTAGCTGTGCTTTTAACAAGTTCCTTGAGTCCACCCTTCCCTGGAAGAGCAGATAGCCCATGACGCTAGTGTTCCTTCAGCTGTCTCCAACTTACCGTGATGGACATGGTCTCCAGTTGTCAGTCCATGCTCCTACCCAGACCAAAATCCCAGCGTAAAAGTTAGTTTTTAGCTTTGAGATCTGTTCCTTGCCTCTGTGCTTCCCTCTTCCAGTTTCTTCTTTGGGAAGAGCGTAAACTTTTTGTCCACTTGGCGAGGCTACAGAACCCATTGATTTGATCAAATGCTAATCTGGGTGCTGCTCTGAAGGTAACTTGTAGATGGGGGTCAACATCAGCAATCAGTTACCTTTAAGTAAAAGATGACTTTCAATAGTGTGGGTGGGCCTTATCCAATCAGTTGAAGGCATTACCAGCAAAAAGTGAGATTTGTCCAAAAAAGAGGAGATTCTCCCTCCAGATTATAGCATTAACTACTGCCTGAGATTCCAGTCTGCCAGCCTGCCCTATGGATTTTGAAATTACCAGCTCCTTCAATTGGTTGGATGAACAACTTGAAATAAATTTCTTAATGAAATTTGATGCGTAATGAGTGATGCTATTGGTTTTGTTTCTCTGGAAAGCCCTGACTGGAAAGCCCATCTTTTCTGACCTCTTGATTAATTGTCCCCTCCTTCCCTTTCTCCCTCCCCCCTCCTCTCCTTCCCGTCTTCCTTCCTCCTTTCCCTCCTTCCTCCCCCTTTTCCTTCTTCCCTCCCTTCCTGCCTTTCTTCCTTCCATCCTTTTCCCCTCCTAGCTTTCTCTCTAGGATTCAACAATGCTGTTGTATGTCAGACCCTGCTCTGAGCCAAGATCATACAATCAGTGAAAAAGATGTCTCTCCTTCCCTCAAGGAGCTCACAAACCATTAGTCATACATAACATCGATAAGAGATTCGCAATTTATATCAGTACATCACTGTTGCTTATACTCTCTCCTATAAATCTGGACCTAACCCCTTGAGATAAAAGGCACAGGCATTATTCTCCTGTTAGACATAGGCAAGTGTAGACGCCTTGTGATTTGTGCTGAAGACAGGCGGTGCAAGAGGGAAGCGAGATCTCCTGGCCCCGCCCACTTTCCCACTGCCGCTGTTTCCCTGCACTATGCTCCTCCCCACTTCTCCTGGTTGGCTCTCACCATGCCCTCCTCAGCACGCCACCGGCTTATACTTGTTTATGTTTGTCTTCTAACACATTATATCATCTCTGCATCTCGGTTGTTTGTTTACATAAACGTTTCCTCTCTGTATTGTAAGCTTCTCAGGGGCAAGTTAGAATGCTTCATTCAGCAAACGTTTATTCAGCACTTGCAATGATACGGGCACACCTCATCTGCGAAATGGGAGCAGAACAGCATTTACCCCTGAGGGTTACCATCAGGGAGAAATGTTCTCATTTATATTAGGTGCTGAGAACGGTGTCAGGCACTCAAGAATATTAGCTATTGATAATTGTAACTACTGTCCTCAGCATCTCAGCAACGAGTAAATATTGGCTAACAGAATGACTGAATGGATAAATGAATAAATGTAGGATTCACATAGCCTCAGAATCATCCCATGTAATGTCTGCTAAAAAGTTAGAGTGCCTGAGATGGCAGTGAAGGAAAAATACATGTTGAACTGTGTGTGTGTGTGTTGCTCAGTCGTGTCTGACTCTTTGCGGCCCTATGGGCTATAGCCTGCCAGCTTCCTCTGTCCATGGAATTCTCCAGGCAAGAATACTGGAGTGGGTAGCCATTCCTTTCTCCAGGGAATCTTCCCTATCCAGGGGTTGAACCCTGGTCTCCCACATGACAGGCAGATTCTTTACTGTCTGAGTCACCAGGGAACAGACTTGTGCTCAAATCCCAGTTCCCCTTCCAACTAGACATATGCATTTGGGCAAGTCATGAACTTCTTCATGCTTCTGATTGCTAATTTGCAAAGAAAGTGTATCACAGTGGATGGTCTAAAAGGCTGACCTCAGTCCTCATGTCTGCCTGCCTTTGGTGTCAGGGGGTCATGGGGGACCATGCCTGCAGGTTTGGTCCAGAAGCTTGCAGGACAGAGCACCCCAACCCAGATCTGAAGGATGGACATTCACAGGTCTGCACTTGCTGGCTTTGGTTATTAGCAGCGAGGATCCTGATACCAGCTTTATAAAGTCAGCATTTGCTGAGTGGTCTATTGTGATCGGCTCAAAATAGCCTTCCGCCTCTGTGCGGGTATCAGGACTTCTAATACCCAGTAACTTCGTACTCAAAACATCAGCCAGCTATTGTATAACTCCAATGACAGCAGGCTCTTGCTACAAATCCTGAAAGCTGTCTCTTGGATACCCTTAACGTATTCATAACATTGGTATTTATGTATTTATCTCTGAAAACCATAACCTTGGAAAAAAGCATTTAGGGGAAAGAAGGCTGTAGTGATTAAAGAAAGCTCTGTTCATTTGAACAACATTAAATACAACTGGCATAATGACAACTGTGAGATCTGATAGAATATAGAGAAGGCTGCAAATAAAGGGCTTGTATTTTTTCCCTGATGTAACATAATGGTCACATTTTTCTTTCACAATGGTTTTGCCGAGATAAAGAACAAATTATACTGATTTGATTGCTACTTAGAAATACTTAAAATTGAAAAAGACAGCAGGTGGGCCTGGTTAGAAAGGATGGTTATTTTAGCGTAACAGATGCATGCATAAAACATCGCCTAGCCAATTTTTTAATCATAAGACCCCCCAAACTTTTTCTCTACTACTTTGCCTTGGGATGTAAGCAAGTGGGGGAAATGAGGAGGTGCTGCCAGAGGGCACCGTCTGGGTCCAAAGAGCCAGCCAGCCCTGGAGCAGCCTCTGGGAGGAGGGTGTTCTGTGGAGGTGGTGATCCCCAGGCCTGGTAGATTACAGATGGGGAGGCGGGGCTGGCCCCATGGGCAGTAGGAAGCCCAGAGTCAAGGGCTAAGTACACAGACATTTAGATCCCTGGAAACTTTGACAAATCCTCCTTGAAGATTTCTGAACAAGGAGTGTGTTTGGCTTCCCAGTGTTTCATTCATTACTGGGTGCCCTATTCCTGGGCTGTCTTCTGGCTTCAGAGTCACTCAAGTTCCCAGAAGGCAGAAGCCAGGGGTCTTATCCATCCTCTTTGGCTCCTGGTTTTTCCACTTCCAAGAAACACTAATTGGCAACTATGAAATGAAGACGTGCCCGGCTCCACTCCAAATGATGCCTTTTGGACCTTGCTCTGGCTTCTGGGCTATACCCCCATCTTCTCTGTTGGAAGGTGCCTGAAACATCGACTTGCTTACTTTTTGTTAAAAATGAAAGCATGACTTCATTCCAGGTGAGTGAGTCCTGGAATTTGGACTATAGAACAACACAGGTTTTCAAATGGCTTGTGTACGACAGAGTTTCAAAGCATGGCTTTGTCTTGCTTAACACAAAGCCTCTGATCTTTGCTCCAGCTTTCCTCACAAGCAGGCAGACAATCTCTTTCAGATCTAGAGGACAGAGTAAGCTGGAGCATTTCTGGCAGGAGCTGGGCAAAACCCCAGGTTCAGGATGAAACTAGCTCCCTCCCCAAAGCACCCTGCTTCTCCTTGCCTATTGCTTTGTTCTTCTTGGTTTGCCAGTGTTGGAAATCCATCCAATTTGTTTCTTTCTCTGAGCATTTGGCCTCAGTCAATTTCTACAAAGTGCTCACGAAGGTCAAACCCTTTCCTGTTTCTTCTTTACACTTTTTTAAAAAATAGTTTTTATTGTCGAATAGTTATGGGAAAAAATGGACGAGAATTCAATGTGCTCCCACATGCTCCATCCCAGTTTCTCCCACTGATAATATCTTACATTAGGATGATACATTTGTCATAACTAACAAGCATGTGGATGTGTTATTATTAACAAGCGTTGGTGTTATATTCAGATTTTGTTATTTTTTCACCCATGTCCTTTTTCTTTTCCAGGATTCCTTTCAATACACCACATGACCTTTAGTTGTCTGAATCCTTAGGCTCTCCTCAGCTGTAACAGTTTCTCAGACTCTCCTCAGTTTTGGTGACCTTGATAGTTTTGAAGAGTACTGGCCAGCTCTTGCGTAGAAAGAATGTGCCTCTGTCAGGATTTCTCTTATGCTTTGGTGGCTCAGGCAGTAAATAATCTGCCTGCAATATGGGAGACCCAGTTTCAATCCCTGGTTTAGGAAGATCCCCTGGAGAAGGGCATGGCAACCCACTCCAGTCTTCTTGCCTGGAGAATTCCATGGACAGAGGAGCCTGGCAGGCTATAGTCCATGAGGTCACAAAGAGTTGGAGCGGCTGAATGACTAACACTTTCACTTTTCACTTTCCTCATGGTTAGATTGGGATTATGGGGAGGAAGACCACAGAGGTAAGGGAGTCTTCTTATCAAGTGTATCATGGGCATATACCATCACCACTGAGGCTGGCCTTGGTCCCTTGGCTGAGGTTGTGTTTGTCAGATTTCTGCCTGTGAAGTTCCTCTTTCTTCCCACACAACACTCTTTGGAAGGGAGTCGCTGTTTGTTACACACACATAAGGAGTGTGGAGTTCTGCTCACTCCCTCATGAGGGAAAGCATCTACATAAATTATTTGGAATCCTTTCCCCCAGGAGATTTGTCTCTCCTTCCCCATTCATTTATTTATTTAATCATTTCTTTATACCAATATGGACTCATGGATATTTATTTTATATATTTATTTTGGGTTATAATAGCATGCTATATTATTTATTGGGTTGCTCAATTTTTTTTCCAGTTTTAGCCAATGGAAGCTTATTCAGGTTGGCTCCTGTATCCCTCTAATCTGCTCATCCTTTTATTTTTTTGTGGTTTTCCTTACTTTCTGATACTCTATTAGATGCTCTGGGCTCATCTTCCCAGCACCAGCCTTAGAATCGAGCATTTCTCCAAGGAACTTTCATTCCTTTTACTGGGGAGTGGGATTAAAAATCAAGGTCTAGGTGCTGGGTGTTCCTTAGATCTTTTGAAAGCTCAGACTCCTCTTTGTCCTACACAAATCTCTTTTTCGCATTTCCAATTAAGCACCTCCAATCTATCACAGTGGTCTCTCATCAGCTTAAAGTTGCCTCACAATCCACTATTTTCCCAAGTCCCTGGTATAACTAAACATACGCACAATGAGCCTGATGTACAGCTAATGAAGGAGTGGGCCACATCACAGAGAAGCTGTTTTTAGAAAGAACAGTAGTCACCACACAATGCTCTGTCCCTCCATCTCTGTATTGCAAGTCTCTTCAATGAAGACCATAACTTTCCATGCTGAAAGGTGAATAGAGACTCCAAGTGGACAAGAGCAAGAGGGCTGTTCCACACAAAACAGGTCACTGAGGAAGAGAAAAGAATTTCTTTCTTTGAAAGAACCAAAGACTGACCCGTGTGGGCTGAGTGAAGGGCAGCCATGCTTTCATAAAATACAGCCCAGGGCAGCCTCTCAGCTGGACCCACCTGCTGTCATTTGGGGAACTTTTTGGCTGATCAGACTTCGTACTTGCCCTGCTCCTGCCTTGATTTATGCCTTCTCTGTTTAGTCTTCTCCAACACTGATCATGCTCAGATACACAGTTAGAATACAAAAACTCTAACATAATCTTGAGATATCAGGGGGAAGATGGACCCTTGAGAATTATCTGGGTCAATTTCACACTCAGTGCCCAAGTCTGCTTTTCAATGTCCCCTTCAAATGATTGCCCAGCCTTGGTTTGAATTCCTCCTGCATCAGGGAAATCATTACTTTTCCAGGAAATCTACAATGTTGAAACACTTATAATTGTTTCTAGATGATTTTCTCATATTGGTACTACTTCTATCTCTCCTCAAAGAACCACTCAGAATAAGCTACAACTCCTTTTTCGCTTATATATCTGAAAGTGGTTTTCTTTCTTTAAAAGAAAAAAAACCCTACTTCTATATTGTGTATGTTTTCCTGTGTCTTTAAATATTCTTAGAAAATATGATTCTTAAAGCTTCCTATTATTCCATTGTAGTTATGTACTATAATTTATTTAACTATTCTCTTATTGTTAATATTGAGATGGTTTCCAGTTTTGGGTTGTTATATATAACATTCAGTGAACATCACATAAATCTTTGTCTATATTTCAATTATTTCCTTGGGTAGATTATTAGAAGTGGTATTACTGAGTCAAAGGGTGATGTTTAGCTTGTATTTTATTAGAGAATAGAGTTATTGTTATGTGAAAAGATCTGAGTATCACTCTGTGCTGTGACTCTAGAATGCTAAGATGAAAATTTTGAGTGGTTTGTGGAAGATGAGGACTGTCGCTGAAATATGGTAGCTCACTCTGTCTTTGAAGAAGTAGCTTTGGTGACCAGAAGTGTATCTTGTCCTGTGTTGATATGAAAGTACCTGGCTGATGCTTTAGCAAAAGTTTCAAGTCATGTTTTTTGGATGAGGGCAAATAAATCTGCAGGTGAGACCCTTAGCAAGTTGAAGCAGCATAGGCAGATGGAGTCATGTCAGCATCACTTTTGGGAAGGCATCCACATTCTGGAGACCAAAGTCAAGCTGTCCATAGTGATACATAGAGCAGCTATCCCACGGCCCAGTTGAAATACTGAAAAAGTCAGAGATTTTGCACATTCAGAAAAAAGGATGGCTGAAGAGTGAAAATTAGATAAAGGGATAGATTCCTCCTGAAAGGAAATCTGAACTGGAGAGAAGTTTTATACTTCTACTATACAGTTGGAATGATGAAGAGAAACAATAAAGTCTTGGCGTTTATTTCTGACTTTTATTTTAAGAAGACAGATGAAACAATACGTGCTGAGATATAAAAAGTTGGGATGCTGTGTGGTATTGAAGAAGAGTATCAACATTAGCCAACATCCATTGGATCATAGAAAAAGGAAGAGAGTTTCAGAAAAACATCTGCTTCTGCTTCATTGACTACACTAAAGTCTTTGACTGTGTGGATCACAACAAGCTGTGAGAAATTCTTAAAGGGATGGGAATACCAGACCACCTTACCTGCCTCCTGGGAAACCTGTATGCAGGTCCAGAAGCAACAGTTAGAGCCAGACATGGAACAATGGACTGGTTACAAATTGGGAAAGGAGTAGGTCAAGGTTGTATATTGTCATTCTGCTTATTTAAGTTATATGCAGAGTACATCATGTGAAATGCTGGGCTGGATGAAGCACAAGCTGAAATCAAGATTGCTGGGAGAAATATCAATAACCTCAGATATGCAGATGACACCACCCTTATGGCAGAAAGTGAAGAGGAACTGAAGAGCCTCTTGGTGAAAGTGAAAGAGGAGAGTGAAAAAACTGGCTTAAAACTTAACATTCAAAACACCGAGATCATGGCATCTGGTTCCATCACTTCATTGCAAATAGATAGGGGAAAAAATCACTGCAGATGGTGACTGAAGCCATGAAATTAAAAGACACTTGCTCCTTGAAAGAAAAGCTATGATAAACCTAAAAAGCATATTAAAAAGCAGAGATATTACTTTGCCAACAAAGGTCTGTCTAGTCAAAACTATGCTTCTTCCAGTAGTCATGTATGGATGTGAGAGTTGGACCATAAAGAAGTCTGAACCCTGAAGGATTGATGCTTTTGAACTGTGGTGCTGGAGAAGACCCTTAAGAGTCCCTTGGACTGCAAGGAGGACCAACCAGTCCATACTAAAAGAAATCAAACCTGAATATTCATTAGAAGGCCTGATGGTGAAGCTGAAGTTCTAATACTTTGACCGTCTGATGCGAAGAGGTGACTCATTAGAAAAGACCCTGATGCCAGGCAAGATTGAAGGCAGGAGGAGAAGGGGACGACAGGATGAGATGGTTGGATGGCATCACTGGATTCAATGGACATGAGTTTGAGTAAGCTCCAGGAGATGGTGAAGGACAGGAAAGCCTGGCATGCTGCAGTCCATGGGGTTGCAAAGAGTTGGACATGACTGAGTGACTGAACAACATCAACATTGGCACCAGAGGGAACTAGAATTAACCCTGGCCTTTCCCACAACTAGCCAAGTAACCATGGATAAGTTAATTTCCCTCTTGAGCCTTGGGTTCCTCTTCTAGAATATGGAAATTAGGATTCTTACTTCATAGGCCTGCTGGGAAGGTTACATAAAATTAGATGCAAATAGTAGTTTAGTAGCTTCCATAGGGAAGGTGCCTGGTTAGTGTTCTCTGTTGCTGTCATTTCTGCTGTGAGCTGGAAGCTGCGTGCCCACGCATACCATGGAGAATTTCAATATCATTCAGACTACAGAAAGTGTGACCCAAGACACAAAGTGAAGACAATGTTGATTTATCTCAATGATGTGGCCCTTTAACCACACTGCCAACTTGCTATCTTCCTCTAGTTCTTAAAGGAGCCATGCACAGATTCTGAAAGTTTTAGAAGATGGGGTATTAGAATTGCTATTGAACCATTAGTCCTGGGAATGGGGTGGGCACTGAGGAAGGGGTGGTACTCTCCTGTTGGAGGTGAGGACTGTTTAGGGACCAGAAGAGAAAAGAGAAATGACCTTCTCTTGAAGAGAGGTACCAGACCCCAAAATAAGATGAAGTAGGGCTGCCTGACCTAAAGTCACAGTTGTGACAACTGCAGATGCCGAGAGGCTAGACAGTAGGCAGCCTGGGCTCTTTACCTTTAAAAGGGCCATTGTCTGGACCATCTCATTCTCCTGCAACTGACCTCAGCTCCACTCTCCCTGCGGGGCCTGCCTCTCACTATCTGAGGAGCTCCTAACATCAGACCCACTATTAAATTCTGGTCTTTTCCTTGAGCTCAGCCTTTGTCTCTGCTCTGTTGACTTACCTCTCTCTATTCACAAACACGTGCAGGCCTCTGGCCTGCTTCACTTTTTATCCAATCCTGATCTGGACAACTATCGTCCCAAGACTCTCCCCCCATGCCCAAGCTTGGCTCCACTGTGTCCCCTGCTTCTTTCCGAGCCAGTGCCTGTTCACAGTCTTTCACGTGGCTTCTGCTGGCATAGTATATGCTCCCCTTTCATGAACTTGGCACTACATCCCTCTGGAACCATGCTGAGAGATAACACAAGTGTCACTGCTAAGGGCAACAATGAATCATCCCTCTTCTTCAGTGATCTAGCAGCGTCCGTGGACTGAACTCCATCTGTCCACTGAGAGAAGTCAATGGAGGTCACTGCCCAAGACATTAAGGTTCAGTCTTTTTGTCTGCCTCCTGGATGGCTCCAAAGTTCCGTATTTCTGATGAGATCTATTGAAGCCTTAGGGAAGGAAAGACCCTAGTGGTTCAAACCAGCATGCCTGGATTCCTCTAGAAACAGCAGAAAGCCCCTTTAGGAGCTGTTTGTTATTTATTAGATTGATGAGAGTCCATTCCAGGAGAGATGTTCCCCAAAGACGCTGGAGCAATGGTAACCCAGCAAAGACAAGAGTAAGGAACAGAAAATGGAATCAGCATACCTAAGCTCAGGCAGGCGGAACCAGCTCCTCACTTGCCAACTGCGCAACCTGGCAAGTCATCAAACCTCCTGAGCCTTCGCTGCTTCATCTGCAAAATGAGGATGAAAGGAAGACCTTTCTGACGGTGTGGGTTTGAAGATCAAATAAAATAATAAATGTGAAACCATATTGCGAAATGTCAGGTGCTTTTTAATGTTAGTTATTAATAGTAATATGTATTATTATTAGCCTATGATTCCACAGGATGCTCTAGCAACAAAGAACAGAAAAAAAAAAAAAAGGACCCAGACTGGCTTAACCACAGGGAAATTTATTATCTCCTATAACAGGAGATTCAAAGGTAGATCAAGCTTCAGGGTGTGGGGGCTCAAGGTCTCAGTGGTGTCTTCAGCACCTAGGTTCTTTTTGTCTCTCTCTTCTGCCATCCTGGATGTTAGCTTGATCTGTAGCCTGGTCTAAAATGGCTTAGCAGATACAGACATCACCTGCAGAGACAATGCTATTCTGAGAAAGGAGAAAGACTCTCTCTCCCTGTGACTCTCTCTTGGGAGAGGGGGAAGTTTATCCCAAGCCCTCCAGTACCTTCCTCTCATATTTCTATAAAAATTGGTTCATAGATCCATTCCTACAACAATCAAAGGCAGGGGGCCCTTGGGCCAGTCAGGTTCATGGGTTTGCAGGTGGGATGGTATGGGACATGGGGGCTCTAGCAGGAAGAAAACTGGCGTGATGAGTGCTGGGTAGATACCATAGCATCTAGTACCAATAATTATCATTTTTGTCATTAGACTGTTTGCTCTGAAGGTAGGGACTGTTTCTGTGTGGCCTTATATATCCCCAGTGCCTCTTATAGCAGTGATCCCCAACCTTTCTGGTATGAGGGACTGCTTTTGATGAAGACAATTTTTCCATGGACTGGGGTGGGGGACGGTTTGGGGATGATTCTCATAAGAAGCATGCAACCTAGATCCCTCACATGCACAGTTCACAGTAGGGTTCACTATGATTGATGCTGAGAACCTAATGCCGCCGCTGATCTGACAGGAGGTAGGGCTCAGGTGGTAATGCAAGCAATGGGGAGCAACGTAAATACAGATGACAGTTTGCTCACTTGCCAGCCACTCACCTCCTGCTCTGCAGCCCTGTTCCTGTGGACTGATACTGTTCTAGGACCTGGGTATTGGGGGCCCCAGTCTTACAGTACCTGGGATGTTGTAGATGCCACTGAAATATTTGTTGAATGAAATAGGTGGCAGGAAAAGCGAGATATGATGGGATGCCACCACTTGGGTGGACATGCTCACTATATAACAGACACTGCTTGCTGAGTGTCGGGGCTGTGTTCTCACTTACTCTCATGCTTCCTGCATGGGATACAACATCTTCTACATCCTACATGCTCCACAAAAATGTGAGTGGATTGCACTTATTTTATGGAAGATGTTATTAGTTAGTAATGATTGCAGATGCTTCCCGAGTGCTGCTTCTATTCCAGATGTTGGGATAAGGAAGCACTTTATATGTATTTGTTCCTGTAATTGTGAGTTAGGTACTATAACACTTCCCACTTTACAGCTGGAACAACTGAGACACAGAAGCCTTGCTCTGAGTATGTAGGTGGTTCATAGGTGGTGAACCAGCTCAGGGGGACTCAGGGCACCTGCTCTTAACAGAGTACGCAGCAAAGCTCCGCCTTTATGCTGCTTCTGATAGACCCCATAGCTCACTTATTGGATGGAGGAGACCATGGTGGAGGAGGAAAATTCCTGGGTGGGTCAGGAGCCCCCTGTGATCCTTCTTCTGATCACAGAGTCAGGTCACTCCCATGTCCACCTCCCTCCCTGGGGAGCATTGTTTTTCTGGAGAAGCCCACCATACCTCACTGTTTATCAGCGAGCAAGCACCCCAGCAAGGCCGTTCCTCCCATTTGTCAGGAAGGGGGACAATTTACGGGGCTGCCACTCTGCAGAGCTAGGAAGGAGTCAGGCTGCATTAGTGGGGGCATTGCTGCTGCCACCAGCCAGGCCAGGCTGGGTTGACTTGTCCATTCATTGGTAGGACTGGGTGCTTCCTGGAGGCAACTCCCTCTCAGAAGGAGCTTCCTGTACACTGGAAAATAATGGAGGAGAACTGGCCTCTTGTGAGCTTCTGGTTCCATGTCCCTGTCCTGGTCACAAAAAGTATATCTATGAAATCATAATAATAATCACTTATTGAACATTTATTATGCACCAGGTGCTATTCTACTATTTGAAGCACTTTGCATGTATTAAATCGCTTATTCCTCAGAGTAAGAACCTCCTTTTGTGTCCACTATGCAGATGAAGAAACTGAGGCATAGAGTAGCTGAGATACTGGTAAGTGGCCAGGTTAGGTTCCAAACTCATTGCCAATGCTTCCCAAGCCCTTGCTGCATGTCAGACCCCTCCTCAGGGCCTTACATGCTCCTTCTGGTTGATTCTGCCCAGCAGCTAAGATAGAAACTATTCCTGTTCAAGGAAACCAAAGGTGAGGGGTTAGGTAACTTGCCCAAGGTCACAAAGTAGCAAGATGAGCTGGGATTCCAATCCAGGCAGTCTGCCTAGGTCCTCAACTGGCTGACGCTAAGCTTCCATTTCTCTTTTGCAAGAAATAAGGGCAGTTCATCGTCAGAAACAGTTCAGTCCAGCTTGTTTCTTGTATTAACTCCCTGCCATCCTTCCAGTTCTTTCCTTTGGGAAGCTCTTCCTCAGGCCCAGGAATCCCACACGTGATCTAAGACTAGATGCTGGTTGGCCCTGGATCCTCTAAGCCCGAGTTGTAGAGATCCTCAGGTTCCTGTGACTAGAAGGAGCTCCATGAGGTCACTGTGCTGTCTTCCGGCCCAGGCAGGGCTGCTCCAACTCAGTCTTTCTGTTCTCTGATGGATTTGTCCTGATTTTTCCAGTGGGCAGTGAGTATCCCCAATGTGAAGATAGAGGTCTGGCCTGAACCTGCACTCAGAGGGCCCTTGCTCTGACAGTGACCTAAGCCCCTGGAAGGGCAAGGTGACAAAGAGGTACTGTCTGGAGAACCAACCAAAGTAACCCACAGCACCCTGCCAGCCCCGCCCCTGCATGACAGCTTGAAAACAATTTGTCCGGCCTGTGAGTAATGTCTAGTCACTAAATGCTAATTAATTTGCTGTTGCATTTGAGTTAATTTATGGGGTGTTCTCTTCACCAAGTAAATTTTAATTAAGAAGAGTAAAACAAATGACAAAGTAATTTCCCCCAAAAAATTAATTTTCAAGTAAACATGAACCATTGTTTTCCTTTGTATCAATGATGAAAGTTAAAATGAAGCCTCCATAGCTGCCCCTGCCCCCTACCCCACCTCTCTGGCTTTTAAGGATGAAGTTTGAACTTAAGCCAGGCATTGGGAGGAGGGCAAATTAGCAGTTAGGCAGGGCCAAAGGAACTGGGAAGAGAGCCTTCGAGAAACCGGGTTAACAGGCCTCTGAGAAATGCACTGGTGTTAACTCTCTGGTGTTGATGGTGTAGAATTTTCATCGAACACTGCACCTTTTAGGAGCTGAGACGGGAAAAGCTTACTGTATGTGCTTCTTGTAGAAACACTCAATGAGGAAACAAGAGGTGAAGGCATTTTATTATTTTTTTAATTCATCAAGTTGCATAACCAAATAGTGGCTCTTGCCAGGTGGTGCTAGTGGTAAAGAACCCTCCTGCTGATTCAGGAGAGGTAAAAGAATCCACTTGATCCCTGGGTTGGGAAAATCCCCTGGAGGAGGGTATCACAACTCACTTCAATATTCTTGCCTGGAGAATCCCATGGACAGAGGAGCCTGGCAGGCTACATAAAAGAGTCAGACATCACCGAAGTGACTTAGCACGCATGCACGTATAATCAAATAAGAAAGAGGAAACCGGAAAGCATCTACTTGCAACTTGCCCAGGCACCGCCCTGGGAAACTTTACAGAGCTTCTCTCAGCTCGCCTGTCTAACAGTTTCAGAGGAGGGTGTTTCCTATCAGCTGCCATATTAGAAGCGAGGAAACTGAAGGCTTTAAGGCCACATGACCAGTGGGTCAGATTTAAAACCTGCTTTGCGGCCTCCAAGCTTTCCACATCATCCTGCTGTCTCTTTGATTACATGTGTCACAAAGTGATTTTTGAAATCAATTTGCAAGGCTGCGCTGGGTCTGCTGCCCAGAGCTTGCTGCTGCTGCCGTTCTATGTCTGGCTCGATGGAGAGTTGGGAATTGGGGTGATGATGGTGGGGGTCTGTGGGTGGTGGAGCAGATCTGTCGCGGGGAAGACCCACCCCAGAGGAGCCTCGGAGGTCAGAGGACCATGGCGGAGTGCAGGGTCGAGGTAGGGACAGACCGAGCAGACCTCAGAGGGGGGTTTCTCCCATGCTGTCCCCTGCCCACCCCACCCCTCCAACTCTCCCTGCAGCCTCTGGTTCCTGAATCAATGCCGAACCTTCTCACTGGGGAGAGTGAAAGCATGAAATCCAGTCTCAGGGCGGGCGGGCAGAGGTGAGGGCGGCCAGCCTGGGGAGCAGAGTCCCTGCTGTGGTCACCGGAGGAAGGCGCTAACTTTAGGGTATCTGGCTTCCGAGAATCCTGCTTGTCCTGCCGCAGTCACCGGGGGCTCCTATGAAAGTATGGATTTGTCTGGGTTTCTCTGTTTAATCCCAAATCTGTCAGGCCTTGTTAAATTTGATGGGGCCTGAAAGGTCTGGTGTTAAGCAAATACTCGGTGACCAGAGTCTTTGATGAGAATCAAACTGCAGCTTAATCCTGAGGTAATGGCTTTGCCCATAATCCCAGGAGGCTGGGGATAAGTAAGGGGGAGGCAGAATCCAGGAAGCCGCCTGGAGCTAAGCGTGGAGTGAATGGGGACGGAAGAAGGAGGGAGGAGAGGTCGGCCGCCCCTGCAGCTGGGAGTCCCCAGTGAACCCAGCGTCCCATCCCTTGGAGTTGGAGGACGTCCAAACAGCCACCTAGGGGATGCCTCCTGCCAGAATGGGGGTGAGGCAGAGAGAGCTCCCTGTTTATGCAGATGGCTTTGGACAAAGATAAAAACTGAAGGGAGACCAGGAGAAAAAGGGATTAAACTACTTCAAGATCCTCAAGTGGGCAGGCCCCGGGGATTCCCCTGCCCGGTCTGGGCAGAGTTGTCCAAGCAGAGGGGTTGCCTGAGGGACCCCCGCCTCCTCCTTGTAGGAGGCCAGGCTCTGTAGGCAGCAGGCTGGGGGAGAACAAGGACCTTGATCACCACCAGACTCGGATGCAGGGGCCCAAGTGGCTGCACTTCAAGTCCTCTTGCTGGCAAGGGTGCTGGACGCCCTGAGCTGGGCACAGTGGGATGGGGGACTGGGAGGAATGGGTTGGGGACAATCAGGAGGCAAGTGCCAGGCGGTGGCCACATTCTGCCACCTTCTGTACAAACCAGGGTTGATCACACTGCCTCCAGCTGCTCTGAAGAGGGCTGCTGTGCTCTGTCAAGGTACCTGATTAAACATTCATGGGGAAAAAATAAATAAAATAAACATTCTGCAAAGAGATGCTTAAGCAATCAGGCGCTTCAGGGGGTGGGTTCCCACAGCGCCGTAACCACAAGCCCTGGGGGTAATCGGCATTTAATATCTCCAGAAGCTCCTGGGTTCCACACCCAGGGGCTGTTGCCTTGGCGTCCCTCCCGAGAGGCCCCTGCCCTCCCGAGGAGTCTGGGAATCTCAGCTGTTTCTCTTTCTTTCCTTCTCACTTTGCTTCATTGCGTTAAATACCACCTGTGCGGGAGGGAGGGAGGGAAGAACCAGCTCTCCCAGGGAAGGAGGTGGGGATGGAGAGTCACCCTGAGGGAAGTCAGACTCTCCTGCAAGGTGTGAGCTTCCTGAAGCCTGTGTGGCCTTTGATATGGTGGGTCAGGATGCTCAGTCCTTCCTCTTGTCACTGAACAAGTGCTTATGGAACTAGGAGAAGACGTGTGTGTGTGTGTGTGTGTGTGTGTGTGTCCTGCCTTCTCAGAACTGGCAAGTTCCCAGAGGGGTATTAATAAGAAAGCTGACAATGAGGATGGGTGATAGTAGGCACTTGGCAAGTGACAGATGCTGTTCCAGATGCTTTAGTGCACTGTTCCATTTAACTTTCATAACCACTCAGTGAGGAAGATGCTGTTGGCCCATTTAACAGATGTAAACAGGCACCGAGAAGTCACTGGCTCAAGTCATACAGAGCAGGGATTTGAACCCAGGTACCTAGACTTAAGGGTCATGCTTTACCACAGCTGCCTCTAGATAACTAACTATATCAAGTGTGCTTTGGCAGGGGAGGCCTTCCAGAGGGGGTGAGTCCTCTGGTGTCCTCAGAATCTTAGCTGAGTCCTCTAAAGCACTGGATTTGTTCAACTCAATAGCAAGGTGGTTGGGGGGTGGGAGCAGGGAGTGGGGAGCACACTCCCAGAGACATGCACACAATTTGAATCCCAGGCATCCTCTAGTGTCCAGGTGAGACTGTCCCAGGACTCGCTTCCTCTCCTAAGCGCACTGCCTGCAGAAATAAACACGTAGTGACAGCATCTGAGGTCTGGGGGCCGGGGTAGCCAGGGGCTCCTCTGGGTGCTGTGGGCTACTTGGGCGTCTGGGGAGGAGGAACGCTGACACCCGGGCAACTGAACGAGTGTTGGACTAATGCGCTGGTTAAAGAAGTGAAGTAAGTGTAGGGGCTCATCTTCTGGCAGTTTCCATCTTTCTGGCAGCAAAAGCAAGCTCTACAGACCAGAAGAGTTTTCTTGGCATATTAAAGTAATTCATCGTGCATCTGTAGTCAAGTACACACCCACGCCCTCTTATTCATATGGTGTCTCTTTTAATTGGCTTTCTCCGTAGCTAATTACTTGTCAGGTAGACGGTTACTCATTGCACAGAGGACATCTATCCATCAGGACATGGGCAAGGCCAGGGCCACAACTTTGTGGGGAAGCCATCATTCGGAGAGCAGGCCATAGGGCCAGGTGGGGTCTCGAAGTGGACTCCGGAAAGTGGTAACCTTGGAGATAATCAGGAGATAATGGAGGGAGGGGGCCAAAAGGCCAAAGATGTGTGTTCAATTCCTCATCCTTCCATCCTTCCTGAGTATGTCACTTTGCCAGGAGCTGGATTCACCACCATTCAGGATGGCATCACTGTGATATGTCCCAAGATGGGACTTGTGGGATCCGAAGGTTCCAAATACGCAGCTTCTGAGGAGAAGCTGGACTTCTCGTCATCCCTGAATGCTCTTTGGCACTCCATGCAGGGCATTGGAAATGAACTGCTGTGGTGGAGACCGTGGGTATACATACTTACAGCTCAGAGTCCCATCTCTTGATTTTGCAGAGAAAGGAAAAGAAGGCCAGGGAGGGCAACTAAACTACTTGATGGCACACAGCAAAGTCCGGACCTGCACGCAGCTCTCTAGACCCTGAGTGCGTGGTTGTTTTCATACTGCTTTGCCAGTTACGGGGGCTGAATGCACCCTTGATGACAGACAGGAGAGAGTTGTTCAGCAGCTGACCTAGGAAGGGGTGCATTTTCTTCTGGATGGTGCTCTCCCCAGCTCTCTCTTTATGCATTAAGAAAAACAATTATTGCATATTTTAATGCATATAGATGGAATCTAGAAAAATGGTACAGATGAACCTACTTGCAGGGCAGGAATAGAGACACAGACATAGAAAACAGACTTGCGGACGCAGTAGGGGAAGGAGAGTTCAGTTCAGTTGCTGAGTCGTGTCCGACTCTTTGCAACCCCATGGACTGCAGCACGCCAGGCCTCCCTGTCTATCACCAACTCCTGGAGTTTACTCAAACTCATGTCCACTGAGTCAGTGATGCCATCCAACCATCTCATCCTCTGTCGTCCCCTTCTCCTCCCACCTTCAATCTTTTCCCAGCATCAGGGTCTTTTCAAATGAGTCAGCTCTTCGCATCAGGTGGCCAAAGTATTGGAGTTTCAGCTTCAGCATCAGTCCTTCCAATGAATATTCAGGACTGATCTCCTTTTGGATTGACTGGTTGGATCTCCTTGCAGTCCGAGGGACTCTCAAGAATCTTCTCCAACACCACAGTTCAAAAGCATAAATTCTTCTGCGCTCAGCTTTCTTTTTAGTGAGAGAGGGTGGGACCAATTGAGAGTAGCATTGAAACATCTACATGTGTACAATAGACAGCTAATGGGAGGCTGCTGTATAACACCGGGAGTTCAACCCAGTGCTCTGTGAGGACCTAGAGGGGCGGGATGAAGGGGGGAGTTGGCAGGGAGGTTTGAGAGTCAGGGGATGTACGTATACTGAGAGCTTATTCATGTTGTTGTATGGTAGAAACCAATATAACATTGTAAAGCAATTATCCTGCAATTAAAAAGAAATAAATTTTTTAAAAAGAAATGCTTTCTTTAGGAAGTGGGAATCTCGGGGCGAGGTAAGGTTGCTGTGGACTTCACTTTCTGTATCTGTCCGGCAGAGTCCATTGAGAGAGACAGGCCTCACAGAGGCGAGTGAAGAGCGTTGCCCTGCTGTCAGGGAGGATGAGGGCTGAGCCGCTGATCGATGGCTTCTGCAGGTGACATCCCAGTGAGGCGGCTAGCGGAGGTTGGGGCTTGAAGTCACGTGGAGTGGATGGTCTCTGTCTGGCCCGCACATGCGCACACGTATTAGGGGAGGGACACAGCCGTAGCGACAGTGGCTATGATCTGCTGCTTCTCTGTGAGGAGTGATACTATCTGTTTTGCTAAGGATTTCCCAGCCTCCTCAGGCATTTGGTACCAGCTCCCATCCCGGGAGCTTTGTGCCCAGGCTGAACCCCCTCCCTCTCCTGGGGTGAGTTTAGTAACAGACCTCAGAGGTGATTTCAGTGGTGTATCTTGGGGTTTAGTGGAAAGTTCATGAATGAATGAAAATCGTAGGTTTGCCTTTTACTAGTCATAAGACCTTAATATCTCTGAGCCTCAGATTTCCCGTCTGTATAATGGGACTGTTGTGGGTGATCCCATGACACAGACGATAATGTATTAACTAAACGGTGGTCCTCCTATCCCTAAACTAGTTCCAGATTAGCCTGGAGCCCTCTCAATAAAGGGTCCTTATGAGCATTTGCAAAGAAAAAAAGGCAAGAGGCTGAAAAATGTGTGTTAACTCTAAATCATCATTCACAAGTCTGTAGTATTTACTAGACAAAAAGGATGGTTTCCATAAGCAATGGAGCTTTGCTAAGGGCAAGCTCTTATCTGTGTAACATAGCTTTTATGTTAGATTCTGAGCAAGCAGCTATTTTCACTTTGGGATGAAGAATGGAAGCAACCAGAATCCTTGACTTCTGCCCTGTCCAGACAGGGCTTTTCGAAGTTGCTGTTTAGTCATTTCAGTTGTGTCCGACTCTTTGAGACCCAATGGACTATAGCCCTCCAGGCTCCTCTGTCCATGGGATTTCTCAGCAAGAATACTGGAGTGGGTTGCCATTTCCTTCTCCAGGAGATCTTCCCAACCTAGGGAACGAATTCAAGTCCCCTGCATTGGCAGGTGAATTCTTTATTGCTGAGCCACCTGGGAAGCCCCTTTTGGCACATTAGAGATGCCCTTAACACAAATTTGACCTAAAGGATGCCGTGGTTTCACCAGCTGTGAAACCTTGTGAGAGTTGCCTAAACTGTCTGTGCCTCAAGTCCTCTCATCTATAAAACAGGGACAATACAGTCCCTATAACCTGGACCAGAACTAACTGGGTTAGTACACGGGAGCCACTGGAACTCAGCGGGTGCTCACAAAATGTTAGCAGCTATTACTGTTACTTGGCTTTGGTATCAGAACTAAATGTCAGGTCCCAGCCCTGCCACTAATTAGATGTGGTAAATCGGGTTGTTTTTCTGTCTCCGTAAGCCTCAGTTTCTCATCCGCTGAATGGTCATACTCATGGGACTGTCTTATGGGCTGGGAGGAGGATTAGATGAGATCTGAGGGACCCGAAATATGTGGAACAGTGTCTGGAACATGGCAAACACTCAGCAAAATTTCTGTTTTGTGTAATATTATACAGGGATCCCTGCACTGCCCACTGGGATCCTCTCCATGGCCCACTGCCTCCTGGTATTCACTCCCAGACACACTGGTACATGCCTGGGAGAGTGGGATCAGTGAAGTCTTCAAAACCTGGAGGTCTCCCATTCTTTTTAAAAAATATATCTTATTGAAGTACAGTTGGTTAATAATTTCTTCTGTGCATCAAAGTGATTCAGTTATACATGTATATATATACATATATATATAAATATAATTTTTTCCATTTTCTTTCACACTGTGGCTTATCACAGGATAGTGAATATAGCTCTCTGTGCTATCCAGTAGGACCTTGTCTATGCTTTCTATATGTAATGGTTTGCATTTGCTAACCCCAAACTCCCAGCCCATCTCTCCCCTACCTCCCCAGACCTATTCTGATTTGCAAGCCTGCTTTAAGTAACACAACTGCCTTACAGGTATGGAGCACTTCCTATTGTTTCAAACATATTTTTCAAATATAGACATGAATCACATTCAAATAATTCCCTGTCTTGAACCTTTGTTAGTCCTCACAAAAATTCTAGAAGATAGGGTGTATATTATTACTCTTTTCTTTTTTTTTAATAGATAAGGATCCCTGGAGAAGGAAATGGTAACCCACTCCAGTATTCTTGCCTGGGAAAGCCCATGGACAGAGGAGCCTGACAGGCTACAGTCCATGGAGTAGTAAACACGACTTAGGGACTGAACAATAACAACTAAGATGAGGAAACAGGGGCTCGGAGAGGTTAAATGATTTATCTGAAGCATTCACCAAGTTAACTACATGCTCTGGTCCAAAATTCGTGGTTCTGCAAGAATAATAAGCACTTATGGATTGTTTTACAGTTAAGAAAGACTTTCTCATGCGCTATCACATCTGACTGTCACAGTGACGCTGCTGGAGTAGGTCTTCTTAATACGCCTGATGCACAGACCCAGAAAGGTCTGCTCACCATCACCCAGCAAACAAATGATGAATGCAAGGTTTAAATTCATGTTTTCTGGTTTCTTTTGTGTGTTCTTTCTACTTGCCATTTTCAGTTCAAAATCCAGCTTAGCTAAAGGCAGAAAAGGGCAAAAAAACCAAAAACAACCCCCAAAACACCCAAACAAGACACCAGCTGAAGAGAGGCAGCCGCTCCCCCAACACAGGAGGGCCACCCAGGGATTTCCGACAACAGCGTGGATCAAGGTATCCAACAGAAAGCATGGAACTCTCCCAGCCAGCCTTCCACCGAAAGGTGTAATTAGGGAGCTGACAGGCTGCACGCGCAATGCTGCTAATGGGTCCACTTGCGAGAGGGGCCTGGAGCGCACCGGTAATTTGGACAGAGTGGTGCACTCAAAGGAGACCCAGGCTTCAGGCGCCCTGCCTGACACCTCCTCCCTGACCCGGGGCCAGAAGCATCCCCAGGACACAGGAGGAAGGGGCTCGGCCTAGACCCCATGGGCGACACAGAGATATTTGCCGTGGTGCTTGCCGCACATTATGCTAGAAGTGTGTCAGATTTCAGAGGCAGTCTGGGCGGGAACCATGGAAACAGGTTAGGGAAGAGAAGCAGCTGATTGCTGTTGTCGTGTTTGTGAGGGAAGGATGAGCTGGAGGGAGCCGCCCTCCCTCCTCCACATCCTCGGCTGTGCCTCCCAGTCCTGACCCCCCACCCGCCCCCGGGGCCCTTGGCAAGGAGCCTCCCTCCCAAGCACACAGCCGCATCAGGGAAAAGAGGGCCAAGGACCGACTGTGTTGATCTGTGAGGCTGCTCCCCTGACTCTCATGCAGATCCCCCAGCCCCGTTGGAACAACCGGTTCCCAGGCACTGAATCCCCACTAGGTGCCACACACAAGGGATGCTTCCCCTACATTATCTTCAACCCTCCCAGCAACTCTCAAGTTGGCAGCCTTACCCTCATCGCGTGGCTTCCCAGGTGGCACTAGCGGTAAAGAACCCGCCTGCCAGTGCAGGAGACGTGAGAGACACAGGTTCCATCCCTGGGTCAGGAAGATCCCCTGGAGGAAAGCATGGCAACCCACTCCAGTATTCTTGCCTGGAGAATCCCAAGGACAGAGGAGCCTGGTGGCTATAGTCCATGGGGTCACAAAGAGTCGGACGTGAGTGAAGAGACTTAGCACGCACGATTCACAGCAGGATGGAGATGGGATCCTTTCGCTTTCTGCCAGTGGGGCTATTCTCTGGACCCAGGCGCAGGCACGAACGCCGCGTGCTGTAGGGTTCCGTCTCTAGGAGGCCTCACCAGCTTCCCTCTTCTCCTGCGCCTTAGCGATGCCATCACCATGGTTCCCATACTCTGGAGCAGAGAATCCATTTTCTCTTCTAGTCAAGAGCAGGGGGACGGCTCTGGATAAAAAAGCTCTTGAAGAGCAGCCCGGGTCGCATGGGGGTGTGGATACAGGGCAGAGGGGCCGACAGTGCAGCCTGCACCGCAGAGCCTGAGGGCAGTGGGGGCATCCAGCTGCAGTCCGCTCCCAGGTCAGAGAGCTGTCTGTGAGACTGAAGGCGGAGGACCCAGAACCCATCCTGGGAGAACAGCGCCCAGCTCTGAGGCGGCACGGCAGGGATTTTCAGCACCCCAAACCTTCTGGCCCCTGAGAGCCTGGAGCTTTGCTTTCAAGTGACTGAGATGAGAGACTCACACCTAAGGGTGTTGGTTCCATGCAGAGTGGGGTGGGGTAGGGAGTCGGGAGGATATTCCGAGGACTGGGAGAGAGGGATAGACACCTTCGCACAGGGCTTTCTGATTGGCTGGGGAGGATGTGCCCTGGCTTTCTAGGGGAGGAACACTTTTTACTCTTCTCTGGGAGCAAGGTTGAAAAAGTCCACAAATAACTTCTTCTTCTTCTTTCTTTTTTTGGTAAACTCAAGTAGAAAAAAGTACTTCAAGACAGGACAGAGAAGATGCCAGTACAGGTGTTATGGATACCTAACTGTGTGTGGAATACTGTATCTGCTTCTTTCTGTTCTGGAAGAGACATTCCTGTTCTAAGCAAAGCCCTCATCTGTGAGTGTGTGTGTATTTTTAAATTGTATTGGTAACTGTTATTAGTGAAAAAATAGAGAAATTCTCTAAAGACAAAAAGTTAAACAATAAAATGGAATAATTTTAAAAGAGTGGGAAGAGACAAATGGGAACCATGAATTAAATTCTATTCTCTCAAATATCATGTACCTTAAAAAGCAAAAGCCACGCAATAGCTTAGGATTAATAACCAATTCAGAAATGAAGATTTCTGGTTCTTGTTGACATAGCAGTACAATCTTTGATAACTTTCAATCCTAAGAACTGAGAAGACAGCAAACATGGTTAATATCTTCCAACATAAGAATCTATAGAAATGACATGTTAATAACCTGTTGTTGTTGAGTCGCTAAACTGTCTGACTCTTTTGCAGCTCCATAGACTGCAGCCCTCCTCTGTCGGTGGGATTTCTCAGGCAAGAATACTGGAGTGGGTTGCCACACCCTTCTCCAAGGGAATCTTCCTGACCCAGGGATTGAACCGGGGTCTCCTGCATTGGCAGGCGGATTCTTTACCACTGAGCTACCTGGGAAGCCCAATAACTTTTACTGATTATTTAATGAATGGTTGACTTTCCATCCTGATGGTTTAGGGCCACATAGACTACCAGCCTGAACATTTCAGTTCTAATCATCTCTCATTCTTTAACCTGGTGACTTTGTTTTTATTTTCTTATTTTTTATTGAAGTATAGTTGACTTACAATATTATATTAATTTCTACTGTATAGCAAAGTGATTCAGTTATACATATATATATATATATACAAACATTCTTTTTAATATTCTTTTCCATTATGGTTTATCATAAGATACAGAATATAGTTCTCTGTGCTATACAGTAGGACCTTGTTGTTTATCCATTCCATGTGTAAAAACTTACATCTGCTGACCTCAGCCTCCCCTTTCGTCTGTGTTTATGATCTCTTTCCTCAGGAAACCAGGCCCAGGGTGATCACCTCACCTTGTAAATTCTGCTTCTACCTGCCACTGATGCTTCTTCTCAATCTTTAGAAAGTCTTTTCCTTCTAAGACTCTCCCTAAATCCTGCATCCCCTTTTCCTTCGGTACTATCTCTTGTCTTTCACCATACCTTTTCTTTAAAGAGTGATCAACTTTTGTCACCCCCCTTTTTATTCCATTTGCTCTCTGGTCCATGAAAATGAATTTCTGCTCCCGCTGTTCATGTCTGCTTCCGTTGGCCAGCATCAATTGAGCATCTACTGTGTGCTCCTCAACCTCCACACCCAGGTATTTGGGACACAGCCAAGTAGTCCCTGCCTATAGGACCTTCCTCCCACTTAGTAGGGTAGACAGACATTAAGTCAGAGAACACAGACAAATAGCAGATGACCACGGTGATAAGTATTAAGAAGGCATGGGATGTGGGGCTGCAAGAGCAAATAACAGGTAAATATGACCTACTAGGTGCTTCCCAGGTGGCTCAGTGGTAAAGAATCCACTTGCCAATGCTGGAGACATGGGTTCAATCTCTCAGAAGGATAGATCCCCTGGAGTAGGAAATGGCAACCCACTCCAGTCCTCTTGCCTATGGGAAATCCCATGGACAGAGAAGCCTGGCGGGCTTCAGTCCATGGGGTTGCAGAAGAGTCGGACACGACTTGTTTAGTGACTAAACAATAACAACAACAACACAAGCTACTAGAAGGCCAGGGACAGTGCCCAGTGGCCAACTGACTGATCACCAAATCCGAGGGACGCGTTGCAGGTGTGAGATGACTGTGAGCTTGCCCTTGGGAGAGATGTCCAGGCGTGCGCAGAGGGCAGGGGAAGAGCCGTGACAGAATGGTACTACTGAAGCTGAGGCGGGGGAGAGGCATTCTTGGGTTCTTTCTGCCCAGATCACCTTCCTTCCCTCCTGTGATTGACCACCTCCGTCTATTCTATTTTTTTTGGTGGGGGGAGGGTGGGTATAGTGGCTTTACAATGTTGCATTAGTTTCAACCGTACAGTGAAGCGAATCAGCGCCGTGTTTACACATATCCCCTCCATCTTGGACCTCCCTCCCACGCTCCCCCATACCACCCCTCTAGGTCATCACGCGCTGAGCTCCCTGGGCTCTACAGCAGCTTCCCAGTAGCTGTCTCTTTTACACACATGTCACTCTTAACCTCCCAGTTCATTCCACCCCTTCTTCCCCCACCCCAGCCCCTGTGGCCACACGTCCTTTCTCTACATCTGTGTCTCTATTCCTGTCCTGCAAATAGGTTCATTTGTACCATTTTTCTAGATCCCGCATATACGCGTTCATATACAATGTTTGTTTTTCTCTTTCTGACTTGCTTTGCTCTGTGTGATCACCGTCTATTCTTTATTTGAGAAAATAAAATTCGACCTTTTTTGGTGAAACCTTTCCCAATCCTTCTACCTTCATTCTACCTGACCTACTCTACACTCTGTGCTAAATAGCACTTGTACCTAAGCTACCCAATCATGCTGGGGTGTATTTTTCACATCTATATGCCTTCTCCTCTCAGGAATGAGGGGTGCAGGGAACTGGGTGGGATGTGGTTTGAGTCATCTTCTTATGCTCTTGCACTACCTCAGGGATAACCCAGCCGTGGCTTGTAGAAGAGAGGGTGGAATGGGTAAGTGGAAGAATGGATGCATGGATGGATTGATGAAGGAATGCCTCTGAAGTCCTGGGCACATGCATGAAGAGGCAACCAGGTGGCATGGAAGGAACAGTGGGATAAGGACTCAGAGGACTTGGGTTTGGGGTCTGGCTGAGTCACTAAGAGTTGTGTCATGGTTTTCAATTTTCTTTGTGCTCACTTTTCCAATGAGTGAAGTGAGAAAATCCAATGATTTGATTTTGAAGGCCCTTTTGCACTCTAAATTTCTACTTGTTCTCTCTCTCATCAAGGGAGATAAGACCATCCCTTGGGCGGACTTCCCTGGTGGCTCAGATGGTAAATCATCTGCTTACAATGTGGGAGACCTGCGTTCAATCCCTGGGTTGGGAAGATCCTCTGGAGAAGGAAATGGCAACCCACTAGAGTACTCTTGCCGGAAAATCCCATGGACGGAGGAGTGTGGTAGCTTACAGTCTGCGGAGATGCAAAGAGTCAGACACGACTGAGCGACTTCACTTTCTACTTTCCGGGTGGAAACAGTGTTTTCTGTCAGATCAACACGTCTTTACTTGCGGCCCAATGTGAAGCTAGTAACTCTTTGATGGTGTACAGTTTTATAAAGATAAGAAAAGGATGTCCTTCTTGCCTTTGGTGAAATTACTGTTTAGTTGGAGGGAGAAGTTTGGGTAACTGCCCAGGTCAGGAATGATGAAAAGGAACCACTGCTGACCCTGGTCTGTTTTGCTCTCAGAAGCCAAGATAAATGCCATCCTGACCCTTTACCCAGAGTTACCCCATTTTCTTAGGAAAGGATTTGGCTTCTTCCATCTCAGTGCTTTTGTGTAGAAGATTCTGCTCTGTTTGGGAGATGTTTCTAACCTCCAAGGACCTGCCCTGGTTGCTTAGACTATAATCTAAACTGACAACAGATTTTCTGCCTTTTTTTTTTTTTAAGTCATATCATTTTCATCCCCTCTATTCAGCTCCTTTGCTCATCGCTTCCTCCCCCAGCTTCATCATCCCCCTTCCTAAGTTGATAGTGAGTCTTATTAAGTGGTGCTGTGTCATAAACCGTTGAGTTATGTCAGCTGGAAATGGAACATGATTAAGTATATAAAGGAGCCCCAGCCTTGCCTGCCACAACATTATACAACAGAAGCCTTGGCAATGTGTGAGCATCTTTTTTTCTCGCTTGCCTTCCTGGTGAGGGGGTAGACCTGCCTGTCATGGCCTGGGTGCTGCTGGGCCCTTGGCTCAAGCTGGCCAAGTGAGGAGGAGGAAGAGGGTGTAGGGAGGGTCATGGAGAGTGGCAGCAGAGGGGTGAAGCTTTGGGGGTAAAATAAGATCAGAAATAGGCATACCAGGTTAGCTACACTGGCATCTTAAAAGTTTTCTCACAGAGGTTGACTATCGTTCAGATGAACCCATGGCTGCAGCACTTCTTTGTTTACCCTTTTTACCCCAAAACATGTCATCAAGCCTGGAGAAGTAGAAGGAATTTGGAGAGTGTGCTCTTAAGATAGCCCTGGGGTCAGACAGAGATGCCATCCTAGGTCAGCGCATTTTCCCCCTCTCCTGTGTGGATACCACAGGAGCACACGCTGCTTTCTCCTCTGTCCCCTCTGAATGTGTACCAATGCCTTCAAGGCTTTCATGGCCGATCACACCATGCCTGCCTTATCTGCACCAGCTGTCCCTCTCAGTAGGAAGGTGCTAAAGAGTCAGAGGAGAGATGTGACCAAAGCCTTTTCAGGGGTCCAGGCAGGATGTCTGTCACTGCAAAGTCTGAGCATCTCAAGGGTAAGGCAGGGTCCAGGAAGTGAGACCTCTTGTTGGTCCAGCTGCCCTTGAGCTGGTGGAATGTGGCAGAATTTGCTAAGGAGTCAGTGCATGGTCCTTGGAGACCTTCTGGATAAATCTATAGACAGAGATAGGAGAGCCTAGGGTATCTCCCTAAGGCGTGAAGCTGAATACCCTGTGACTCATTTGCTCACCTGTTTCTGTTACGGGTCTTTTTTGTCGGATTATCTTGAACTCACCTGGCAGAACACGTATCAATGCTGCGTCAGTGTTGTGGGGAATGTGGGGGCCTCTGGCCACATCACCCCTGTTCTGGTGTTCCCCCTGGCCTCACACGCTCCACTCTGCCTCTGGACTTTTAAGGTGCCTTACTTTTGAGTTCAGTATACTTCAGTATACCTCCTCAGTGTCTAATAATTGCCTTCCTTTATAAGTGAAGCTGAGGACTGATGCTGAAGATGAAGATCCAATACTTTGGCCACCTAATGCCAAGTGGGACTCATTGGAAAACACCACGATGCTGGGAAAGATTGAGAGCAGGAGGAGAAGGGGAGGGCAGAGGATGAGATGGTTGGCTGGCATCACTGAATTCAGTGGACATGAGTTTGAGCAAGCTCTGGGAGATGGCAAAGGACAAGGAAGCCTGGCATGCTGCAGTCCATGGGGTCACAAAGAGTTGGACATGACTCAGTGACTCAACCGCACAACAGCAACAAATGAAACTGAGGCCCAGAGAAGGCAGTTGACACGACGACCTATGTGTTTCCCAACTTCTTTTCCTCTTTCATCTCACAGCAATCTCTGCTTGGACCTGGAGCTAGGGACTTTAGACCCATAGCACAGGGTGCCTGGGGGCTCATGATTCTGGGAACCATGGCTCTCCTCCAGGACAGATGATGGTCCTGCATCTCTGTGACCTTAAGTGGAGGTCGTGGCACCTGTGAAGCCCCAAATTCCTCCTGAGTCCTAGACGCTTATTTCCAAAACGCCTGCTGGATATCTCCACTGCAGATTCATTCTCCAAGTCTCTCTTTGCTTTATTGCTCACATTCAATCAACACCAAGTGCTATAGATTCTACTGTCTAAAATCCTCTTAAATCAATCACCATCTGATCATCTCTGCAGCCACAGCCTTTGCTCACCCTCGCGGTTTCTTTCCAGGGTTATTGCCTCTT
The DNA here is from genome assembly GCF_042477335.2 of Ovis canadensis. Lineage (NCBI taxonomy): Eukaryota > Metazoa > Chordata > Mammalia > Artiodactyla > Bovidae > Ovis > Ovis canadensis. The sequence goes on along the minus strand of NC_091259.1, from coordinate 33,461,801 downwards.
CTCCTGCCACCTTTTCTCTCTGCCTTCATCCTGCCCCCTTCAATCTACTGCCTCGCCTCCAGAGCTGTCTTTCTCAAACACACCTCATCATGTCACTGCCCTGCTGGAAGATTCTGAGTGGCTCTCCATCATCCTTAGTGGGGTGTCTGTTGAGGGCCTTAACAATTGGGCTTCAGTCTATCTTTCTGGACTCATCATCTTCCCCTCTCCCTTTCCCATCCTGCACTCTAGCCACCCTGGACTACTCACCATCCCCTGACATGCCATTTCTATTCACATCGAGGTGCCTTTTGTATATCTCTGTCCTCCACCTCCTCCCCTGCCTCCCTCCATCCATCTCGTCTACCTGCCTGACACACTACCCTTGAGACTAGGTTGATTGCCTCCCTTCTCTCTGAACCCTCTGTGGACCAACCTGAGAGTTCGGGCACCTTTCTCTGTGCTCCGGTAGCATCTTGTTCACATTGATTTGTAATTATTTGTTTATGTACAGTTCTTTCTCACTAAATAAAGGGCTTCTTGGGTACAGGAACTCAACTCCTAGCATGATACTTGGCATCGACTGTAGGTGCATAGCCAACAGTGTTGAATAAACACAAGAAGTTTGCAGGATTCAAGTGGAGGGTGTGTGGGAGTGGGTCCATGGGGAGCTGAGAGGAGCCTGGGAGAGGCAGATTTGCCTCCTCGCAATGCTCCTGTTGGTCTCCTGTCATTGATTCTCATACCTCTCTTAAGGTATTTACTCCTGTTTTCATTTTATGTACGTACATGCGGAAGTCAGATCAAGTCCTTTGACTGTGTGCGCTTCTATTTCTGCTTCAGATAGCTTCATCGCTGTAAACAATAGGTGACTTAAGCCTGTGTAGAGTAGCCTGGTCTTTCCTCCCGGGTGCCTTCTTTCTCACAAACTTCTGACACTCCTAATCCCAGTTCCATTTCACAGAGGTCTGTTCATTGTCCAGTGTGTTGGGATTTGGGGTATGAGTCAGTCTAGGCTTGAAAAAATGATCAGAGAGGGCAGAAGCTGTCAGTTTCCTCATTGGCCCATCAGCTGTGGGAGGCTGCTGTGTTCTGGTCGCTGCAACAGCCGAGAGAAAAATCCATGTGTGGTTCATGAAAGCAGGAGGTCGCCTCGGCTGCCCTTGGGAATATGGCATTTAGCTAGCTTTTATTTGGCTTGCAATGTTTTGTCCAATTCTAATACACGGCTTTATGTGTTTAGCTTGTGTACAAAGTTGACTCTCATGAATGGCTTATATTCTGTCTAGAGGGACTGTGAGGCCTGGGCTAGAGTCTGTGAGCAGCGTGTAATATCATTCTTGTGTTTTATTAACCATAATAACCAGAAGTCTCCAGCCACTAATATATCTGCATAGAGGTTGTTTTTTTTTTTTTTTTCGAAATTTCCAATTATTTCAGCATTCAACACAAACTGGACAGAAAATTCATTTCAATGCAGTTGGGCTCTTGATTCTTTCTAAACTGAGAGTAAGTCATCTGCAATGTGACTATAAGTCCAAGGACAGCGTGAGGCTGTCCTTGTGGATTATTCCCTGCCCCAAGACTGCTCTTGGGAGGAACAGATTTAGAAGAGTTACTTTCCCATTTACCTGCCACTTCTTTGTGAAACTAACACCCTCAGCATCCCAATTTGGCCCTATGAAAATTGCCAGAAAATATCTGAGAGGTTGACACTCCCTCCTGCCCCTCCTCCTCTGCCCCCCAAATATGTATCTGTTAGGTCAAGGGGTTACTGGTTTTTTAAATTAAAAAAAATTTTTTTTCTGTGTGTCCCTTTAATAGGTGATAAAATTGATTGAATCTCTGGCTGTAGATGACTTCAGAATATTAGTTGGGATGATATTGATTTTTTTTTTCTCTTTATAAAGCTTTCTCTAAAGTAAGCACCTGACGACTTTAAGTTACAAACTTTGAGTTAAATTATGAACCTTTTAGCTTTGCATTAGAAGTGGTATCTGGAACCTGATTTGCTAGATCAAACCACATTAGTTGTGTTATGTTATTTTCTAAAAACACATTTCAGAGAAATAACTCCAATCTGTGTTGCATTTTATAGAGCAAAATAATTGAATGGCGGCTGTTTGTAATTTTAGCAATCTCTTAACCTTAATCATATTTAATGGCTTTTCTCTTCAGGCTAACAGGAGAGAGAGAAAAAGGTTCCAGCTCCGTTGTATAACGGCGCGACAGTGATGCAGGCCGGTCCTTAGCAGCACTGTAAATTCCTCCTCTCTGAATTGTTGGTCTGGGACGCTCATTCAGCAGGGAATTACTTTCTCATCTATGAAATAAATGAGATGTTAAACTAGTTTTCTGCTTCCTGTGGTACAAATGTATCAGTGTGCAACCTCGTGCAGTGAGAAAACAAATGCCCAGGGCCTCGGACGAGGGCGGCCAGAAGCTCGAGAGGGCTCGGGGCTCTGGGATCCGTGAGTGAAAGCGCAGCCTGGGTAAGGGAGATGGGATGAAATGAGATGGAAAGGAGAGAGAGGGGCAGCGCTCCGAAGGTTTTCTAGAGATGCCAAGCCCGGGATGCAGCCGAGCGAGGCAAGCATCTCAGCGATGTAGGTGGGGGTGGGGGGGCACCTCCATCCCTGGGGGGCTCAGTGCTGCCAGCTGCTTCACCTGGAGAGAAAGATTTATTGGTTGCAGGTGATGCTCCTTGGGATTTCTTCTTTCAAGCATAAAACACATTTCTACTCAGGATCTCATTGTCTTTAACAATCTGCATAGCATGTTGGACAAAATTGGGAAGGATCATTTTTCACTTTAGAGATGGGGAAGCTGAGAACCTGGAAAGCTGTGTGGGGGTGAGGGTGTGATAAAGACCATTGAGTAGGGGGTGAAGTTGGGATTAAAACTCCTATCTCCCAACGGAGTGTGGCCTGAGGATCCAAGATCCCCCATTATAGATGGCAGTCAGCCCCTGCTCCTGCGAAGCCAGGGGCGTCTAGCCCTGCAGCCTGAGTGCACAAACTGCTGTCCTCTGTCCTGGCCCAGGTCTTCCATCTCACAGTGCTCTCCTCGGTTCCAGGCTTGGAAGGCTTGGTGGGATACTATTCATTAACAAGGTACGCTTCCTAATGACGTGCCCTCTCCTGCATCTATTTGCTCATTCTGTCAGGTCGTGCAATTTCACTTTAGAAACAAGGCTAGCTCTCTTGGCCAGGTCCCTGAAAACCTGCCCAGATAACTTGTCAGCCTCCTTTCAGAAGGAGAATGTAGATGAGTGAGCTGTGTTTCCTGGGCGTCCCATCAGCCACAGGTTGGGAGCCCTCCTGAAATGGTAACAAGAGCTATTTTTTATTGAGCATCTATTAAGTGCCTTAAATGATGCCAGGCACTCTAAGTACATTACCTTAGTAGATCCTTATAATAAATCTGAGTAGTTATTATGTAATCATTTTATAGGTGAAGATACCAAGACCCAGAGAGTATGACTAGCTAACCACAAAGTATTCTAAAATAAATCATAGAGTTGGAATTCAAATCCACTTCAGTATGTATGCTTAAATATCATGTCCTTTGAGAAAATTGTCTCCACCTTGCAGATGAGCTGGGATACTGGTCAGAGCCCTTTTTGCTACTCCTTAGTTACTCAATTATTTGTGTAGTAATGTCTGAATTTTCCTGTAAACCATAAGCTCCAGGAGCACAAGAATGATGTCTTTCTGGTCCATACCTTTTACAAGTCTTCATTAAATACTGAATGAACAAATACAGTGCACTGCCTATTCTAAGCCCCTGTGGCTCCCAGCCCTGGCTGTAAGATAAAGGGTTTTGGTGGAGGGAAAGATCCACTTCTTTGTCTGGTGGTAAGTGTGCCCCCACCTCATTCCAAATCAAGGCCCAAGGGTTTTCAGAAGCCTGTCGTGGACCAGGGAGGCATCTGGTACCTCATTCTCAGGCTTAGATTAGCTCAAAACCGGCTCTGCTGAGAACTGGTTTCAGATTGCCAAGGCTTTGCGTGTCGTTACTAATTAGAAAATTGCCTTTGGAATTGAAATATGTTTCACAGATGAATTTACTGAACTCCTTGCCGAGGTGTGATTCTCTCATGCTTGTTGTGAGACAATCCCACTCGGAGGCGGCATATGGAGATATCAACATTTCTGCAAATTACAAGATCATCAATGTTCAAAAATACTCCCAACATCTTGGGGGCCTGCTGTAGCGGGGCTGACCACCGGGAGGCCTGGGGTCTGGATCTTTCCCTGGGGAGGGATCCCATCGATTGGTTTAGCGCCCTCTGCTGGGAGCTCTCTGCTTCTGGCCTAGGGCTCCAAGAGAGACCTTCTAGAAAGAAATCCAGAAGCATGGTCTGTGGTGCACTCAGATACAAAGCAAGAGCGGAGTTGAAAATGCACGGGTGTTTATTTTAAACTGCACCATTCTTCCCTTTAGCTGGGATAATATTTCTGGCATATCAGAGAATAATCTGTTAATGTGCATCATGTACTTGTTGTTTTTGGGGTACCTTTAAAAATTCCTAGTAAATGGCAAATGTAAGTAGATGGGCCAAGAGGTCTCACTAACCTGTGATCAGAAAGACTGAGAACCGTGGCATATGGTGCAGAGCTGGGGAAGGTATGAGTTCAAAAGATCTTTGTGGACGATGAGTTCCCATCTGTGAGGAACACAGGTACAGCAGAGTCCATACGGCGTATCATCATTACTATTACAATTGCTACATTTCAGGTATCATCTTAGCTCATCTTCCCAACAGCTGCCCATCTAGAGGCAAGAAAACAACCTCTGACAGGCCAAGTAATTACCCCAGATTTCATAGTGTGTATGGGCTTCCCTGATGGGTCAGTGATAAAGAATCCACCTGCAGTTCAGGAGACAGGGGAGACATGAGTTCAATTCCTGGGCTGGGAAGATCCCCTGGAAGAGGAAAGGGCAACCCACTCCAAGATTCTTGCTTGGAGAATCCCATGGACAGCGGAGCCTGGCAGGCTATAGTTCAAAGGGTTGCAAAGAATCAGACACAACTGAGCACTGACCAGAGCACACAGCTTGTATGTGGTTGAGCCAGGGTCTTTCCAGGGGGTGGAGCTCAGGAAACAGCCTGCAGTGACATAGCATGATCAGGAGGTCAGGGGGAGTGTGGTGCATTGAAGCAGGGGCGTTTCACAGCTTCCGGGTCTGTTGACCACACTCAGTTCTTTCTGGGTCTTTCCATCCACTCCTAGCACACTTCCTGGCACGCTCCCCTCAATAAATGCTTGAGTGAATGAATATACATGGGAACAAAGTGGGTTAACGTGAGACCTCCCCATGGGCAAGTAAGAGTCAGCCTAGGTGCTGTGCAAGGTAGACAAAGCTCACTGCCCCCTGGAAATTTGGGAGTGAGGGGAGAAATTTGGGGGTGAGGATTCAGAGGCTTGTTACGACAACTCTTGGAGTAACAGAGGAACTCCATACTGAGACTGGCAAGAGATCCCTCACTTTCCTTCCTTCCACCACCACGACTCAGAACACCCGGGGGGGTGGGGTCACACATGGCATTAACTGAGCTTCCCAGGTGGTACAGTGGTAAATTATACGCCTACCAACCCAGGATACGCAAGAGATGTCGGTTCAATCCCTGGGTCGGGAAGATCCCCTGGAGAAGGAAATGGCCACCCGCTCCAGTATTCTTGCCTGGAGAATTCCACGGAGAGAGGAGCCTTGTGGGCTGCAGTTCATGTGGTCGCAAAGAGTCAGACACAACTGAGCGGCTGAGCACAGCAGTGCAGGATGACCTTAACCAAGGACACAGGCAGAGGGGTGGAGCTGGTGTCACCTGGCTCCGTTAAAGACAACCCCCACCAAGGCACTCTCGGCTTCAGGAGCCAAGTCTAGAGGGCAGGTGCCATTCACTTCCTTGTGGTCCCTGCACAGGGAGGCTGTTCTCAGCACCATAGGCTCATCCATACCCCAAACCCAGCTCTTCTGGGGCCTGGCCCTCCCTCTTGGCACCCACTCAGCCTGCTGGGCATGGCAGGATATCAGAGGGTTTGCCAAAGAGATATCAGCTGTTTCTCTAGCTCTCTTCATTGGCAGTGCCTCCTAAAGCATTCAAATTGCATTTGTCTCGTCATCTGGGAATGCTGCGTGTGTGTGTGTGTGTGTGTGTGTGTGTGTGTGTGTGTTTCCCTGCGCCCACGTGTGTCCAGAGCTCCCATCTGACATCAAAAGGGAAATAATAAAGAAACCAATCATCTCCCTCCTCCCCATCAAAAGTACAAATAACTTCGTTATCTGGTGAGCATACTGGCATCCTTTCCCCTTTCCCCTACCTACCTAACGAGCTCTTTGGAGCTGCCTCACCATGATCCTAATTGTTTTTAAATGTCTTCTCCCCACTCCATACCGAGAGCATCAGTCTGCATGCGGGTAACTGAGAATCACACTGCCGTTTCGGAGGACAAAATATTGCAGTGATTAAAAACATGCTTAAGGGAGACACAAGCCCTCTGCTTCTAAGACGTGGCCAGCAAGAGTAAGCACCCAGCTTCTAGTCTCTGTTTTGGCCACTGAGCCCAGGCCTTTCCTTGGAGGCGGGAGGAATCTGCCTGCCTGTTGCTTAGGGTCACTCTCACAGGGCCTTGCTGTAAGCCCCTCCAGGGCAGGAAGAATCTTCTGTCCAGTTCTTGATGACCTAGTGTGACAGCTTTGGGGTCAGCACTCAACGCTCAGGGCCTGCCTGACAGCCCCAGGTCAAGCAGTTTATACATAAAGCACGGAGGGCCTGTGCGTGTGAAACTGGGCAGGAAGCAGATGGAAGCTCTGGAATGAATGACTAATTTTAGTGTCTCCTTTTGATTCTCTGAGTTCCTGGAACCTTGGGCAGGAGAAGAAGTGGTTCTCTGTGTGTTTTCTGTAAGCAGATGCTTATTTGTTTGTTTTAAATATCTTTAAAAAAACTTTTTATTTCATATCGGACTAGAAATCCCATGGACAGAGGAGCCTGGAGGGCTACAGTCCATGAGGTTGCAAAGAGTGGGACACGACTGAGCAATTGAACAATAGCCGATTAATAAAGTCATGATAGTTTCAGGTACACAGCAGAGCAAGCGACTCAGCCATACATACACAAACACATGTATCCATTCTCCCCCACACTCCCCTCCCAGTCAGCCTGCCACACAACACTGAGCAGAGTTTCCTGTTGTAAGCAGATGTTTTACGTTGCTGTTCTCATCGGGGAGCTGGTGTCTGCAGGATGGAAGAACAGGGAAAGTGTGGAGTTGGGTGGGGATGGATTGGAAATCACAATTGGGCCCATACCTATAGTCCAACTTGAAAGCACTTTTTCATCTGTGTGAGTTTTATTAACTGTTTGCCAGGATGGCTAGGGGAGAAATAAAGGCTCTTTCGGGAGAAACAGGAGTGGGAGGACAGAAGCATTATAAAGTTCTTGAAGGCTTATTAGGTAGATGATGCTGTAACAAGATTAGAACCGGCAGAGACAGGCTGGGGATTTTTCAGGAGTGAGATTTAGGATGGTGGGCGTGATTGTAAATCCTTGAACCAACAAACACCTTCATTTGTGCACATTCTATTAATAATCCCGGGGGACTGGGCTGAGGCTGGGACTGGCTGAGGGCTGGACATGAAAAACTCCAGTCAGAGGGTCTCATGCTTCTGGCTAGAAAGAGCTGGAACAGCCTCTGGGGTGACAGAGTCTGCTGGAGGAGCAGACAGTGCCTGGCCTATCCTGTTGCTCCCACCAAGAGCGAGGCCCCTGACATGCTGCAGGGCCTGCACGCTGACCCAAACATCAGCTCCCACCCCACCAAGCTGCTCCTGGCTCCAGCTGCTGCAGCATCTGCTGAGGCCAGGCGAACAGAAAGCACGATCTGCTTGGGGGAGTTCTCTCCTCGCCGGACTCTAGGCTCAGAAAATTCCTTCCAGCTATCCTGTACACCCTCCCAGCTTGGCTCTGTGTGTGTGTGTGTGTGTGTGTGTGTGTGTGTGTGTGTGTGTAGTTTGCACAAGAGTTCAGAAAAACATAGATAAGTTCTTACAAATACATTTAGCCCACCATACCCTAACTTCTCGGACTTCCCAGGTGGTGGTGGTGGTGGTGAAGAACCCACTTGCCAATGTAGGAAACATAAAAAGACGTGGGTTCAGTCCCTGGGTTGGGTAGATTCCCTGGAGGAGGGCTTGGCAACCCACTCCAGTCATCTTGCCCGGAGAATTCCATGGACAGAGGAAGCTGGCGGGCTACAGTCCTGGGGTTGCAAAGAGTCAGACATGCATGCACCGTAACTTCCCATGGAATTCAGTTACGTGCCAGCTTCCAACCAAACTTGAAATTTAGTACTTGTTTAAACTTGAGCTGCAAGAAAACAGTACATCATTCCCAGGTCTCAGTCAAAAACCAACCAAGCAACCAGTAAATAAATAAATAAGAACTAAAATCCACAAAGAATCAAGCTCTGAAGTTGATCCATTGCTGGAAGGAATTCTCTTCTGATCCCCCCTCTGTCTGTACAGGGAGGTGAAGCTAATGCAGAGAGATGCAAATCCAGCCCGACCCCTAAGCTGTTTTCCTTTAACCAGCTCATTATGCATTAACCTGTAAGACAATATGTTTTAAAGAGAACCACATTCATCACCTCGGAAAAGTCGTATTAACATAATTTCTGGGAAAGAACAATGGAGGAGAAATGTTAGTCATTGTTGATGGAACAGGTAAGTTTCAGTAGCATGATCTGTTGAATATTCATACGATATTGTTTTTGACATTTAAGAACTCAATTATCCGATGACTAATCAGTCTTTTACAGTATGTTATTTTTGTGACTAGAAATGAAATACTGATAAGCCCCAAGAGAGCACAGTGTTCAGATGGATTTATTAGTAGTTTTCAACCCTGGCTTTCTCTGGCATGCATGTCCAGGGGAATTTAGTACCTGTGACAGTGAGGGGGGCCCAGGGCCTGGCTGGAGTCAGCCAGTGTATGGAGACCAGATGCTGTGTGGATTGATTTTGCTCCGGTGATTTTCACTGTTAGTGAGGGGCAGCCAGGATTATGACATGCCCTGAAGCTCTAGGCTCGGAATCCGCTCAGTTTCTCCAGGTATCACATTCCCTGTAGGTCAGGGGTGAGGCTGCCTGTCCAGTCTTCAACCAAATCTTTACCCATGATTTACCTGTGAACATTGAACTAGCTGTTTAGTAAGGCAGTTTGACGCTGTGACAGTCAAATGAAGCCTATTTCTGGAAAATGTCATTAAATATCTTTCTCCAGTACCATGGTGTCCCTGGGGTCTATGGATCTATCTGATCTCAAAGGATCAGACATGACTTAGCCACTGAACAACAACAGAACCAGGGTTCTTCTGTGGATTAAAGATGACTGCAAATTCTTTTCTACCTTCCCTTTGAGAAGTGTGGTCTAATTTTTATCCTCTTGAATCTGGGTTGGTCTTTGTGACTTTCTTGATCAGTAGAAGGCAAGGGGAAATGATTTTCTGGAACTTCCAAGACAAAGTGGGAAGAAACCTTGTGGGGTTTTGGACATTTGTTCTTGGAACCTGGCCGCCGTGTTGTAAGGAAACCGAAGTCATTCCAATGGAGAGGTCCATGTGGGCTGGAGTCCTGACCCCTGGATGACAGTCTTAGTTTGGCTCCCAGGTGACAGCATCTTAGTAGGGAATTCTCTCACCCTTATCAAGCTATTCCTGCTGTAGCCACACAGATCAGAGACCAGCCATTTCTACCAAGCCCTGCCCAAACTACAAGCTTTTGAGCAAAATCAATCTTATTTTAGTTTTAACTCGCCGTGTTTTGGGGTGGCTTGTTATGTACCAGTAGGTGATCAGGACTGTCCCCAACCACTCAATAACGATTGTTCACTGAATCTGGAATCAGGAGACCAGCTTCCAAGGCTAGCTGTGCTGCTAGGTAGCTCTTTGAGCAAATAGTCCTTTTCTTGAGGCAGCCTGGGACAATGGAAAGAACTTATGCTTCAGGGCTGAAGAAACCTGAGTTCAAATGCTTGTTCTGGCGCTTACTCATGAGACTTAGGGCATTCCCTTTTGCCTTTTCCAGTCTCTGTTTTCTTGTGTTAGGTGGGGGCAGTCAGTCTCACTTGCAGTGTTAATGCTAAGAATTGGCGCATGGTAATGCCTAGTGTGTGGTAGCCCCCTGTATGTCCTCACCCATAAAATGAAGGTGCTGAAGTCTGGGGAGACTGCAGGGAATTCTGGGGTGTTCTCAGACTCTAGAGATGGGCTAAGTGGGCTCCCAGCTGAGGCTGCTACTCCCCCATAGGGCACTATTGTCTGAAAGAGTTAAAGGCAGATTCAGCCTGATTGATAGATAATGGTATGGGAAGCAGATAGTGCCCTAGAGAAACTGCAAACAGGTGTCCTTTCGCTCAGGTGGTTGTGGACACAGGCCAGGTGCTCATCAGGGTGAGCAGAGCCCAGCCTGGATTTTGGCCCCTCAAATGCGTGCCTTGGGTCACTGGACATCCTGCACAAATGCGTGAGCCAGCCAGGTCTGCCCAGACCAGGCTTTCCTTGTAACTTAGTAACTGACTTCAGGGGAGTATTTTAAACTCTTAGTTTCCATATCTGTGGGATGGGTGAAGCGATGCTTGTCTGTCCTAGAGAGCTGTTGTGAGAAGGAAGCCAGCAAACGTGAAATGCCAACAGAATGCCTGGCATAAAGGAGGCACATAGTAAGTGGTGGTTTCCGTCTTCTTCCCACACAAAATAATATTGGAGACTTTTCTTTAAACCTACCCCCAGGAGGGGGTAAACGAAGAGAGAGGAGTTGGCCTCGGTCCCTCGTTCTACAGAAAGGCAAGGGGAAAGTAGAAAGAGGGGTCGCAATTGTCTGGAATGATCTGCTCCATGGGTTTTGGAAAACTCTGCCTTTGAATGCCTACAGGTCTGCTGCTGCTGCTGCTAAGTTGCGTCAGTCATATCCGACTCTGTGTGACCCCATAGATGGCAGCCCACGAGGCTCCCCTGTCCCTGGGATTCTCCAGGCAAGAACACTGGAGTGGGCTGCCATTTCCTGCTCCGATGCATGAAAGTGAAAAGTGAAAGGGAAGTTGCTCAGTCCTGTCTGACTCTTAGCGACCCCATGGACGGCAGCCTACCAGGCTCCTCCATCCATGGGATTTTCCAGGCAAGAGTACTGGAGTGGGGTGCCATTGCCTTCTCTGCTACAGGTCTAGAAGCTGTTAGTTAATCTTGTACCTCAATGGAGCCAGTTATTGTCAATCATCGGCTCCATTTCCACAGTCAGGACTGGGTGCTGGCTGCCTGAGCCAGATTACAGATTCACGCACAGGTGGAGTCAGATGGTCAGAGGTGGGTACCCTTTTCAGGACCTCCACATCCACTTTGCATTTCCTGTTGTTCTGACCTAGACTAATGCAATTCTCTGCTGACTTGACGTCTCTCCCTACCCCAGATCAAGAGATCTTTTTTTTTTTTTGTCTGCACCAGATCTTAAGGTGTAACACACGGGACCTTTGATCTTCATTGCAGTGCAGTATGAGGGATCTTTTTTAGTCCAAGCATGGGAACTCAGTCTCGGCATTTAGGAGCTAGTTCCCTGATCAGGGATCAGTCCGGGGCTCCACCCCTGCACTGGGAGCTTGGAGTCTTAGCCACTGGACCACCAGGGAACTCCCCCTGCTTAAGTCTTTTCATCATCATACCCAGCACACAGCACAATGCCTGGTACGCCATGGGACCCAGTGAACATTTTCTTTCATGATTGAATGAACACATGGACAAAGGAACTGGCATTTATTAGGCAACACAAATACGAAAGGAATGTTATCTAAGTTATCTATTGACTGTCAGTGACATCTCTGTGTGTGGGAAAGTGGAGAAAGGAATAACAATGGCTAAACTTGATCTCTGCTCCAGGAATTCTACTAGGGACTTTAAGTACATAATTTAATCTTTTTAAACAAATTTATGAGTGCAATTATACTCATGTTAGAGACAGAGACAAGGAATCTCAGATTAAAAATTAATCAGCTTACCAGATCTACATAACTTAAAGGTGGTAGAGTTGAGACTTACATCTAGAGCGTTCTGCCTGTAAAGTCCTGAACTTTCCACTGTATCTTACACCTTCTTTCTTGGGAAAGTCAGAGACTGGCTGTTCCAGAGACAGGAAAACAAGAACCTGTGTTCAAAGGCTGGGAAAAACCAGGAGATTAAAGAAAGGAACAGGTAGGACATCCCGTCAGTAAATATTTATTGAGACCTCTTTGGTACAAGGTAGTATTCTAGTATCATAGTTATGAGGTATATGATCTTAAGTGCATGGAACAAAAATTTGCCTTTGTTCAGTTTATCATCTGTGAAGTGGTACCAGACAAGAGCCAAGCTGAATGTTAGGGATCCAGGGTGTCTACTTAAACTCCCCGTTGACAACGTGCAGAGGTTCCCAGGGAAGATCTGGAGGTGGTGGTCTACAGGCATGCAGGAGAGTTAGGGTCCTGGCTCAGACTCGAGAACACCACCATAGCTGCATTATCAGGTGGGAAACCGGCCTCAGAAGCTGCTCCACATGGAAGAAGCAATAACCCATGACTTGACATCTAGAGACAGACAGCTGATAAGGAGAGATCAACTTGGAGTTGGACCACAAAAAATGCTGAGTGCTGAAGAATTGATGCCTTCAAACTGTGATTCTGGAGAAGACTCTTGAGAGTCTCTTGGAAAGCAAGGAGATCAAATCAGTCAATCCTAAAGGAAATCAATCCTGAGTATTCATTGGAAGGACTGATGCTGAAACTCTAATACTTCTGCCACCTGATGCCCAGAGCTGACTCACTGGAAAAGACCCTGATGCTGGGAAATATTGAGGGCAGGAGGAGAAGTGGGCAACAGGATGAGATGGTTGGATGGCATCACCAGTTCAATGGACATGAGTTTGAGCAACCTCCAGGAGATAGCGAAGGACCAGGAAGCCTGGTGTGCTGCAGTTCATGGGGTCGCAAAGAGTTGGACTCTACTTAGCAACAAAACACCACCACCACCAATGTGGGCCAGTCTTCCCTTGTTTACAGTTCAGGTTGATCTTCTGAGACTGGGCAGAATGGAGCTTGCAGATGGATATATGCAGAATTAAAGGAGTTAGGTAAATTACTTCATTCAAAAGCTTCCAGAACCTGAGACTCCTCCCCTGCTTAAAGCAGCTGCCACACCACTTAACAGCTGCAGTCATTGAATCACTTACCATCCCTGCTTGAGGGACCATTTTGGGAGGTGACCAGTAGATTCTCTGTGGGATCAGGTTGAAGATCTAGAATCGAGAACAAGCAAGCCATCTAGAAGTATAATCAGTTCTTGATTATCTGTATGAATTTGAGCTATCTTCCCTCTCTCTCCTGGGCATAGGTAACCTAAAATAATGGAAAATCTAAAAAAACCGTTTACATTTGGCCTTCGGATGCCTTATGTGATTTTTTCCAGCAGGTTTACTGTCATAATGTTGTTTGACTTAGGATGTTATTAAAACTTGTTAGCTTTCCCTGAGCCTACATCTGCTGGGGAGTGAGTGGAAGGAAACAGAGAGCTGTGGCTCAGGGACGCTGGCAGGAAGCGGTTCCTGACCCTAGATTTGCAGCAGATAATCCCAGTAGCTGGCTGTGCCCCATTCAGAGGTACGGGGTCATTTTGCTACGTGTCTTGGTGAGGTCAAGATTTGATCCCTCAGATTCAGATTCAACAAGGTTTATTGATGTGTCGGGCACTGTGATAAGCACTTTAACACCTTTGTTTCATTTAATCTGCCCAATGGCCTGGTAATGTAGGTATTATTATTCCCAGATTACTGAAGAGGAAATTGGACCTATGCTTCAGAGTTACATAGCTTGCAAATCACAGAGCCAAGATCTGACCCCAGGTTTTCTTGTTAAAAAGTCCACTGCTCTTTCCACCTCTGGCTCAAATGTGCAACACCACCCATCCAACCAGTGTTTAGTGAACACGGAGCTGTGTCACCGAGATATGGAGATGAATAAGGCTTTGCTTCAGGATGCTGGGTGAGGCACCAAAGCTTTCCTCCCTTTTCAGAATCAGATGAAAGTAAGATAAATGCCATGAACTAATCAGAGAATTTTAAACAAGTCCCTCGGTGGCTTATATCTGGAGGTTATGTACCTGCTTCGGGGAAGGGAGGTGGGAAACGGGGTAGGTGGCTGACAAATTCAGGTGTGTCCTTGTGTCTTGTCACCAACATTCAAGCAAGTGCAGTTCTTGTTGCCTCCCTCCCCCAGATAATTCAGACTGGCCCTGTGTC